>NW_028250369.1:0-487868 GCF_964263255.1 Lissotriton vulgaris | reverse complement strand
AGTCTGAGCACGACTTCGAGTTGTGCTCGAGCTCAAGACACCAAAGACAAACCAGATGGGGATCAGTAAGCGACATCATGAGGTGGAAAGAACCGTACGGCTTAAAACCTGTCTTCCTTGAAAACATCCCTCACACACAAAGTGGAAAATAATTCCACTAGTGGTAGAGTCAAGTTCCTTGTGCCTCCAGCTGTCTGACCAAGTTTATTTCTTTGGGCCCAAAGCTAGAAACTCTTTCTAGTCTGAGTTTAATTTCAGTGCACTCGTTTGCACCTATTTGGCAGAGAGCCACTCTTTAAATGTGAAGCTGTTCTCATTCCAATCCCCACCTATTTGTATAATCAGCAATGTATCATCTGCATTCATCATGAAATGATGCCCAAATACTCGAATTAAATACACAACTGGGGTAACATAGATGTAAACCAGCATTGGAGAACTGGAGAAGTGTGGCTCACTGGTTAGAAGTGGCAGACCCTGAAGACCCTGAAGCAGAGATCAGGCCCGGGACCAGGGTTCAATTCCCGACGCGGCAGGGTCTTGGGCTCAATGTCCGCGGATTCGATAATTCTCTCGCCTTGGTGCCTACTCTAATCATGGGTCCCACGCTGCAACTCTGGGCAATAGCTTGCTTAATCTCCATAACGGCCCAACAACACTGGGATGCCTGGCTTCACCTTGGGGGTGCCCAGGAGGGGCATCTCACAGGGAGAGCCAGGAAGGGTTCCACAGCGTTATACAGCGCCGGGACGCCCCGTTGCTGGGGCAGCTGTGCGCCTTACAAGTATACTACATTTACATTGGCATATGCCATAGGGCTCGTCTTTGGGACCGTATAAGTGTTTAGCCAGAGCTATTAACTTTGCCAATGTTTTTAAGCTATGTTGTAAAGCAGCCCAGCTGCTGTGCAGCATGTTAAAAAGTTATAATAAAAAGTGTTTATACTTTTTTTGTTACTGTATATATATATATATATATATATATATATATATATATATATATATATATATATATATATATATATATATATATATATATAACAAAGAAGTAAAGAAGCCATTATGTACAAATGAATGACACTATTAATAAACAGAATTAACATAAAAAATGTCATCTAGTTTTATTTTCCTTCCAATGATGGCAACTCCTTCCTGTCTGCTCTAATGCTTGTTGTAAAAAAATGTGTTATGTGGAAGGAAATATAAACAATGGGAGGGTGGAGGTTAAGAAACAGTACCTGTATAACAACACGAGCAGCGGACAACACTCGGGAGAATCAATCAATCAATCAATCAACGCATTTATATAGCACGCTACTCACCCAGAGGGTCTCAAGTTGCTTGGGGAGGGGGGGTCCGCTACTGCTCGAACAGCCAGGTCTTGAGATGCTTCCTGAATGCGAGGTGGTCTTGGGTCAGGCGGAGGTGGGTCGGGAGGGAGTTCCACGTCTTGGCGGCCAGGTAGGAGAAGGACCTTCCTCCTGTGGTGGCTCTTCAGATGCGTGGAACGGCGGCGAGGGCGTGGCTGGTCGATCGAAGCTGGCGTGTGGGAGTGTAGAAGTTGAGGCGGTTGTTGAGATATCTTGGTCCTTGGTTGTGTAGTTATCAAAACAACAAGTGGTCCTGAGCATACAAGAATAGGGAAAGCACAAATAATGTATATAGATCACAATGGCCTTCTATATAGTTCAGAGTTCCTTGACCAGCCGGTCAGGGAATGTTTATTAGTTTGATAGATTATTTAATCTCAAAATGCAACACATAACCCGAAACATTGGGGTTATAGTGGGGCACAGTCCTGTGCCATACAAAAAGGGGAGAAGTGAGAAAGTAAAGGTAAGTGAAAGGAAATATCAGGCAAACAGAGTGAGCTTGCAGGTCACTGATACTAATTTTTATTGACAGTATATCCTGGAGTTATTCATACAAACAATAGTATAGTGGAGTTACATGTATGAATTACTCTAAGGTCGACGTTTCGATCCCAAGCTCGGTTATAACGGGATCATCTTCAGGACAAGAGAATAATTTTGCCTGAACAAAGTTTTTAACAACACCGGGTTGTTAAGTTGAAGTAGAGTTCTCTTCAAGTGGGATGGTCCGATTGGTGTCAACAACGCATGTCGTTTGGTTAGTTCTAGGCGGGATCGCCGTCGTCCGGCAATTTGAATAAAGCCAAAATTGGCGGTGCGGCCAGAAAGATGACTGGTCCGCGGGTGGAGTGGTCGATGCTCCGCAGGCGCCGGTCACAGGAGCTATCTCGATGGATCGCTGAGCGATCCATCGACATGCGTTGTTGACACCAATCGGACCATCCCACTTGAAGAGAACTCTACTTCAACTTAACAACTCGGTGTTGTTAAAAACTTTGTTCAGGCAAAATTATTCTCTTGTCCTGAAGATGATCCCGTTATAACCGAGCTTGGGATCGAAACGTCGACCTTAGAGTAATTCATACATGTCACTCCACTATACTATTGTTTGTATGAATAACTCCAGGATACACTGTCAATGTAAATTAGTATCAGTGACCTGCAAGCTCACTCTGTTTGCCTGATATTTCCTTTCACTTACCTTTACTTTCTCACTTCTCCCCTTTTTGTATGGCACAGGACTGTGCCCCACTATAACCCCAATGTTTCGGGTTATGTGTTGCATTTTGAGATTAAATAATCTATCAAACTAATAAACATTCCCTGACCGGCTGGTCAAGGAACTCTGAACTATATAGAAGTCCATTGTGATCTATATACATTATTTGTGCTTTCCTTATTCTTGTATGCTCAGGACCACTTATTGTTTTGATAAATACTTGATACCCATGGTCCCGAGCGATTTAATGGGTTCCCCTTGTCCCTTTTTGATGATCCTTGGTTGTGTAGGGCTTTGTGTGCGTGGGTGAGGAGTCGGAACGTGATTCTCTTGTTGACTGGGAGCCAGTGCAGGTCTCTCAGGTGTCCGGAGATGGGGCTGTGTCGGGGGATGTCCAGGATGAGTCTTGCTGAGGCGTTCTGGATCCGCTGGAGTCTCTTCTGGAGTTTGGCAGTGGTTCCGGCGTAGAGGGAGTTGCCGTAGTCCAGTCGGCTGGTGACGAGGGCCTGGGTGACCGTCTATCTGGTCTCGGTGGGGATCCACCGGAAGATCTTACGTAGCATGCGCAGGATGTTGAAGCATGACGAGGAGACGGCGTTGACTTGTCTGGTCATGGAGAGGGAGGAGTCCAGGATGAAGCCCAGGTTGCGTGCGTGGTCCGTTGGTTTGGGTGCGCTGCCCAGGGCAGGGGGCCACCAGGAGTCGTCCCAGGCGGAGGGCGAAGATCCCAGGATGAGGACTTCCGTCTTGTCTGAGTTCAGTTTCAGGCGGCTGTTCATCATCCACTCGGCTACGTCTTTCATCCCTTCAGGTAGGTTGGCTCTGGCGGTGGCGGGGTCGTTGGTGAGGGAAAGGATCAGCTGGGTGACGTCGGCGTAAGAGATGATGTTGAGGTTGTGTTGGCATGCGATGGCCGCAAGGGGGCTCATGTAGACATTGAAGAGGGTGGGCTGAGCGAGGAGCCTTGAGGAACGCCGCAGATGACTTCGGTGGCTTCTGATCTGAACGGAGGGAGGCGGACTCTCTGTGTCCTTCCGGCGAGGAAGGAGATGATCCATTCTAGTGCCTTCTCTTGGATTCCGACGTTGCTGAGTCGCTACGCTAGGGTGCGGTGGCAGACAGTGTCGAATGCCGCAGAGAGGTCCAGGAGGATGAGGGCCGCTGTTTGCCCCTTGTGGAGCAGGGCTAGGATGTCGTCAGTGGCTGCAATGAGGGCCGTCTCGGTGCTGTGGTTGGCCCGGAAGCCAGACTGCGAGAGGTCGAGGGATTCGTTCATCTCGAGGAAGGCGGCCAGCTGCTTGTTGACGGTCTTCTCGATGACTTTGGCCGGAAACGTGCAGAGCGAGATGGGGCGGTAGTTTTTGAGTTCGGTGGGGTCCGCGGATGGTTTCTTCAGTAAAGCGCTGAGTTCGGAGTGCTTCCAACTCTCCGGGAAGGTGGCGGTGTCGAAGGAGGTGTTGATGATGTCCCGCAGGTGGGGCGCGATGACAGCGTCGGCCTTGTTGAAGACGTGGTGAGGGCAGGGGTCGGTTGGAGATCCGGAGTGGATGGAGTTCATCGTGTGTAGGGTTTCTTCGGTGTTGATCTGGGTCCAGGCTCGGAGGGTGGTAGTGGGGGGTGCAGGTGCGGTCGTGGGGTGCGTCGGCTGTGTGCTGAAGCTGTTGTGTATGTCCGCGATCTTGTTGTGGAAGTAGGAGGTGAGGGATTTGCAGAGGTCTTGTGATGGGGTGATGTCGTTATTTCCGGCGCTGGGGTTGGAGAGCTCTTTGACGATGTTGAAGAGTTCCTTGCTGTTGTGGGCGTTGTTGTCCAGTCGTTCCTTGAATGCGGTTTTCTTGGTGGCGTGGATCAGTTGGTGGTGTTTTCGAGTGGCGAGCTTTAGGGTGGTCATGTTGTCTGGTGTCGGGTCTCTGCGCCAGGCTCTCTCGAGGGCTCGGCAGTTCTTCTTGGAGCTCTTGAGTTCGTCGGTGAACCATGGTGCTTTCTTACTGCCGGGTCTGCTGGGCGGGGTCCTCAGTGGGGCGAGGTCATCTGCGCAGTTGCTGATCCACTTCGTGAGGTTGTTGGCGGCCTGTCTGGGGTTCGCTGAGCTGGCGGGGGGGGGTCCCGGCTCAGGGATGCGGCGAGCTGGTCGGCAGTAATCTTGTTCCAGCTTCTGCGTGCAATCTGTTGCTGGTGGTGGTGGATCGTGTCAGATTCCGAGAACAGGCTGAGTGATACTGGGGTGATGCTGAAGTGGTGGTGTGTTGGCGCGGAGGTGATGCTGAATGATACTGAGGTGGTGCAGCGTGGTGCTGATATGGTGGTGTGCTAGTATGGAGGTGATGCTGAGTGATACTGGGGTGGTGCTGAGGTGGTGGTGTGCTGGTGCGAAGGTGGAGCTCAGGTGGTGCTGAGTGATACTGACTTGGTGCTAAGTGAAGCCGTTAGTGCTGAGTGATGTTTTGTGGTTCTCTGCTGGTGATGCGCTGGTGCTCAGGTGGTGTGAAGTGCTGATCAGAGATGCTGAATTGGTGCTGCGCTAGTGCAGGGGTGATGCTGCACTGGTGGAGAGTTGATGCTGTGCTGAAGTTGTGGAGGGAATGCGCTGGTGCTGATTTGGTGCTGAATTGGTGGTGGTGCACTGATGAGGAGGTGGTGCTGTGCTGATTCTGTAATGGTGCTGTGCTAATATTGGATGGGACTGGGCTAGGACAGACAGTGATAGAGGTAGGATAACATCGTAGGAGGACTGAAATTATTAAACTTGTAGCCATGAGAAATCAGTTTTACATTAAATGCAGCTTACACAAAAAAATTATGAAATTCCACAATCTAAAGTAAAAGATGATCCAATCCCAAACTTTGATTTTCAATGCACACCTAACCCAGTAATTCACACACTTGTTACTTCAGCGTGGTTTTAACAGAAAGAATCGTTCCTCACCTCCGCCACCCCTCAATGCCCTTTCGTGTACCTTAAAATGAGAGACGGAAAAACAAATTTTACTCAGCATTCAAACATAAACTCCAATTTATTGCATCCCGGGCTAAATTAACTATTTCAAAGTTAGCAAGGAGTATGTCATTTCATGGGTAAAGTACATAGAGTGCTTAAATTTATATCATCGGAAGGCATGTGTAATTAAAATTTCGATTCAGTCAAAAGGCAAACTGTTTGTGGGGATATTCACAGCCTATAAAAACATCCCTGCTCTAAAACCACAGGAAAGAAATGGCTAGCATTCTTTAAAAATGAAGCAGTTTCTCAAGAGAAAAAAAAGTAATTTAAAAACTATCTTAATTGCAATATGTACATAATTAGTCATCAATTAAATAATCGATAAAAACTTAAATTAATTATTAAGTAATTGAAATGAATGTACTCCCCACTTTGTACTGCTACAAACCCAAAAACCCACACCTCACTTATAATTTAAAAAATATCTTAATTACACAAGTAACAAAATGAATGACCAATTAATTAATTCATAATAATTTTCATTAATTAATATTTGGGCTCCCGCTTTTATGGTATTTCTGTTTTTGACATTTCCGTCTGTATTCATCCATGTTTATTTGTTGCTGATGTTATTTGTATTTATCCATATTTATTTTAGTTTCGTGAAAAAATGACGGTGAAACTAGTATATTTCTACATTTATGTAACCGATTTATGTAAATGCCCGCTTGAATGCCTAATACGTTTCAATTATATAAACACCCACAGATGATAAATCAATGCACTAATATGAAAAATAAATTATTAAGGATGTGCATATCTACTCCTTTACTAAAATTCCTTCCTTTTTTAACGCTTTACCTGTTACCCTGCAAAGCATTTGGCCTGGCAGTCATGGCTGACAGCATTTAAAATCACTCAAAGAAGAATCCAATTTCCGGAATAAATAAATGATTTTCTGTCCTTATTTATCTGTAAAAATAAGTAAAAACGGAAAACAGAGAGCCTTAATTATTAATTAATTTATTTAACACCATGTACCCCTACAAATCCCGTAACTCACACCTAAAAACATGACAAAAGAAGGTAATTATACAATTAAAATCATTATTAATTAAATAATGAATAATTAAAAACGTAACTATTAATTAATTATAACTAAATTATTTCCCACCCTACACCCCTATAAACTCCATAACCTGCACCTAGAACTTAAATGAAATATAAATTAATTACACAATTTGCATAACTAATTCTCAATCAAATCAATAATAATTAAGTATTAATTATAATTAAATTACTTCCCACCCTATGCCCCTTCAAAACCCTAAACCCTCAACAACACTTAAAATGTCAATAAACAATTAAACTAAATTAAAAAACAACAAAAATATTACAAACTATATTCAAAAGAATTAGCAATAATTATACAATGTATAACATATACAATTAAAACATATATACTAAAATACATACAATAATTGCCCTGCCTTACCTGGGATTGCCCTGCCTTACCTGCCTCGCTAACGGCCAACCCCTCTACGGACTAGCGGACCTGAGCACTTCCGAGGGAGCCGCAGAGCCTGCTGCTGCCGCCACGCCTCGCCGGACCCGCTTCGCGGATCCCGCTTCGCGGTCAGCAGCGGCCAGTTCTTCACTGCAAGGGGCTTTTCCCAAACCGACCGGCAGGGCTGCGAGCTAGGAGCGGTGGACTCCGAGGACCAGGAGTCCCCGCGCGCCCGTATCCACCTGGGCTGCTCTCCCTGCCGGCCCCGCCCCCACCTCGTCAGGCTAAAGCGGCGTTCTGCCTGCCATACTGTGGATTGCCCTGCCTTACCTGCCTCGCTAACGGCCAACCCCTCTACGGACTAGCGGACCTGAGCACTTCCGAGGGAGCCGCAGAGCCTGCTGCTGCCGCCACGCCTCGCCGGACCCGCTTCGCGGATCCCGCTTCGCGGTCAGCAGCGGCCAGTTCTTCACTGCAAGGGGCTTTTCCCAAACCGACCGGCAGGGCTGCGAGCTAGGAGCGGTGGACTCCGAGGACCAGGAGTCCCCGCGCGCCCGTATCCACCTGGGCTGCTCTCCCTGCCGGCCCCGCCCCCACCTCGTCAGGCTAAAGAGGCGTTCTGCCTGCCATACTGTGGATTGCCCTGCCTTACCTGCCTCGCTAACGGCCAACCCCTCTACGGACTAGCGGACCTGAGCACTTCCGAGGGAGCCGCAGAGCCTGCTGCTGCCGCCACGCCTCGCCGGACCCGCTTCGCGGGTCCCGCTTTGCGGTCAGCAGCGGCCAGTTCTTCACTGCAAGGGGCTTGTCCCAAACCGACCGGCAGGGCTGCGAGCTAGGAGCGGTGGACTCCGGGGACCAGGAGTCCCCGCGCGCCCGTATCCACCTGGGCTGCCCTCCCTGCCGGCCCGCCCCCTCGGTGACCAACCACACAGCTACAAAAGAGAAGCAACATTCCCGCTGCGCGGGAGCGCACGGGAGGGCGCCGGGAGAAGCCCGGGACAAGGGCGGGACCGTCTGTGGCCGTCAGGGGCCGAAGGAGGCCGGGCTGGGCCCTATCCCTTAATTATAACTTCCTACTTCTACTCTGACCAAGGTGATGCCCTCGCCGACACCACGTGAAACCCCATCAAAGGAGGGGGCCAGCAACACAGGGACACTGGACAATTACTTCAAATCTGCCAAGGGAGATGCGGGCAAAGAAAGCTCATTAGAGAAACGTAGGGCGGAGCGTCGGCGCTCCATTGAATCTATGAAGAACAGACCATTGACAGAGATCATCCCGTATCCCATCTCCCAAGAGGAAGGTACGCCCCCTAACAGCTTAAATCCCTCGACCCTTGAGGACTTCCCACTTTTACTCCGGGAAATTCCCATCACCCCAGGGCGGGCGCCTGGAAAGCATGCAGACTCAACTCCTCCTATGTTATCCGTTACCCCCGTTAATTTGGTTACCCAAACTCCCCCTTTGCAAGTAGCTAAGAAGAGCAAGCCAAAACCAAGTGTTGTGGTGGAGTTGCATAGGCCTCCGCCTAGCAAACGCAGTAGGAAGTCAATAGGGGGACGGGGGAAAACCAAACTATCCCATCTTGATTTTGGTAAAAAACACACCAATACACTCCAATCTGGGAAGGTTAATGAGATCGTGCCTACCACTCCACCTCCTAAGGCCCAAAGCTCCAACATAGCTGTTACTAACAAGGATCCAGAGGCCAATACACCGAATACAAACCCTCCCCTTACATCTATAGGGAGTATAGAATTCCTATTCCGCTCCCTCTTGCAGCCCATTAGTGATAGTTTGAAAAGAGTTGAGATCAGGCTCACTTTATTAGAGACATCTCTTACTACCTTGAACACCTTAGTTAGTAAGAAAACCAAAATAGTGGGAACCCATCTCCCCGCAGGGAACTCTCCTAAAGTAGGAGCCTCACAAAGGGCCAACAAAGTCCCCCCTCAGAGTGTGCCCACTGCCCCCCCCCCCCCATGCAGCCACTAATGGCTATTCCACTCCAGGCACTGCGCAATAGCCAAACTAATGGGCCTTCGCAACCAATAGACCCTGCCCTTTATAGTTCTCAGGCAGGGATTAATGAAGGATACCAAGAAGATGGCAATGCCCCCCTACTCTCCCCGGGCCGGCCAGCCCCAAGACCACGGAGTCCAGATCTCCTGCCAGAAGCCAATAGTCTAACGGTGGTCCTAGCAGGTGCCCCCCATCTAAGATCAGGGGAAAATGAAGACTATCAATCCCTCAAGAAAAAGGTCATTAAATGGCTAAATTGGAACCGACCCCTACCATCTCATTTTAACAATGAGATTATTATGGTTAGAAGGGTCCCTTGGTTAGGGAAGACCAGAAAAACAATAATAGGGGATTGTATTTTGGTAACTTTTAAAGATCCGGGCACTGTTCTGCATATCTGTGAAGGAGTAAATAGATCACTGGATTCCACTATTCAGACCCTCCCAGTATCCTTCTTCTTCCCCCCTATTCGCATGCATCAGGCTCCACCGCATGATGAATGGATAAGGGTGGAACGCAGACGCAGACATAAGGTCTATGCACAACGCCCACACCTCCAACTGCCGGACACACCCTATTTTCACTTCAACCGTTTCAATTGCTTGAATGGCTTGGACGGGGTTGACTGACTTTCTGCTCACAAGCCAGCGACCCGGGATAACGGCTCCTGCAGACTTTCTGAACCATCCACCCCGACTGCTGGCATAACCTCTCGTTCAATGAACGATCCAGTGACTCTGGATAATGGCATCAGCGGACTTTTCCATCCATCTGCCCATAATGTACACAATACTGCTGGAATACTGAAGGACTCATTGCCTGTGGAGAACGGCTCTTGTAGACTCTCTGAGCCATCTGCCCCCACTGTTGGTTTTGCGTCAGGTCTTCCGATTGAAGTGGTGCCCGGAACCATCTCTCCCAACCCTTATGGCACGGCAACTGACACCCCATAACATCTGAGGCTAATTTGTTGGAATGTTGCGGGACTGGCCAACAAAATGGGTGACCCGGACTGGGCAAATTACATCGAGACTGGTGACGTATGTATGTTCCAGGAAACCTGGGCCAGAGAGGACTATGGTCACCAAGGCTACATGTCATTTTCCATTCCAGCAAGGTGGGAAGGCAAAGGCCGTCCGTCAGGGGGGCTTACGACCTGGGTCGCATCTCATCTGGGCTCAGTGGCAACACGGTTCCCGGCTAACTCTGAAGATATTCTTGTGGTTTCACTACTATGGCCAAACAAAGCTAAACTTGTGTTGATTAACATCTATTCCAGGCCGGTGGGAATTGCAAAGGAATCACCGACCATTGATGAACTCTTGAACTTTATATCTGAACTACCGAATGATTCATTCTATGTGGTGGGAGGGGATTTTAATTCTCACTTCGAGCCACTCCCCGGCCTTCTGGACGGGTTATCATTGGAAGAAGAGGCTAGGTGGGCAGTGCCCTCAGTGGAAGCTCCACCTCCGAAGGCTTGGACCCCACTAGCATTACAAATTACAGCCCTCACCCTAAAGTTCGGAATCAGAGCTTGCAACGGGCGAATGAAATCCGACATACCCAGTAAAACCACCTATAACAGACTGGGAAGAGAGTCCGGCCTGGACTATGTCTTGGCCCAAATAGTGAAGTGGCCGACAATTCAGGATTTTAGGGTGATGGAAAGGACCGATAGCGACCACCACGCTCTTGAGCTTGACCTTGTTCACCCTGGCCCCCAAGCTCCCGTGTCTAACGTGGAAGGGAACAATCCTGCGCTTCTCCTGGACAATAGCAGGAGAAGAATCAGGTGGGAGCACTTGGTTACAAGTAAGAACAAACTCCCCATGCTCTATGTTGGGATAACTCCCATCTTGGAAACTGTGGGGAGCTTGGATACCGAGGCAAACAACAAAGACTCCCAGGCCAAATTGTACAAGGCTCATGAGGATCTTATAAAAGCTGTGGCACCCCATTTCACTTGTAGCTCACGAAAGCCAAGAGAGAGGCGCCAAGGCAAAACATCGTGGTACAACCTAGCATGCAGACGGGCCAAAACAGAACTCCTTAGATTAATTAAGGAGGGTACAGGGGGGGATAGCCTTAAACAAAGCAGGCGAGCTTACAAGAAACTTGTTGCCCACGCTAAGGCCGAATGGGAGGAAAACCAGTGGGAAGAACTCACCAAGGCCTTAGCGATCCAAAACCAACGCCTGTTTTGGAGGACAGTGAATGGGGGGTCGGGGAGTTTACAACCGGCACTAGAGCCTAACATAGCACCAGGGGTGTGGCAGGCTCATTTCCAGTCCTTATACAGCTCTGAGCCGGGAGAATCCCCTGCTGTCACTGAGGTGGGCCGGCCGGGTTATGAAGGGGAGCCAATAACGCTGGGCGAGGTCACTGCTACCATCTCAGGTCTGGCTTCTGGGAAGGCGCCGGGACTGGATGGCTTACCTGGGGACATGTTTAAACAGGAGCCCATTGTCTGGGCGCCTTACCTTGCCGCCCTTTTCAATGGTGTTCTTGGCGGCATGGAAATCCCTAGTACTTGGCTGGGGGCAGAGGTGGTCCCCATCTTTAAAAAGGGCTCGCCTCTCCTCCCAGCCAACTACAGACCGATCAGTCTAATAGACGTAGCACAGAAGCTGTTCGGTAGGGTCTTGCTGAACCGGCTCCAGGACTAGATGGAGGAGGTGGGTGCTCTTAGTCCCTACCAGGCGGGATTTAGGAAGGGGGTATCCACAGTGGACCAGGTCTTCAGATTGAACCTAATCTATTGGAGGACAGCAAAATTCGAGGGCGGCAGTCTGTACACAATTTTTGTGGACTTACGGGCCGCCTTCGACTTGGTGCCCAGGGGGAAACTTTGGAGCGTCCTGGCAGAGATGGGCGTCCCCCCGGACATCCTGTTGATCTTACAGAGGCTGCACCACAATAACTACGCCCGAGTGAGGTGTGGGAGGTCGGGGGAACTGACCGACAGATTCCCCGTTGGCCGAGGGGTAAGACAGGGTTGTGTGCTGGCGCCGACCCTGTTTTGCCTCTTCGTCAACGGGGTAATCGCCCACCTGAGCGCCACTGACTATACTGACGCCCCCAAATTAAATGGCAGCAGGGTGCCCGCAATTATGTTTGCGGACGACACCCTGCTGCTATCTAAAACCCCTATGGGTATACAAAGGATTCTTGATTCCTTCGTGGACTTCTGTACTGATAGGGGGCTAGAAATTAATGCTGCAAAAACCAAATTCATGGTTTTGAATCCGACCCAGAAATTGCGGCCGAATCCGCAATTGGGAGCTGTGCGGCTCGAGAGAGTAGCCACCTTTGAATACCTTGGTGTGACTCTCAACGAAACCATGACTTGGGGATCTCACCAGAGTAGGGCAAAACTCAAACTCACACAAACCACTGGGGGCATCTCACGGATGATGACCAGCTCATCATACCGTCCATTGGGGGCATTAATCCAGATATATAAGGCCCAGGCTAGGGGTGCGATTATGTATGGGGCGGAACTGTGGGGTCACACACATTGCCGGAGTCTGTCACTAACGGAAAACAAGTTTATAAGACAGATAGCCGCACTCCCGCCCAGTACCCCGCTCCTCCCCTTGAGGCTTGATTTGGGGTTACGACCACTAGCTGATGAAATAAGCTTGAGACCCATAGCCTTCTGGCGCAGGCTGTGGAGCAGTAATGATCTCGCAGAGTACAGGGCGGAACTGGTCGAATTACTGAATCACCCCAAAGCGCTCAGTATCCCCTGGGTCAAAAACATTCAAGTTACCTGTATGGAATTAGGGCTCCCTGATCTATGGACTGAGCCGGCGAATGCTGCATCAAACATCTCCAAGAGGTCCCTGGCTAATCTATATCACGAACACAAATTAGCGAGGGCCCAAGCTACCCAGCCAGAGGGGTCCTTATCATCTGTATTTTTGCAAAGCAGGGATCTTTATAGGTTTGAGAAGGTACTGGATCCTATTTACCCTATACTTGCTAGACAGCTGTTTCTCCAATGGAGATACGGCACACTGCCCCTCCGGTCCTTTACAAGTTCCTGGTCATCGGCTTCCTCCACAAAGCAGTGTCCGGTCTGTGTTGAAATGGAGGAAAATGACTTGCATGTGGTTTTCTTCTGCCCAGCCTACAAGGCAGCCAGAAAATATTGGCTCCTCCCGTTGATAAGGAATATGGGTTGCAGGGAATATGCACCAATGTACAGGATTCTAAAATCTGATGTCTCTGGCCCAACTGTTTTCGCATTATCAAAATTCCTCACTAATGTTTGGTACACGCGTAACCGTATTTTAAAGGTGTTGGGTTCTACTTAAAAATTTTGTGATGCTTAGTCTGTATAGGATACTTTTAACATATGCATTTCAATGTTTTATCCGTTCATGAACAGAGTTATATGTGATTTTATATCTGTATTGTGTATCTTTTATGGCCGAATGGTCGAAATAAAGATTGGAAAAAATGAACATACAATAATTAAAAAACAATACTATTACCAATATTTTTGTAAATTATATTAACAACATAGAATTTTTGTACATCAATATTAACAACATAGATATTTTTGTAAACAGTATTAACAACATGGATATTTTTGACATCGATATTACTACATCAAGATTTTTGTGTATCATGATATTAAAAACGTGAATTTTTTGCATCTCATTATTTTCATTTCAATATTTTGTCCGACCACCCTATGACAAAGGACCCGCTTATATGAAACATCACCTGAATTTCCACCAACCACCCAGGAACCACAGCTGCACTCACCTCACCCTCGCACAGATATCCCGCATCTATTGGGGAGATCAGGGCTGTCTTGATGCTGTGATTGGCTATGAATCCTGATTGGGAAGGGTCCAGCAGGTTGCTTCTCTCCTGATCTTCCATGGGTTGGAGTTTGATGGCCTTCTCCAGTACTTTGGTGAGAAACAGGACCAGTGAGATGGGACGGTAATTCTGTAACTCACTGGGGTCTGCAGAGGATTTCTTGATGAGAGGTCTGATCTCTGCATGTTTCCAGGCATTGGGATAGGTGGCTGTGGCAATGGAGGTGTTAAGGATGTTGGTAAGCTGGAGGCAGATCTCATCTCTTCGGAGGTTAAAAAGTCGGTGGGGGCATGGGTCGGTGGGAGCTCCTGAGTGGATGGAGTGTTTGTGTTTGGTGTGCTGAGCTGTTCCCATGTCGTGAGCGGGTGGTTGGCGGCAGTGGTTGAAGGGATGTTGAGGAGGTCGGTGGGTTGGGGATCAAAGATTCTGTAGATGGTTGCTATCTTGTTGTGGAAGTGGTCGATGTAGGCGTCGCAGAGTTCCTGTCAGGAAGGGATCAAGTCTTTGGTGGCTGACAGGTAGGCAAACGTTCTGGCCATGGTGAAGAGTTCCTTTGTTTGGTTGGTGCTGGTCTTAATCCAGTGCATTAGGGCCTCCTTTGTTGTGGCTTTGAGCTGGCAGTGGTAGTTGTTGAGGCCGATTTGAAAGTTGCTCGGTCCGTGTCTGCTTCTTTGCCCCTTTTTTTCACTTGTTTGCTTCTGCTTTTCAACATACTAAGTTCTGGGGTGTACCAATTGGCTTGTTTGGTGGATCCCAGCGTTCGGCCAGTTTGGTGGGAGTGACTCCGTCTGCAGCGCTGGTGATCCAGGCATTAAAGTTCTCTACTGTCAGGTTCAAGTCTGTGGTGAAAATGGGCTGGGTGATGCTGAGGGTGTTGGTCCATTGGTGCTGAATGACCTTGTTTCAGCTGTGGAAGGGGGCACTGTGGCTTCTGGGGGTGGTGCGAGGAGGTCTGACGATGGTGAAGTGTATGATGGAGAGGTTCAACCAGGTGAGTTCCATGGTGTGGCTTTACCTGCTTCTGCTGCCGGACGTGAACACAGGGTCCATCATGTGTCTGTTTTGTGTGTGGGGGTCTGTGATCAGCTGCTTGAGGCTAATGTTGTCCAATCATTCCATGAGGTCGGCGGAGTTGGTGTTAGCGGGGTCGTCCAGGTGAAGGTTGAGGTCTCGTAGAAATATGAAGTGTTTCAATTCAATGGCAAGCGTGGTGATGAATTCTGCGATGGCATCACTGAGGCCGGTTTGTGGCCCCAGGGTCTTTAGGCGAGGTTACTGCTGAATGTGATTTTGTCATCCGAACAGAGATAGATGATCATGTGTTCCATGATTGGCGTGGTCTTGTCATTGGCAGTGGTGCAGGTGATTGATTCTTTGTGTATGATAGAGATGCCGCCTGTGTCTGTTGGCGCAGTCATGTTTTTTCATCTTGTAGCCGATTGGTGTTGCTGTGGGGATGTCTGGGGCAGTTGAGTCAGTCTGAGGAGGTCTTGGCTGCCGAGGCTGGAGTGGCGCTAGCTGCTATGACGGTGGTCGAAGCTGGGCTGCAGGTGAAAGTTCCTGCTGTGGAGCAAGGCAATGCGAGGCAACAGTTGTTTTTTCGTCCGGAGTCAAGTGAGTGAAGCGAGCCAGTGTTCCTGGAGCTGGGAGCGGTCGTAGCATACACGAGCATGGACAGGCTTGGCTTTAGCATGCCTATGGCGCTCCAAACGTGAGCCTGCTGTGCGGCCCACAGTGGCCTCCATAAGTAGTCCAGGGAGAAGGGTGTGGCTGCCAGGGAGGCGGGAGGGAGGTGAGAGCAGGAGGAAAATGGCAGGGAGTAACTGAGTGAGCTGACATGGGGCAGTGGGCCAAATACTAAATAAAACAATGCAAAAACAAGCTGAACAGAATAGAATACAAAACACAATATAAAAAAAAGAG
This sequence comes from Lissotriton vulgaris, assembly GCF_964263255.1. Taxonomy (NCBI): domain Eukaryota; kingdom Metazoa; phylum Chordata; class Amphibia; order Caudata; family Salamandridae; genus Lissotriton; species Lissotriton vulgaris. Next base: position 472,041 of record NW_028250369.1, on the reverse strand, counting down.
TACAATGACAAAAACCAAAATACTAGAGGCTTAATGTAGTGGACAGCTGGACTGTGGCATAGAACCGGTGGCCTCCAGGGCTGCCGGCTGGGCAGCAGTCTTGAGAAAGTAGGAGTGGCAGTAGGGGAGTGGTGCAGAGACCAGGGATCAGAGACTGCTCTGTGTTGGGAAGTTATGGAATCCACACAAGTGAGGTTGCTTTTTTATCAGGAGACCTGGGAGAATGCTGGGTGGTAGGAAATGTGTGCTGGCCCGTGATCCAACAACTTCCCCACACAGAAATGTGAGGAAAATTTGACTTTTTACCTAAATGTAATGATTGCAGGGGATTCTGGGTAAGGAAACACTGAAGGATCCACGTAAACCACACCAGCAGCCAAGCAAGAGTCCACGCACACTGCCAGCCAAGCGCCAGTTCAGGCACACTGCCAGCCAAGCACTATCCATGCACACCGCCCGTCAAGTGCCATCCACACACATTGCCAGCCAAGCACCATCCACGTACACCACCAGCCAAGCGCCATTCCGCACACACCACCAGCCAAGCACCAGTCCACTCACACCCCAAGCAAGCGCAAGTCTACAAACACTGCCAGCCAAGCCCTAGACCACACACATGGCCAGCCAAGCACAAATCCCAACACATCGCTAGCAAAATACTCCCCCTTCCCTGGTGTCCAGTGGTGGATTCCAGCTTGGGGATCACCCTCCTGTAGCACTACCCAACCAGGGATCCAGTAGGGAAAGGTACCATTGGAAAGAGGTGATTTGCCCCCTTCCAATTGTAATGTCCGGGCCGGGCCTATTATTCAATAAGGGTCTGGAGGCAGTGTACTTTAGTGGTACAAAAGGGGGTGGTGATGGACGGAGCATCTGAATCAATCAAACACTCACACCCAGTCAACAGATCTGGGTTTAATCCATCACCGTTCTTTAGCCCACTCTGACACCCCAGTTCAGACACGGCTATATGCAAATCAGTCTGACCCTGTGCCTCATGGGAACAGTCCAGCCCGAACTGCCAATGCCATGTCTTCCCTGGACCGGAAACAAGCTTCCGATGACCGGTTTCTGGCATTCCAGCCGTCTTCAGCCAAGCTTGCTTGAATCCAGTCGCAAAGTGAGCAAGGGACTCACGTCTGAGCATACCCTGCCACACTTTAGTGCCAGACCGTAACTGGACCACGCCCGGGACCCCGGGCAATTTATTAACCATTGCCACGCTGGCTCGGCGTGCGCCGGGCTAGCCTATGATGCATCACGCTCATGGGGTTTCCACCAGGTCACCCCTCGCATAATGGGAGGCATGGTGTCTGGCCAGCCTATGATGCATCACGCTCAAGGGGTTTCCACCAGGTCACCCCTCGCATAATGGGAGACATGGTTTCTCCCGTGGACTGACAACATTACATTCCTCTTTTACCAGGAGAACAGTGGCAAAGAGCAAACTTTAACAGAGTGAATTGAAAAACAGTTAGAAAACATTCAGTTCTTTAAACACAGTCCATGACAGCAGGATACATATGGAACATTCTTACTTGGTCTTCGGGTGCCGTGGTTTCTTCCATCAGCTTCCAGCTCTGCAGTCGCTGACAGCAGGATACAAAGTCTTTGTATTTCTGGGAAGGCTTTGGGTGTGACCGCAGGTTATACTGACCTTGGCTGCTGCGCCCGGAGGGTGTTGTTGACGATGCCAACATGTCATCACGGTTTCTGGACTTCTGGCTGCCCGTTGGGCGTCAGAGGCTTTTGGTTCCGGACCTTGGGTCCCAACAAGGGGTGCCGTGGCATGCAGGTCTTCTGCTGTTGAGGGTGCGGGGCTGCTAGGTTCACTGTCAATGCATGGAGATCTACTTGGGACAGCCTCATTTGGCTAGTCAGCTTCTGGAAACTTTTCAGCGTCATCCTCCAGGATTTTCTTGAAAAAGGATATGTTGCGGGTCACACTTTCGTGTCCCCTTCAAGCAGTTACAATTTTACCTTTGATTTCAATTACTGTCCAAGGGTCAAATTGAAAGGGTAGCCTGTACTTCCCTCCTGGGTTGCTGTCTTGTACCAGCATTCAGTCGCCTACAACGACTGGACTCTCCCTGGCATGTCTTCTCCGTGAAGCCTCGTTGTTGTTCTTTATCCACCTGGAGTCTGACTGATTCGGGGGGGTTAGGTGTTTCCGCCCACACCAGATGATGCGAGATGGTATCCGTCACAGTTTGACCAAAACACAACCTGCTCGGGGAAATGCCAGTGGTGCAATGAGGAGTGAGTCAGTACTCTCGGAGAAACTGGTTCAAGGCCTGCTCTAGATTGCGTCTGTGGGCTAGGGCAATTTGGATTGCTTTGTTCAAAGTTCTCCTCAGGCGTTCCACTTCACCATTGGCCTGAGGCCACCTCGGGGTTATCCTGCGGTGTTTGACTCTGTGGGATGCCAGATAATTCAGCACTGGTGAACAGCGGGCAATTGTTGGAGCGGACCTCACCAAAGAGTCCATGTGTCACCATAACTTTTTCAAGTTTGGGAATCGCTTCCGCCGCTGATGTTGAGGAGACAATTTCAACTTCTGTATATCGCGAGAAGTAGTTTACCACTACCAACATGTACTTTCCTCAGGGTAGACTGCCAAAGTCAGCACTCACTCTCTCCCACGGCGCATTAGGAGCTGCTTCTGTGATGACTGGTGCCGGTCTGCTTGGTAGGCCTGTTGCAAGACAAACAGGGCAGCGCTGTACTATTGTTTCGATCCGTTCTTCCAGGTCCGGAAACCAGAACTTACTCATGAGGCGGTTTTTCGATTTGACTATCCCTTGGTGGGCTCCATGCGCAAGGAGGGCTGCTTGCTGGGTCATACTCTCTAGTAGGACGTGGCGCTGCCCTCTCAGGAGACAGCCATCAGTTGACACAGATAGCTCTTGGCGAACTTGGTATAAGGCCTTCAGGGTGTCTTGGGCTATCACTGTGCGGGCATTTGGCTTTGCAGAGGCTTCCAATCACCAGAGGTGACGGCTTGGATGGCGATATGGAGGCAGTTGTCGTCTTTTGTAGCTTCTATGGCCTCCTTCAGAGATATTGGAAGAGGCCTAGACCTTTCTACGACCATCCTCACGTAGTCTTCAGTGGCTGTCGCTTCTGCGGCTTCCGGGAGGGTGCATGGCCAGGCTTGCCTTGACAAGAAGTCTGCCGGATTCCGGGTGCCGGGTTTCTACTCCACCGTGAATTGGAACTCCTGCAGCTGCAGAATCCATTTTTCAAACTTTGAGGGAGGACGCGATGATGAGCCTTGAAACAGCGGGATCAATGGCTTGTGGTCGGTAACAACTAAAAAAGGGTAGCCATACAGGTAGATGTAGAAATGGCAACCCCTCCATAGGATCACAGATCGCAGATACCTCCATAGGAACCCAGATTTGGATCCTGGGGAGAGGAGTTGGCCTAACGGCAAGGGCGCTCGACCTTGGACCTGGGGAACTGGGTTCGAGTCTCGGTAATGAAGCTAAACCTCCTGTGATTCTGGGCAAATCAATTAATCTCCCTGTGCCTAACAAAAATGAATGTGTGCTATGCACAGCGCTCTGATACAAGATTCGGTTCAAGTTTGCGCTATATAAAACCCTGCAAAAAAAAATTGCCTCCTTCTCGAATTGTGAGTATCTTTACTCTGTAGGCACGTGTGTCCTACTGACATAGGCAACTGGGGCCCATACTCCGTACTCATGTTGTTATGCTACGACTGCGCTAAGGCCAGTGGGGCTGGTGCCAACCACCAGTTGGGACTCTCTACTAGGGTCGAAGTACACTAGTGTAGTGTCAGCAGACAGTGCTGCTTTTGTGTGTTGGAACACCTCTTCCTGCTTGTATCCCTACTTTCAGGGGCTGGTGGCTTTGGTTAGGTCTCTGAGGGGGCTGGTCAGGTCGGACATGTTCTTGATGAAACGCCCGCAATATGTGACAATACCTAAGAAGCTGCAAACTCCCGGCGCCAACGTTGGGGCAGGTGCTTCTTGGATGTCTTTTACCTTGTTGGGTATCCGGCCTGATGCCTTTGTCAGAGAACTGATAGCTGAAAAAGCTGATGTCTCTTCTCAGGAACTCACATTTTTCCCGGGGCAATGTCAGCCCACTGCCTCTGAGACGGGAGAATACGGCTTGAAGACGAAGGAGATGTTCTTCCAACGTGGGAGGGTGTACCAAGATGTCGTCGCTCACATTGAGCACTTCTTTCAGCCCATGGAGTATGTCCTTGCCGATGTTTTGGAACACCTCGGCCACGCTCGAGATCCCAAATAAGTCAGGTGTATCGCCAGAGCCCTGCATGAGTGGAGAAGGTGGTGATGAGGCAAGAGTCTGGGTGCAGATGAATTTGGTTGTATCCTGAGCAAAGATCCATTTTGAAGAACCACTTGGACCCTGCAAGTTCGCCGATTATGACGTCCACCGTTGGTGTAAAGTGGCGTTCAAGTTTGATGGCCAGATTTGGGACTCTCATGTCCACACAGATGCGGACTGCACCAGGTTGTTTAGGTTTTTCGCTACGACAATGGGGAATACCCACGGTGTCGGGCCTCACACCTGCTCAATGATGCAAGCATTCTCCAAGAGACGGAGTACCGCTTCCACTTTTGGTCGGAGGTGGAAGGCAACCCTTCTGTGCCTGAGGGCTATGGGGGCCACCGACTTGTCTATGTGCAGCTGGATAGCTGGGTCTTTTAGGCATACAATCCCGTCAAATAGGGGCGTGAAGTCATGTAGCAGTCGGTCCAGGTCTTGTGCATGTACATTGAAGGCGAATTGGATCAGGTTGAGATCCTGCACGGTGCGACAGCTGATCAGGAAACCTGGTCCTTCTTGCGACACGTAGACCTTGGCTCGTTGGTGTGTGTCGTCATGAGAGAGATCTGCTTGGAAGACACCACACAGCTGGAGCGGAGAGTGGGTGCCGAATGTATATACTTGTACATTGGTGTTGCGGAGTGCTGGTGTGTTGGGTAAGCTCCAATAGATGCTGGTGGCCATGAGGCTGATGGTGGCTCTGGTGTCGATGAGGGCAGCTATGGAGCGGTCTTGCACTCCAATCTTGCAAATGGGTGCGGCATGCCGAGTGGCTGTGAGTGTGTTCAGCATCCTTACCACATGGACAGTGCTGCGTCATCATTGTCCATGCTACTATTAGAAGAGCTGTCTGGAGTGGTTCGAGAGCTCGTACTTGCCTTTGCTGGCCCTTTGGTTGTCTTCTTTGTGATGAGTGGCATACTTTAGAGAAGTGGTTCATTTTTCCAAACGCACTGCAGGACTTGCCGTTGGAAGGGCAGGCTCCTTCGTGGGGGTATGGGACTCCGCACCATCCAAAACGGCAACTCCGTGGACTTTGCTTGGAGGAGTGCGGAGTTGATTTGTCGACCTTTGGTCTGGCCTCCTGGGCGTCGGTGCAAATGGCGCAGACTGGTTCTTCTTTGATCGGCGTGGCGGGCTTGAGATTCATGTAGGCTGCTCTGGCCTTGGACAACTCCTTGGAGTGTTCTAACCCTCATAGGCATGCTGTGTTCCTGCAGGATGCGTTTGCGCAGTTTGGACGATGCACCGCCCTAAAGGAACTGGTCCTGGACTTCGTCATCCTCAGCTGGGAGGGTGCAGGTGCTTGCCAGCTCTTTCAATTGCCCATAGAAGATATCCATCAACTCATCCGGCTATTGACATGCCTGGCGGAGAAGGAAGCGTTCCTAGTTGGGCTCGAAATTGGCTGTAATGGCATTGCGCATGGTGGCGTAGTTCCTCAGTGGTCCAGCTTCTCGCACAGTTTTGGAGATTTTGTGTATACCCGCTCCACCTAGGCGAAGGAGCATGGGTCACCTCTGCGGGGCCGGGAACTCTGCCGCGTCAAAGTAAGTCTCAACCCATGCCTTCCAGCACGCCGCTTGAGAGGGCGGGGGGCCTGTGATGGTGAACGGTTCCAGTTGCGGGACAGACGCCATGCTGGCGGAGAGGGAGTTGCAGCAACAGACGGGAAGCTACCACTGCTAGGTGAGTGCGTAGTTGGGTACACTAACGGCTTGCGGCATTGGATGCTGGGCCAGGATGTGCAACCGCTAGTTGTGGTCACTCTCTGGGCCTTGCAGGCATAGCAGAGAGAGAGAGAGAGAGAGAGCCTGGAAGCAGGATGGTGAGGAGCACAGCCGTGGTGCAGGGTTACAAGGAGCACACAGGGGCAGGCAAGATGTCTTGAGCGAGGTGGGCACTTACAGCTGGTTACAGACATAAAACCATTCCGGAGGTTGCTGGCAGCAATGGTGTGCGTGGTAGGGATACCACATGGGCTGGTATGGATGCCGGTGTGTTTCAACTGTAAGCGGGATATATTGCTGTATTCATCTCCTCATAGGGCAGAACAGTAGTCTTCTCCCTTCTCTGTGTTGGGATGCGCTGCGGAGCAGGCTGGTTGTGAGGCAGAAGAAGGGCTAGACGCACAACTCACCTTGTGCTCGTGGATGGTGACACGCGACACTCAAGGGAGGCCCAGCGGCCGCTGGAGCGCGGCGGCGCCACACAAGGTCACAGGAATGACTACACGTACTCGCAATGAGCAGAGCAGGTGTTCACTGAGAGGGCTGGGGAGAGGTGGGCCTGCAAGGTGTGCGGGGCGGCCGTAGCTGACACCTCGCTCCGAAGCAAAGACCTCCGGCCACGATGATAGAGTACGCCAGGGGCGGCGGTGACTGCAGCAGGAAAACAGGTGAGAGGCGGTGCGGCGGAGCACAATACCACCTCGTCGCTAGTGTAATGTCCGTAGCTGCCAAGGTTTCAGATTGATTATGTGTGACATTTTCATAAATTCAGTGTAATTATGAGTGACATTCAACAAATATGAGTGACACTTTCTTGCGAGAAAATTCAAGTAGTGAAGGCGATGGAAACATATAAATATCATAAATTACACTCATTTGAGCAACGAGAAACTTTTAAGATGATCTTAAATCTTTTGCAAAGCACCAGAAGTGGAAGGGCACTAACTTCGTCAGAGGCCCATAGTGATAAATGAATGCAAAATTGGCAGTATGATGTAACTGGTTTAATATTGAAGTAAACGAGCCCCTGAAGAAGTGCACCTCAGCAGCAGACCCTAGACCGCTGCACACTGACATTGCCATGATACCCTTGCAGCTGAGCAGTGAATCACATAGTACAGCACTCTGATCCTCTCAGGCCAGCTCTACTCTCTGAAGGTCTTGCGGGGCTGCTTAATGGTGATGGCGCTGTTTAGTGATGGGCAGCCTTTCTGTTGTAGTGTCTCTCTCCCATGGGACATGTAAGGGATGCAATCAGGGCCTCTTCTCCACACTGTGAAAAACGTACATGACTGGAGGGCTTCACTGGTAAGGGTGAAGTTCAGACCTGTCTGGCCTGCTGATTATGTCCAGATCGGCTGAAGGGGGCGGCTACAATTATGTAAAACATCCTTCGCCGAGCCGACCAACAGAAACTCAACATCACAGCACACCAAAGTAAGTGCCATGCACGGCGCCGTGCATGACTACAAGGGAAAAATACAAAGGAAGATGTTTTCATGTAAATTCACACAATGGTGGTAGTGAAGTGATGACATGCCAAAACCAGCAACATGACTATGTATTGCACAGGCCCAGTAACACATGAATCATCATGCATAACTCCCTAGGCTACTGTTTACTCAAAGTCACCAGTCAATTGAACAGAAAGTCAGAACAAGCATTTACAATGCAATGGTTTCGCCTTTGGAAAAGTTAGAGCTATTGGCATTGTAAATGACAAAATTTGTATTTATGTGTTGGTTTTGAAAACAGATAAATAAATGGCATTGTCATTTACATTGCCATTAGCTTAATCTCTTGCAAATGTGAGACCTATTGTACCCTACGGACGAGCTCAGCAGACAGCAATTACTACCACACACACACACCCAGAGCCACACACCCAGAGCCAGCCACACACACCCAGAGCCAGCCACACACACCCAGAGCCACACACACACCCAGAGCCACACACACCCAGAGCCACACACACACACACACACACACACACCCAGAGCCACACACACACACACACACACACACACCCAAAGCCACACACACACCCAGAGCCACACACACACACACTCAGAGCCACACACACACACCCTGCTGATGAGGTTATTTTCACTTCCATGATGATAGACCAAGTGTCAATCCTACACTACCAATCAGGTCTCCTTATTCCAGCGATAACAATCTGACTACTCTTCTGCAGTCCAGGCTACCTGTTGCCGGCCTCAGTTGGCCCGCTGTAAAATGGTGCATGGGGTCAACACGCAGTGCTGTGATGTGTTGTTGGTATTAATAATTGCCACTTGTATGCCACTAAATATGTCATTAGAACGGTATTGATGGACAGATGAGAGGCGAACAAGTTTAACTAGGGGCAGCCTCCTGACGGCCACACTAGGCCTGGAGAGCATGAAAGGTGGAGCCATTCGAGAACCCCTGTTGTTGACAGTACAGTTTAGGTAAAGATACCTTTAAGAATGTCCACTTCCCAAAACTCTGATCTATCCAGGAGGAGCGCACCAAATCTAGAGGTTTGCTTGGCATTCTTGGACCTGTTCTGTAAAGCATAGGGGCTACAAGTACCTGAAAAAAGCTCCCCTGGATTAACTAGCTGCTTGCGCATAGACCTAGAAACATTGAGAGATCAGAGACGATATGGCCAACAAACACAATTAGGCAAAAGACAATCATTAAAGACCAAAACCCACTGAATGACACCACTGAGAATTCCACAAGGGCTGAAAAGCAAACAGGAACATGTTATTTAAATAGTAAGAACGGAAGGATTTATGGTAAATGCTATACTGGCCGTGGGTATTCTTGTCTCCTTTGCTGGAAGTCTGTGGTAGGATCCAGGGTGGATTTGGGGCAAAGAGGTTGTCGTTGGCCTGCTTCTTTCCAAAGAGCCTGGTCAGGGTGCCTGATTTGTAGTGTGTCTTCTTCATGTCGTCGGGTGCTGGGACGGACCTGGGGTGCTCCGGGCCTGCTGCTCTAGCAGGGAATGCTGCGGTATGGGGCGCAGGGCGGCGGTGGCTGTATACTGACAGGCGCAGGTGGAACGCTTTGGGCTGGCCCACAGGGGGAGGAGAGCAGGGAACACCCAGCCTCTTCCTGCAAGACTGAAACTCGCACAGGTAGGACGCCTCTCTCTCTCCCAGGGATCTACCCTGCCCTTCCCGAGGACGAAACTGCCCTCCTTCCGGTTAGAGCTGTCAAGAGGAGCTGCTGTCCTGTCTGCTGCCAGAGAGTGGACTTTGGAAGGGTGACGCACCAGGGAACACCTCCGTAAAAATATTTCACAGGGTGCGCAGCGCTGTCCTGCAAATTCTGGCCGCAAAGCTCGACCAAACTGTCCGTAGGGAGAGGGCACCGACAAGGGAGCCGCTGTGCTGCGTTGTTCCACAGATTCCCGGAGGGTAAATGTACTAAAAGCGATGTCAAAATGGCGTGTGGGCCGGGGTTCTGTTACACAAATCCTGGCCCTGTATTGGCCACACCGTCGCTACTGCAGGTTGGAAATATTGCTTTTCTCTGTGTGCCTGCCCTCTCACAGAGCGCCTGGCCTTTCAGAGTGTAGAAATGCCATGGCAACAGTAAGGGTGAAAGTAACAAAGGTGCTGCTCCGCTTTTCACCACGAAAGCCCTGGTAACATGAGAGTTAAGGTAAGCCGATGCTTTAAAAATCCTGCTCGGCACAATAAGCAAAAAAACACAACTGGAAGCAAGTAGAGGATGTATGGCTTACTCCTGCGGTGATGTGTGGTCCCTCAAGTGCACCTTTATGGCCAGCCTGTGAGGTGCTGCTGTACGTTAGCACGTTTGCCTCGTGCTGATTCACTAGTGCTGCAGCCTTGCGTCAGTACATCAGTGCACGGCTGGGCGGAGCAGAGCAAACAAGCGCCATTACTCATCAAATCTAAAAAACACACGCTGCTGGCTTCCGGCCAGTTTGTAGCGGAGTTTAAACACACACAGGTAGATGTTGACTCAGAACCCGTCCTTCTTTCCGAGGTGGAAGGCGCGCAGCAGGCAGTGATGTCTGCTCTCTCTGAGACCAGCGATCAAGCGTCACCCAAGCAGCAGACAGGGGAGGCGCTCACTCCTGTCGGTTCACTTCGCTCGCCTTACCTTTCACCTAACCACACCCTCTCTGTAACTACAGCAACTGCCCGGGCCACATGCTTAGCTGCTATCACGGCCTTCCACAACGAGGCATTGTTAACAAACGCAGAGACACTTCATTAAGAGCCAGCACAGGTTGTGGGACAGGGACAAGGCTTCCAGCAGCCCAAGCGCCTCTTTGAAAAGTCCCACGACTCCCGTCTTCAGCCGCTCATATTATTCTTTAAACAAGCATTTACAAGTGGGGCCGGGGCCGGAGACACGGACAGCAGGAGGGGGGCGGGAACGGGCACACGGACAGCGGGAGGGGGTCGGGAACGGGCACACGGACAGCGGGAGGGGAGGGAAGCACTGACCTGGACTTCTTCCGTCGGCCTTGAGGAATGACCCAAAAAAACATTACAAAAAAAAAACCACTGCCCACCGCCGCCATGACGTTCTAAAAGGGGCGGAGAGGGAAAAAAATCGCCGGAACGCCCACGAATCGCCTCAGACAATGACGGACAGATCTCTCTTCCAATGGCTAGCCAATGGAAGAGAGAGGCGGGACAAAGCCACATACTGTTCCAGCATAAGATTTCGCCTGCGCGAACGCTGCTGCGCAGCGGACGCCAGGCGAAAGCTAAAAAGAGATAGCTTACTAACAACATAACCGAAAACTTTACAAAGATTAATCGTAAATCCTATTGCAGTGAGATTTCTGGCTTACCTGACTGGAAAGCGAAGTTCAAACAGATAATGACACTCTGTGCGCCGTTCACACAAGGTTTAGGCCAGTGTATGTACCTAGTAGGCTGTCCCTCACTTACAATCCCGCTGTCCTCTCTAGACCTCTCTCCAGGGTCCGACTCTGTCCATGCACTTATCAAGGTACTGCCACCTGCACCTTTCAGGGCCTCCCGGGACTGACTGTGTCTCAGCTGCTTCGGGGTTTCTAGAGTCAGACTGCCTGCCACAACTAACTCCCGCTAGTGGCTGGGCGTGGTTTTCCACACATGGACGAGGAGGGCAATGACTGTCAAGATCCAAAGGCGCCTGCTACCTTGGGATGCATATGCAGGCCTCCGCCCTTGGCGTTTTGACTGCATTAGGTGCACCACATGCTGTTCGGGCAGACGGGGTAAGAAGAGGAGGCTAACGGCGCATTGCCGGGGTTCAGTGAGGAGCTGTAACTGGGACAGCATTTGGCTGCACCTGCCTCCTTTGTGATTCTTGTAATCACACAACTTAAACAGGAACCTGTAGTGTAGTTCCTATATTCTTAATAGGCTCTGCGCATTGGAATAGCATATACTATAGAATTGACGTAGGACTTAAGTCGACTAGGTCTCCATCGAATATACTAGACTTAATTGTGTGTGTGCCAGCTAACTCAGAGGTCACTAGAAACTTTCTCGAATTCACAAGAAGGGACTAGTTTCTGACAACCGCATAAACATGACAACTTTGTTTCCCAAGAATAAGAAATATATCTCTAGAGTCGCAGAAACAATAGAAAACTATTTCACTCAGTCAATCGTGCATGCTTCGTTTCACCAGAGGTGCAGAGAAATAAAGAGACAGGCGTTTTTCAATAAAAAGGTATTTATTGAACAGTCTTCTTTCTCATGCAAAAGAAATGAACTCCCACAATCGCAATACCATCCAAGTCAGAGCGAGAGCAAATACGGAAACGAGAGATACTGGAAGAAGAATGCAGACCAAATAGTGCGTCCAGGACACCCTTTATCGGCCGGGACAGAGAAGAAATCAGCTGCATGAACAGCGACAAATGTTAACCCCGCAACACACATATACCATAAGAGAGAGGGTAGTAAAGAAGAAAAAAAGTGTATGTTCTTCTGCCACAAAGACGACACCAAAACCCGTCCTATTACAACTGATACCAGCCCTGATGAAGACCTTGAGATAAACTAACGTGTTGGCCCCACAACAGCAAGGTCGAAACGCGTTGGCATAACACAGTGGTCTAGAAACATCAACTTTAAGACAATTTGGTTTTTCTCCATCTGGTTGACTTGGAATAAGATAAACTCGCCCCTTGAAAACAAAGCTTAATGATCTTTTCAGACCACCAAAAAGGACCAAAAATACGGACAGGTGGACAGGACTAACATCGTATATAGTCTTGACACAGTGAATAACAATAGGACATTCACATTTTTTAGAAATACGAACAATGCTCTTTTACGCTGAAGTTATTTAAAGGTGTCAAAGGTTTCTATTCTTTGTGTGAAAATATTTAAATGTCAAATTGGAGAGAAATTCAAACATTCATAAAAATTTAAGTGTATTGTTGTAAAAGTCTTTTTGCATATTTTTTCATGTTTTGTGTACAAATGTCAATGTTTTCTCCCTTTTTAAAAAAAACTTGTGTTGTGTATACGGTGAAGGAATACTTGATTGCTAACATTATACAAAGATACAAAAAAATAAAACAAGTGCAGGGTCAATAAAAGGGACTCCTGCTTATAAAAATTTAGCGTGATTTATGGTGTCAGAGGTACTCTGTTTTTTTTATATTAGCTTATTGATTCTAGCCTCTGACTTCCTCAAGTGAATCATTCCCCTTTCTTTATTTAAACAATCGCAATACTTGTCATGAGGTAAAGTGCGTACAGTAAAAAGAGTATTACAAAATAATACTGTAATAGCATGGTATGGTTTCTAAGCCATAAGATACATACATAAATAAATAAAAGACTAAAACGTACTCCACTGGTGCTTCTAAAATACGCCTACCCCAATGTACCTTACCTAGGTCTAGTACGAGGGAAGAAGTAGGTGTGGTGTAGCAAGGATTTAGTATTTTTGCCAACAATCTATCCAAGATTTCTCTTAGGGTCAAATCTGTTCCATACCTTGGTTTTAGAATGAAGAGGTATGGTATCTCTCTCTCAGGACTTGATTTCCTAACAGCCCGCAAGAGTGGCTTGGAAACACTGGAGCTGGATTTCTCGGCAGGAGAAAAGACAGCGTCTCTCTCAGTGCGTCTGCTGGAGGGTCGGCTTCCTTCGGCACTTGCTGTGGCAGGCTGCGTCGGGCAAGTAGATATTCGAACTGCTCCAAACCACTGTGTGTTTGCTAAGGCAAGTGTGGGCATATTTATACCTTGAAGGTGCTGTGTTTGACATAAGGTTGGACATAATAATGTCACTAAAGACTCGCAGTTCTTTGAAAACTCCATGAGTTCTTGGATAAATCAATATTTAAGCAAGGGGAAGTCCCTGACTGCTGAAGGCTAGTTTTTCCAAGAAATCGTTGTGGATTTTCGGAACTAGTGAAAGTAGCCATGGCGTATTTGGACTGCACGGGCCAAGTCTAAATATGGTTATGATTTCTATGCCTATATAAGGATAGGGTAATTTATACCTATATATGGGCATGAATTGGGAAAATTACACTAGGGTCCTAAAATGATACTTAACAAACCCAGATAATTTACACCTGAAGCCACGTGGCTCAAAGCAGTGAGACCAGGCAGGCGCAGGAGAAACTGGCTGTGCGGTTCCATTTGCAATGCTCGTGCACTGCAGGTCATCTGACTCACCTATAGGCGTGTCTTTGTGACTTGAGTCTCTGTCCGTGGACTTGACGCAGTAGTAACCATTGGGCAAATTCAGACTGACTCTCGTGATGTCAGTGCTGAATGCCAAGGTGCATAAGTAACATTATAGCCAGAGTCACCTTAGCTTCCCCCCCCCCCCCCCGCCTGCATGGATTAATGCACTGTCACTAGTTTGCCAAGTTAGTCACACAGTAGTGCTAAATAGAGCACTCCACTTCGCAGTTGAGGAGGTGCTAAAAATGCGTGACTCTGCATTTCAGTGCGGTGATGTGGATCACCACACTGAAATGTAGTAGTCAGATGACTGATGAGTGATACTTGGCAGGGCTGAATGTCCATTGCCGGGTCTATACACTTATTCCATAAGGGTCTAGAGGCAGTTTTACTTTAGTGGCCAGACCGTAACTGGACCACCCCCGGAGCCCCAGGCTATTTATTAACCATTGCCACGCTGGCTCGGCGTACACCGGGCCAGCCTATGATGCAGCACATTTAAGGGGTTTCCACCAGGTCACCCCTCGCCTAATGGGAGACATGGTGTCTCCCGTGGACTGACAACATTACACCAATGATACCTCTCCCGTGTGCTTCGAAGCTCGGGGACTGAGATAGCCCCACGAGCACTGAAGCAGTAAAAGTGAAATTAGCCGATCGTCTAATTTCACTTTCAGTGTAATAATGTCAGTGTGCCAAGCGCGTCCTCATCATTACACTGAAAAAAAAAATGCCCCTGCAGTGGGGAAAGCTCTTACCCTGCTCCAGTGGTAGAAAAATGAAAAAAAGAAAATCCCTCTGCTGTAAACAGCAGCATAAGGATTTCCTGGTTGTGTGCAGAGGACAGAACTGTTCACTCCTCAGCACACAGCTACCATGGAGAGGACTAACTAGCTTTGTCCTCAGCATGGAAAGGGTTAAAGATAAGAAGCCAAAAACACGTGGAGCAGATATAAAAAACAAGCATTGGAAATGCAATAGGTCTCGCATTAGAAAGTGTGAGTCATTGGTCTTGTAAATGTAATAATTTTTTTTTTTTTGTTTATGTTTTTATAATTTCTAATGCATTAATTTTGTTATTATAAATGGGAATTTTTTTAGAAATTGCAAATGGGACACCTATAGCATTATTAAATATACATGTTTAGTATTTACCTAACGTACATGTATTGATATGACAAATTGTAATGGGTTTTATTTTTTATAAATAATTAATAATTACATAATAATTTCACTAATGTATAATGGCACTAGCTTAAAAAAAATTGTGATAATGTGTAGCGTATTATAATATTTGTAAAAATGAAGATTAAAAGTGTAATAAACATTTTTTTGTTTCTACTTTTTGTAATAAAGCTTTAAACATTTATACATTTTATTTGTGCTGAGAACTGGGATTTGAAGAAGGAAGTGCTGGAATAGATGTTCAGATTATGACGGGTGTAGAGAGGTAAGCATGTAATTATAGAAGGTGTTAGAGTGAGTGAGTGTCATCACATGCCCCCACTTTGCCACGTACTTCACCAAATACACAAGTCACAGTCATGAGCCACATACTCAATAAACGCACACTTTAAAATGCACATGTGACCAAGATGTACATCATTACATGCACAAGTCACGGCAGAACATAGCATAACACACACAAAATACTGCCACAGATGTCATTTTGAACATGTCACACTGCCATGTAACAACTACATGCACAAATCACCACAATAACAATATCACATGCACACATCACACCATAAGGAAAAAAATATGTTGCACTGCTGTAACCCAGGCAAAGTAAGCTGTGGCATTTTATGGGTTCTTAAGAGGGAAAGGGGAGGAGATAGTGGGAGGGAGAGAGAGGAAGAGTGAAGTGGGTGGGTGGGCGGGGAGACAGTATAGGGGAAGGTAGATGGGAAAGAGAGGTAAGAGTAACAAGAGAGAACAAGGGAGAGTGAGGGTGAAAGAGGAAGCGTAGGAGCAAGAACGAGCGGCCGAAACTAATTGAAAACGTGCTGGGAGGAGAGATGGGGGGTGTCTGGAGGCCTCGGAGCCCGAGTGTGGGGGCTGGGGGAGGGGAGCACAGGGAGAGGGGAGGAAACATCATGTGGGAGCGTAATCTTTACCGTGGTCGGTTGTTTAACAAGAATAAAGAAAGAAGGAAAAAACAATCACTCGTTTTTTACCAAGAGCCGGGCGGCCTTACCACGCAGCTTCAGGGTTTGTTCGCCCTAACCAAAAACACAATTTCAGGAGCTTCAGCTTAGACACAGAGCTGGGAGCGCTAGCTAAGCTGCTGGATCTACTCAACGGAGTGCGTGGAGAGCTGTGACGTGTCTGCAAGTTATCGAAACCGGCCGCGCAATTTGTTTCTTTCCATTGACTTCAAAAGTCGCATTTGTTCGACGGAGATGTTTTGGAGGTCTGGATGTGATAGGAAAGAAGCAGCGCTTTAGCTAAGTAACTCATCGCTGAGTAACATCTGATTGGAACATTGACCAAACAACCTGGGCCTATGATTTCTTTTTCCGAAAAATACACAAAATAAAAAATGTTTACATGCCTGCAAGTAGTTTTCTGAGGAGTGGGTGGGAGGGGGCAACGCAACATGGGAATGGAGCATAGGGGAAAAGCATCAAACACACACACACACACACACATAAGAGAACAAGGGAGTGAGAGCAAACCAGCAAGAGTCACAGCAATCTTAAAAGATCAAGAGAGTAAAGAAGTACACACACGAGAGAACAAGGGAGTGCGAGCAATCCAGCAAGAGTCACAGCAATCTTAAAAAAAAGAATTGGCAATATGAAATAATAAAAACAAGTACGGGAAATGCGCAACGAGAGACAGAGTTAGAAAAACGCAGAGGCACCGAGAGACAGTTGGAGGCGTGAGACAGAGAGTTGTGTGGAGAGAGACAATGAGAGACAGAGTTACAAAGGGAGAGGCTTCGAGAGACAGAGTTGGGAGGAGCGAGAGACGGGTGAGATGAGAGAGCTGGCGAGGGGAAAACAGAGCATGGAGGCAGGGGAGACAGATCACGAGAGTAAAGAAATACCGACAACAGAGTTAGAAAAACATTGGCAATATGAAATAATAAAAACAAGTACGGAAAATGCACAACCAGAGACAGAGTTAAAAACGCAGAGGCACCGAGATACAGATGGAGGCGCGCGACAGAGAGTTGTGTGGAGATAGACAATGAGAGACAGTTACAAAGGGAGTGGTTTCGAGAGACAGAGTTGGGAGGAGCGAGAGACGGGTGAGATGAAAGAGCTGGCGAGGGGAAAACAGAGCATGGAGGCAGGGGAGACACATCAAGAGAGTAAAGAAGTACCGACAAAAGAGTTAGAAACACTGAATTGAAGGGGCAGCGTGGGGCCAAAGAGAGAGGCGGAAAGAGGAGACTGCTGAAGCCTTAGAGAGAATCAGACAACAGTAGTTAAAACGAGACACGGCCTGGCGGCTGTGAAAGTGAAGGTACGGCCGGCTGGGGAGACAGATCAAGAGAGTAAAGAAGTACCGACAAAAGAGTTAGAAAAACTGAATTAAAGGGGCAGCGTGGGGCCAAAGAGAGAGGCGGAAAGAGGAGACTGGGGAAGCCTTCGAGAGAATCAGACAACAGTAGTTAAAACGAGACACGGCCTAGCGGCCGTGAAAGTGAAAGTACGGCCGGCCGTTAATAATTAGGGGAGGAGAAATGCCTGAGGCAGAGCGCATGCTGGGGGAAGCTGTGGGAGGGAAGCAGATGGCTTTGATGTGCACGCGCTTTTCACGGGCACTGCATGAAATCGCCAGTTTGGTTAAGCTGGATAAGCCCCTATATTTCTCGCCAGCAATGAGCAAGCGCATTAGCAGGCGAGACCTAAAAAGACATATGAGTCTTGCAGCATCCATTGGAGGAGGCTGCCAGAAAATCAAGTCGGAAACACTTGCACAGCACAAATATAAATGTGTGCTAGGCACAAAAAATTGCAGGAAGCGTTTTAGTCTCAGGTTCAGCTTTTATTCTGCTGCAGCCGAGGAGCACTGACGAATGCAGCGTGAGGAACACTAGACCACGTCTCCTTCCTCGACCTTTTCCCACACTTCCGGGTTCTTGACTGTGCAGCGTGTGGTGTTGTGGGCCCTAGGTCCACATGCCAACAAGGACTGACACAGACACGGTGGCTATGGTTATTTAATTGGCCACGAGCACGTGCACTCGGGCCCTTTTATTAACAAGCTCACGTCACTTGTGACGCCTTTGAGGGATACGTGTGGGGTGCAAGTGTGCCCACTCCCATAGGGGAGTGGCTATCAACTCTATGCCTGTTGAGACACTAGAATGTGTCTCGCAGGACATAACACAGCGCATAATGCAGGACGCGTGGCTGTGACATTGAAATTAAGATGGAAATAAAGGATCTAGTGCTCAAGGCTCAACACTATTTCAATTGTGATGGGATATTTTTATTCTGTCTGCCTAATTGGCTGTGAGCACCAGATAACCACAGGTCTGCCCTCACTAAGTGCAATAAATTGCCTATCATATTCTTCTGACAAAACAGACAAGTTCTTACATGTAAGAATATCAACATGCCTCAGATGTCAAGCTATATGAATGCCACAACCCTGAATTTGTGAGTACCAAAGTGTAGGCTTCCCAGAAACAAGCTCCCCTAGACAATACTGCATGTGTTTGCAGTTCACCGGAAACCATGAGTGCTCACTCCCTGGCATCCAGACAACTGGTTCATACTGGATACCAGCCACCCAGCTCCAGTCGGGACTGTTTAGAATGTCGTGTGTCTGAAGTGCTGATTGACAGTGTCAATCAGTGTACCCAGTCTAATAAAGCTTAGACAACAGCCCAGTAACACTGGTGCTCCAGCTAGCACCAAATTGTGCAAGTGCTGACAGGGCAGCTCTGCTGAGGACGACTCACTAATAATATAGAACTGTATTACCCATGAAGGGGCATCTATTTGTCCATATTTATTTCAGCTTCCTGAGACAATAGGAACTCAGCAGTGGCTCTGCTCCTTCCCTCACAAGAAAATAAAAAAAAATCCCAGGTGTGCGGACCGCACTGGGCTCCGCAATGAATACAGGGGTTAACCTAACCTAAGGCTCTGAATGCCATCAACAAATCTCCAGGGGGACAGCCAATCCCAGTGAATTTAAACCAGTGCTTAATTTGTGGCGGTGCTAAGCTCCAGCACTTATTTAACAGGGAAGGGGCTATTGAATGTTGCCCCCTTGCATGATGGGCCCAGTAATTAATAAAAATAAATGTACCTACCTGTCCTGGTTCGATTGCATATCTGCCTGGAAGGTCCAGAGAGTGTACCATCCAGGTCCAGGCACAATCTAGGGTGTGAAACTAGATTGTGTCATGCGCAGTCTGCATCTGCGATGTGCAGTAGGATACTACCAATTGGCCGTCACTGTCACACGTGATGAGATCGGCCACCCCACCGGAGATTGTTTTTTGTCACTGAGTGGCTATGCTTTATAAGGATGTACGTCAGTACAACGCGATCTTTTAGATCGCGGTACTTTACAACGCGGTTATTACAACGCAAGTCGTTACAACGACTTGCATTGGAGGGCGCGGATTGAGGAATATTATAATTTTATATTCCAACACCAGTCCACGTAACAGTAGGGAAGGTGTTGGAATATAAAATTACAATATTCCTTAACCAACAGCGCCATCCAGCGCAAGTCGTAGTAACAACTTGCGTTGTAATGACAGCGTGGTAAAGGTTGTGCGGTGTAAACACTGCGTTGTAAACGACGTTTACCGCTTTATAACAGCCCGGGACATATAGTGGGCAATATCGTCCATGCCTGCAGCAGAGAGAGGGCGAGGATCACTTGATGACGTGACGTCTCTGTCCATAGAAAGATGTTTGTGTAGAACGTCGAGATGTTTCACTTTCGCTCTGTGAATCCTGGAGTTCAGGGCTTTCTGAATTCCATGTCAGTACACGGAGGCTCAGATTATGCTTCTTTTTGCTTTACTGCAAAACACAGCAGCCAATAAACAACTTTAAAACTCAGCATACCCCAGAAGTACAACCCCCTCCATAGTATGCGCCAATCACTATCAGTCCAATAGAATATATATATATCTTGTAATGCACATATCACTTCCTCTGTCTTTGCTGCTGCAGCAGCGAGATAAGTACTTTTCCACTCTATCGAATTTTCGAAGTTGGATGTACTTGTTTTATGCTATGTAATTGTCAAGGGTTAATTACCGGAGTGTGGCGCTGATACAGCGTTTTTCTGTAGACCTGCGGTGTCGCGGTGCCTATTTCCACTACTTGTGCAATTTGTGGTTTCTGTCACTAGGTGATATGGTTATTTGGCAGCTTGGTATTTTGGCGGTAACTTAGGTGTTTTGAGCGCTCCGGTGCTCTGTGGGCAAGTGTTTGTGGAGCGAGTGCAGGACGCGCTTTGCCCGCTATTACGGGGAACGGTCCTCTTTTCAGCCCCACGCCTTGAGCATGCACGAAGAGCCGATTCCAGCATTAGCGATCTGCTCTTCACACATCAGCGAGCAATTCTGACTGTTCTATCCCCGGTCCCATAAGAACGCTGACCAGAGCAGTTACCGGAACAGGGCATTGCCTTAGGGGAGATTAGGGGTGGCTTCCTCCACGCGATTGGATCATTATTATTGCTAATTTTCTAATTCTGGTATCTTGTGATAATATAGGGACAGTTTCATCAGTGCCAGTACAGACAAGAACACCCTTGGCTTTCTCCCCCTTAAAGCTCCTTCAGACCTCCTGTAGCTCGATGGCATACTACGCAGAGAAGGAAGATCGGTGGGAGGAGTTTAATGAGTACGCAGAATATGATGAGCCTTAAGAGCACCATATGGAGGAGCAATTGGTTGAAGCCCTGGATACCCACGTACAAGGCTCGGTAAACAGGGTGTTAATTAAGGCATTACAGCATTTTACCAAGCCATTAAAGAATTATGGCAAACGTAAGTTTGGTGCTGCGCAAGGGGAGACCTCTGGTCATACACCAGCTGAGGTCCTTGCTAGAAAGGCCGGTAATGTGTTGCACGACCATGGTGGTGTCAGTTCTTCCAAGGCACGTAAGGCGCCCGGGACACAGACGGAGGAGACTGATGAGTCCTCTACTGCAGCGCCTGACACTTCTGACTCAGCCCAGGAGTCGCAGGCCTCACAGAAGGTAAAGGAGCGGAAACACAAATCCCACAATGTCGAAGACTAACAGGTCAATAATAACCTCTTGTTTGACCCCAGAAACATTATACATCCAAGATCCACTGAGTGGGTTCCCTGTGTCGAGGTGGCACACTATGTGCAGGACAATCTCCGGAGAGGTTTCGAGAAAGGTCAGTGCCACCCTGCGCTCAGAATGTCCCAGATCATCTCTAATGGGAAAAGTGGCAGACACCCCAGAAATAGATCCAAACATGGCCACTTTTATGAAAAAGTTTGCGAAGGATCCCAAGAAGGGGCTCGATTGAGCATGGGGGTTGTCAAGATAAACTCCTTGACGTGACCAGACCCCTAACTAAGATCTTGGATGGCCCGGTCACTGCTAAAGACTCCCATTCTCCATTGGACCCCACGGAGGTTTTGGAGTGGGCGCAACGAGCTATGTGTTTCCTAGGGAACGCGAACTGCGCCCTGTCGGCAGAACAGAGACAGTCTTTCCTTATGTGCATTGATCCACAACTTGCGGAAATGGCAAATACGGAACCGGGCACACTTGCTAATGGCATGCTGTTCGGGGAAAAGTTTGGAAAGGAGATGGGGAAATATGTGAATACATTCTCGACCCTAGATAAGGCTCAAGCGAACATCCAAAACGTTTTTCATACTGGCCTTTTTAACAGGGCCGGGCGCTTCAGGGGTCGAGCAACCGGCCGTGGATCTAACCAGACCTCTCAAAGTTTCGAGCAACGTGTCAGAGGTGGTGGCCAGCGTTCAAAGTTCTAACACTCCCGCAATCGCGGTGACAGAGGGCGATAACATAGAGGTTACAGAGGACAGAATAGTTCCTCCAGAGACACCTCTTATTCAGGTAAGGTTATTGCACACTGGAGACACCAAGGTGGGAGGTCGGATTGCTTTGTTCCACCATATGTGGGAGACTCTCAAACAGGATCCTTGGATCCTTCAGACGGTAAGAGGTTTTCAGATAGAGTTCTATGCCTCACCCCATCAGGTTCGCATTCCTCCTCCCCTACATTTTTCCCATGCAGAGATGTCTTTCATGAACGACGAGGTTCAATCATTGTTGGAAAAAGGGGCAATCGTGCACACGATTCCTCATCCGCTAGGGTTTGTAAGTACCATCTTTCTAGTGCCCAAAAAGGACAAAGGTTTCAGACTGGTGCTCAATCTGAGGGAATTCAATTCCTGCGGAGTGTATCGCCATTTCAAAATGGAAGGTATACATTTATTGAGGGACATCCTGTTGGAAAAGGATTGGATGTTGCGTCTTGATTTGAAAGACGCGTACCTGGCGTTGCCTATTTTTCCTCCTCACAGGAGGTTCCTTTAATTCTAATGGAGAGACCAGTGGCTCGAATTTTCGGCCATGCCCTTTGGCCTTTTGTCCGCCCCTTGGTGTTTCACCAAGTTACTAAAGCCCGTGGTTCAGTACCTCAGGGATCGAGGAGTAAGACTCATAATTTATTTGGACGATATTCTGATTATGGCTCAGAATATGGACATGGTTCTTCGTCATCTGAGCTGGATGGTCCAACTCTTTTAAGAATTGGGGTTTGTCATCAACGCGCAGAAGTCCATTCTGACTCCAACGCAGTCAATAGAATTCATGGGGTTTCAGGTGGACTCGGGTGCAGCAATGTTACTATTACCATTGAGGAAGAGAGTAGCTATCAAGAAGGAGTTGAGGAGGGCACTTGCCTCTCCGACTATATCCTTGAGGACATTGGCCAGATTGGTGGGGCTTCTGGCCGCATCAATACAGGCGATATTCCCGGGACCCTTACATTACAGGGCGCTTCAGCGTTTGAAGATTCTACACTTACGCAAGGGTCTGAGTTATGCAGAGCAGATCTCAATCTCTAGCGAGGCACGGACCGAGATGACTTCCTGGTTGGAACACATGGATGCCTGGAATGGCAAAGCCATTTTCGCAGCCAGTCCGGAGATAGTCATAGAATCAGAAGCCAGCAAATGGGGCTTGGGAGCCCGCTGCGGATTAGTGGAGACTGGGCGTCGGGGGTCCCCGAAGGTACTGGAACTCCTTATCAATTGCCTGGAACTTCTTGTGGGTTCTTTTGCGATTCGGACACTCTCCCCGCAACGAGCGAGTTGTTGTATTCTACTGCGGATGGACAATGTGTCAACATTACGACACATAAATCGTCTGGGGGGTAAGAGATCTCATCTTCTGGTAGAGATAGCCAAGGACTTTTGGCATTATTGCCTGACCCATCATATCTCGGTAACGGCGGAGAACATTCCGGGGTCTTCCAACATGATAGCGGATTGGAACTCCCGTTTTCTGAGGGATACCAGCGATTGGAGGCTGCATCCCAGGGTATTCCAACAGTTGAACAACAAATAGGGTCCATGTTCAGTGGACCTTTTTGTGTCCAGATCAGCTCGGACGCATCTCTTCAGTCATGGACGACAGACATTCTATAAGCGTTTCCGGTGGCACTAGCTTTGTTGTGCGCACTTTCTGTTCAACTACAGTCATTTCCGGAGATTCAGGAGGACTCTCTGGGGTTGCCTCGCCCACTGGTAATGCAAGGCCACTTATCTCACATGGCGGGGAGACTTTCAGGCGACGATGGCAAGTGCCTGTAGCTTCACAGGAGACTCTGTTTTTCTTATCACAATCATGGGCACCAGCTACGCACAAACAATATGAGTCAGCTTGGAGTAGATGGGTTACTTGGTGTGCTGAACGGCAAACATATCTCTTGGGATCCAGTGTCCATCTCATAGTTAATTTCCTTTCGGTACTCGACAGTTCAGGAATGGCATATCGCACAATGAACAACTTTCGTTCTGCGATTTCGGCGGGTCTTCGACATGTGGATGGTAAACCGGTGGGAGAACATCCCCTGGTGTGAAAAGTGGTGAGGGGTATCCGATTGGTTAATCCCCCCCCCCCCGAAACCCAAGTACTCTGTTTTATGGGATGTTAACGTTGTTTTACGTTTTCTTAAAACTTGGCCGGCCAATGAAGGAATATCACGTAAACAATTATCTGCAAAACTTACAATGCTATTATGTCTGGTGTCTTGCACATCTCTACTGCCTTACTTTGGCAAGGTTCTTGAATACTTGGTCAACAAACGTGCTTCCTCTTATATTGAAACACATGCACTTCTTGACTCGTCGCAGTCTGGTTTCCGTGCCGCACATGGCACTGAAACCGCAGTAATTGAAATAGTGGATAACATCCGACTCTCCTTGGATAGGGGCAGTTCAGCCATGTTGGTGTTATTGGATCTCTCCGCTGCCTTTGACACCATCTCCCACAGCATTTTGAAACATCGGTTGTGGGAGGATGGTGTCAGAGGCAATGCCTTGGCTTGGTTCGCGGACTATCTCAAGGACCGTCATTCGTACGTCATGATGAATTCTCATGCATTTACTACTATCCCTCTTTCTGTGGGGGTCCCGCAGGGGTCGATCCTTAGTCCCTTATTATTTAACCTTTATCTTTGCCCTCTGGCCCACATTATAAAATCCTATGGCTTCACTACAGTGTCTTATGCAGACGATACTCAGGTACTTGTCACCTGTAGATCCAATACCCAGGAAACCTGCACTAGTTTTAAACAATCTATGGCTCACATCAATAATTGGATGAGTGAAAACAAACTTCAACTCAATTGCAATAAGACCGAAATTTTGTTATTCGGCAAGGCCAAGACCATCTGGTCTCAGGACTGGTGGCCTCATGATCTAGGGCCTTGCCCTGAGCCTAAAGAAGCCGTAAGAGACTTAGGAATAATGCTTCACAGGGCTCTTTCTATGAAGGTTCACATCAACCAGGTTGCCGGAACTTGTTTTGGAATACTTCGGCAATAGCGTAAAATCTTCAAATGGCTTCCACTTGATGCCAGAAAGCCCCTGGTCCAGGGATTGATCGTCAGCAGGCTTGATTATGGCAATGCGATGTTTGCCTCCATAAATGAGAATCTGCTGACTAAGTTACAAACTATCCAGAACACGGCGGCGAGACTAGTGCTGGGTCTGCCCCCTAGGTCTGCCTCTAAACCCATTCTTAAAAAACTGCACTGGTTACCTGTGCGCCAGAGATGCCATTTTAAAATCCTGAGTCTAACCCATAAACTCCTTCACGGAATTGGCCCTTCCTATTTAGCAAAAAAAATAGTTTGGTACACTCCGTCCAGAGCCCTTCGCTCTAGCTCAAAATTCTTACTGTCCCAGCCTAGAGTCCGTACGTCCAGGAACGGATGTCGGTCCTTTTCTTATGTGGCTCCCCAACTTTGGAATAAGTTACCCATTCATCTCTTGTCCCTCTTCAACTAACTGGAGTTTCGAAGGGGTTTGAAGGCGTGGCTCTTTCCCAAATAATGTTTTCCCCTGCGATGTGTCTCCACTCTGGTAGGTCAATGCCTTTCTTCTGAAAAGCGCCTTGAGACCTCTTTTGGTGATAAGCGTGCTATATAAAAGCATTTGACATTTAACATTTGACATTTGCAGACGAGTCTCGGATGTGCGAGCCTTGGATATAGCAGGTAGAGTATTTACTCCTTCAGGAGTCTCTTTCACGATTTCCAAAACGACAAAGACAAATTCTAGATGTATTTCATACCCTGCTTTTCCTCATCATACCAAGTTATGTGTGGTTCAATGTTTAAAATGTTATGAGGATTGTACTAGAGAGTTCAGGAATGAAGTTGCAGGGCAATTGTTAATTTCACTTCAGAGACCTTTCCGCCCAGTCACTGCAGCGACTTTGGCCAGGTGAGTTACTTGGTTATTGAGACTTGCAGGTGTTGATACTGCCATGTTTGGCGCTCACTTGCTTAGAGGAGCAATGGCTTCCAAGGCCTTTTATACAGGCTCTCGTTTACAAGATATTATGACTGCAGCAGACTGGTCCTCTGACTCAACGTTTAAGACATTTTATCATAAACCGATTGTGGGTGTGGCTTCGACGGTTATGGAGCAACTTTAAACTAGCATAATCTGAGCCTCCGTGGACTGACATAGAATAAAAAAAATTCTAACTGACACAACAAGAATTTTCAATTCTATTAGGACACGGAGGCGAGGATTATCCCACCCAGGTAACATAATGATGGTATTCTATGTGGTAGATTGTTCATTGCAGAATTTATGAAATGATTCATGTATAATTCATGGTGATGATTTGTTTTTTCTCCCACCTGTTTGATATTGAACATTTGAAGATGTTAACTAGTGAATGTCATGATGGTTATGAAACGCATACGGTTCATGAATGGTATGTTACGACTACTATTCTCTATATAGGAGATCAAGGCAAGCAAACCTGAACGAGCTGGATGAAGTTGTTCAGAACGGGGCAGACCAAGCAAGCATATGGCATGGTGCCATTGTCTCTGTTTCTGGAGATGGAACTCTGTGCTCAAGTTTGGATTCACAGCGATGAAGAAATCGGTGGTCCAGTGTTCAACGGTCAAGTTTGTGGACTGTGTTAAAAGTTTGAAGCAAAGAAAGAGGAAGTGATATGTGCATTACAAGATATATATTCTATTGGACTGTTAGTGATTGGTGCATACTATGGAGGGGGTTGTACTTCCGGGGTATGCTGAGTTTTAAAGTTGTTTATTGGCTACTGTGTTTTGCAGTAAAGCAAAGAGAAGCATAATCCTCGCCTCCGTGTCCTTAATAGAATTGAAAATTCTTGTTGCGTCACCTAGAAAAATGTTTAGTCTTGCAGCACAGCGTCCTTCTGTAACAACACTGCAATCTGTGCGAAAACTGGTCATGCTTTTCATCAACAGTTCCGTTCATGTTTTGCTGCAGCCGTCATCAGTACAGAAGAAAGGGGAGGAGGATATTGTTTTGTTTTGCATATTGCAGCACTGGCGGTTAGGCCCAATCCTCTCCCCAGTTGATATTGCTATCAACCCAGGCGTACCTAAAAATTTAAGATATTATCACACCAATTAGGCTAAAACGAGAATGGCACTTCTTCCCACAATATACAGCCATTGTGAAAAATGTTACTGTTTGCATACTTTTTAAGAATGCTCCGATTGCCATAACTCTTTCTTGCATTTAATCTGTATGTGGCCACGACCTACTACTGATTTGTAAAAGGCAGTACATATTTCTTTTTAATGACTTGTGGATTTGAATTTCAAAATTGTATTCATTTGTGACGTTACATTCCTAAGCATTTTATCTATTTAATCAGTTTAAAAGATGAGTATTTTAGCACAGGTCCATGGTTGCAAGGAGCTTCTGTTTTATGACATCCAGGTTACCTAAATGACAAAAGTGAATGTTTGAACGTGTTGGACAAAATACTGAGCCTCCCAGCTGCATTCAACTTGACACTCACACTTAATACTTATACAAATGACGGTAGAAGCCTTGAGTTTTAGGAAGGACAGATCAGGAACATTATAATGATTTTGCAGTAACTGGGCCAAATTAATTTTGTGGGACCCTGTTCCGAACAGGTTTGGATTTTATGATCCAGTTTCAGCTCTTTCATGCCCTCCTCAGCCAAGTTACAGACAGGGGCCCACGCACACTCGTCCAAATTCTAAATGTGTTTTCATCTAATATTCAGGGATAGTGAGGTATGTTTTCAATATTGTAATACAGAAGCTGACAAATGTTATTGTAAATAATCTTGCTGACCCTTTCCTGTTTTAAATATGTGAAGTCTGGTTTCACTCAGAAAAAGGTATGGATGCTACATGGTGTGTATGATCAAAGTCCCGCAGGGCCAACAGCCATGTGATTAATTAATCCCTCCAGTAAAGGTCGTTTAAGAAACACGTGTGTGAAAAGCTGACAAATGCCAGTGTGGTAAAGTTCACAGTGGAAGGATTAAGTTCCATGTGATAACTGTTCATGTGGATAAACGGTCCCCCTTGTGCTTTAGGGTCCCACCTGGTAAAAATGTTTCAAGTATTGGGAAGTGTTACTTACTGCATCGGAGCACCTCATGCACCTATCTGTACTGTGATATTACATCTGGCTTTTAGCAGTGCCAGTTGAGGATGTGTGTGGAGCCAATGGAGGAAGTGGGTGGATTTTGGAAAAGTGGGTGTGTCCTCCAAAAAAACATTTGAACACCTGGACTTAATATTTTACAAATTAAGCACTGATATAAACATACTGGGTTAGTCCGCTCCACGGAGGTTTGGTGACTCAGCAAGTCTGACACAGTATTATGAAGAAATAGACACTTTGTGAAGTCCTAAAAACATTTGTTCCGTACTCACAACTGCTACTGTCCCACATGCTTAAATCCCTATTGAAACCATAACTTTCCATGGATACATGCCAACACATATTACAATAACTAAACATTCCACCACAAGGTACAGTTCCAATTTCATAAGGCATGATACCACACGTCTTAATAACTTATCTTAATAGACACAACACATACCACCTTACAAAGCAAAACACATGCCTCATGAAAACAACACTAAGTAACTCCCCCAAATGCATTACTGCAGGTGTTTCCACTAGTCGATCGTGAGCTACTAGGACCTCGCTGACACCTTCAGTGTAGCTTGCAGTCTTGAGTTCATTTAAAAAAAAGGCTCGGTCAATAAAGATTATTTTATCTTCATGTTGTATTTTTCTTTTAAAGTTAATGAAGAGGGCCGGATAAAGATTAGTGCTTGACTTTGCTTTATGACCGACGGTGCAGCAGAGAGGTGAAGAAATGAAGGACTGATGTATTTAACTCTTAAATAAGTGTTGATGTTAACTCAATATTGGAGCGAGAACAAAATGTTTCTTACTGCTTTCAAATGGGAGAATTTTTAAATTAAGGGTTAATATAACAGGCATCTTGCTCACTGTGGCTGGCAAACACCACATATTTATAACTGAAAAATATAGTTATTTTTTAAGTGGGAGAAATTTAAGGTGCAGAATGTTCCATAATAAGGAAAATGTTTGTACACTTTAAATGTTTCGCATTTTTTAAGATGGCATGTGTGTTATACATGTAACGGTGCCACATATGGTGAAAAGTATATCTTGTATCACAAGTACCTGCAACACACTCTGTCAGTCCACCATACACATAAATCCCATTCATACAAATACATGCTCATGCATCTCCACAGACCATGCTCTCCTTGACACACGACAGCCCTGTTACAGAGCCCCTAATCTGAGTATCAGCTCACAATGATTTTCACTCATCAGAAGTAGTTCTCACTAACGAAAAGGTTGGAGGCCTCTTACATTAGAGTCAAACACAAAAAGAATTCCAAATGAAATCCCTACGAGTGTGGCTCGTATGTCATAATAGCTGGTTCTCTGCATGTATATATATATATATATATATATATATATATATATATATATATATATATATATATACTATTCACTTTCCTCCCAATAGTCTTTAACTAGTATAGTAACATATTTTCTGGTGCACTAAATGTGGGATCACCTTAATAAATTAAACCATATGGCAATGTTACACCGACAACAGCGCACACACACTTCCAAATCCTTCACACTCTGCTTCTCATCGTATTGCAACTTGATTCCAGCTTGAACCTTACTCCTACCGGACTGAAAAATAATAGATATGCAGCCTGTGTAAGTGCTATCCTTGTAGCCTACTTCCAGCCACCCTTGGATTAAGTCAGACCAATACTTGAGGCCGCTCAAAACTTGAGAAGGTTTTACCTTGTTGGTGGAATGAGGGGTGTTATCCTTGTTGTCAGTATTAAGTAGGAACAGACTCCTTGCAAAGCCCCAAAACCTTTATTCCAGACTCGCTAACACCTCCTCTCTCACACACAACCTCCTTATTCAACCATAACTTTCCACACCTACATTCCAAAACGCCATCATAATCACAAGACACCCCATCACATGACTCAATTTCACTTTCACAAGACAAGCTACGATATTTCTTAAAGGCTTAAAAACACAACACCCGGCAATACAATGCCAATCCCCTTACCATGAAATATGTCATCTCGACAATGGGAGGAGCCAAGCAACAGAATCTCTCACTAGTACCAGGGTTGCCAACTTTCCCACAGAAAAATACGACCTCACATTTGTTCATGTTCAAGTGTGTGAAGGGCTCCCTCACCTTCCCCAATTGCAACGTCCAAATTCAAAGGAGAGTGGTTTTCAGGAGTCTGTGTCTCAAGTGTTGAACCGAAACCCTCAACCAATCAGTCCCACTGGTGGTGTAAGTAAATACCAATATAGTGTCTTATTGGGCGGCATCTTTTTTGGGTTTTGCATGTAGGTACTCGCTTACCTAGGTGAGTACTGCCTCCTTCTGAGGGAAAGTCCTGGTCGGATCCATGTGGTGGTGCAAAAATGTCCTGTTATGTCTAAAAATTGACGTTTAATATAGGTGACATATATCAAAGTAAGAATAAAAGGTGAAGCGATGGTGTTGTTCAGATGTGTTAATTGTCCTTAGCATCACACATGATTTACAGTCAGCGGTCATTAAGGACGTTCTCAGACGCACTTTAAAGTGTTTTCTTCTTATAATTACCATTTTAAGTATGTACTGGTACGGGTAAAAAACACTGGCTCTAGGTAATTTTTCCAAACTGTTCTACTGGTGGGACAATAAAAAACTGGTCATGCGGGTAAAAACTGGCCAGGAGGCAACCAAAAACGCTGGAGAAATAAATGAGCAATGCTCAGCACTGCACACAAAGATTGAACATGACTGCCTGACAATAGGCTGCCCTATGAGTTGCGCAGAAAGTATCTAAAGAGGTTTGTCTAACACAAGACCTGTGGCACTATTCAGGGGTGGGTTTGAGAGAACAACTGCAGTGGCGGTTGCTCAGGATCCCAAGTAGTGGGCCAGGAGTGGGGGGAGAGGGGAAATAATAAAAAAATAAACACACACAATAAAATCTAAAACTTTAACTACCTGCCACTGTGGAAGCCGGATTGCTCCTCTGCCAATCCTGGTCCGGTCCTGTGCTGGTCACACTTCGCAGGTTCCCAGATGGCAATTCCTGACGCTCCTCTCATGCTGGGAATACTATTCCGAGCCTGAGAACAGCGCTGGTATTGGTCTGAGCACCCTGGTTCAGCGCTCAGACTGGGAGCTTGTGGTGGCTTTTCTCCACCCGGCTGTACAACACAGCTGGGTACAGAAATGCTAAGTGCGCAGGATGGTTTTGCTGGCTTAAGACGGCCAGCCAAACAGTCATGCACACTTAGTTGTGCCTATCACTCCTCCTCCCCACTGTTGCACATATAGAGTGCATGGCCCCGCACTATGACGCAGCTCGCCTGCAGGTAAGAAAAAAAATAAAATGACAATAAAATTGGTTTATTATCATTTTATAATTCTTATGTTTAACTATGCTGCCAATAGTGGGGTGACGCTCTGTCCCCATAACAGAGGAGCCACCCCTGAAACTGTAAGAAAAAAATGTTGCATACATGTCACCATTTTGGAACAGGAAAGTGGGAGATGTTGAGAAAAAAATTGGCAGAATGTATTTTCCCCATGGACTTCTGTTGCAGCATATAGCCAATAAAACATACACATATTGCAAACCAGACCTACTGGCTTTGTCAGTGCTTGTTAAAATTAATTCTGCAATACTTAGTCTTTAAAAAATGTAAATACCCTTGAAAGTCATACGCTTTCCGAGTCTATTCAAAGAGCAAGACCAGCACTATTTAGAGAACACCGGTCCCACAGACACAAACTGCCTGTGGCTTTCGCTCCTTTCCCCTGATATCCCGCCTAAAAATCGCTCATAAGGAAGACAATAAAGGAAACCCACTCACGGTTGTCACTAGTGTCCTCTCAATGTTCCCACAGAAAGCTCTCACAAACGTTTTGGTCCCTACCGCATACTTGAAGTCTCCGCCAGAGCTTTGACACCCATCAGAGACGTCACAGCCGCCACGTGCAGGCAGCACAAGAAGCCTCCCAATGGCCGCGCTCTCCTCTGCGCGCGTGCGCAGCGTCATTTCCCGCACAGCGAAGTTCGTTATGCGCACGTTCCGGCGCGTGCCTTTTTCCGCAACTGCAGCGGGAGTTTCGACGTATTCAATTTGGATTGAGCACGCGCGGTTGTTCTTCGTGATAAAAAGGGCGTTGGTTCTTGATTTCCTTCCTGGTGGCAAAAACTGCGAATATTTCAATGGCAAGTAATTCAACTTGTCAGGGAGGCAAGCTTGAAAATAAAACAACTTGCTGCCAACTATTATTGTACGTGTATTTGAATCTTAGTATTTCCGGTTGGTTATACCTACCCACACACATCTGTAGGGAATTTCCTAATTTCGATGTTGAAAAAAAATGGAGGAATTAAGCTGCAATCTAAGACGTGCACTACACTCGCTGTTTTATGATATTTGCCTGAATTCTCGAAATATTCCTTTTGGATATAAAACTGTGCTTGATTTGTAAAGCAATAAGTTTTGTGGCACAAAGTTGTGCTCAGAAGCTGCTACCAGTGCTATTGAATGTTGAGGGTCCAGCATGCAAATGTGTGCACAGTCTGGACTGCACCTCTTTCATAGACCGCCAGACACTCATTTTTTCTTTATCTCACACTAAGGCTGTTTTTCATCTCTTTGTCTCTTTTTCTTTTCTATCTTTCTCTTCCTCCTTGTTTCCCCTTTTTAGGTCTTGCGACCTGCATTGCACTGCAAAGCAGTGCTTCGCAGCGCGAGGCATTTTGTAATCTCAATCCCTGACCTTCCCCATCGTCGCGTGAACCGCCCAGGGCTGGAACTGTATCTCGTGCAGGGAGATTGATAGACCCCATAAGAGATGCGTCTGCAGTGTCCAATGCACGCATGCAATCTCGGCAAATGTAGGGCTTTGAAAAGAATCCTTCAATCTGACACGCAGGCCTGAGCTCGTGTTAAAGGACAATCCCTGGAACAGCAGTCATCATAGGTAGTTAATCATGCACTTGATATTTTGGAGCCCATGACATAGTCTAAGGAGGTCAAGTCGCTTATGGTAATTACCTGCGTTAATTACCAATTTCCCTGGAATTATTGCCGTCACAAATTGCGATCATGTTACCATCAGATATATTCGAGCTTGAGACGCAGGAGAAGGGACTGTTGTATCACATGTAAGCAGCATGAATCCCCATCTCCATTAACCACCCACCCCACAATCCATCGTTCTGGTGTCTTCACTATAGAAAGGGGGCTTGGGGGTCTAGTGGATTTTGTAGCACCACAGCGTGATCTGGATTAAGGCTTTGTGTCCCAGCCACTGGCGTAGTGTAGCAGTAGGGTGTGTGTGTGTTGTTTCCAGCAGCAAGTCTGCCTTTCAACGGCTTGCTCTGAAACAATGGCCACTGTACTTCTCAAGGTCAGGCTCTCAAACACTCTATTGGCGTTGCCAATGCTTGTCTTTCTTCCTATGCTTAGGAAAATTCGCCATTTACGGACTTCTTTCTCTAGTTCACAGCGGCCCAGGTAATAATAGCTTCCACTTCAGGCTATTGTAATCGAATTTGGTGGTTCAGTGGATTAATCCATCTGGTTGATGAATTCAATGTTCTGCTGTCCGAAATAAAAGCTCGACAAACTAGGTATTCGTCAAAGGCAAGAGAAAGAGAGAACAGACTACGGAACGTTTCGTGCTACTGATTAGCGACCACCTAGTCAAATAGGGATGCGAATGGTTATTGAGAAAATAGCGCTATTATTAAAACATATGTTGCAGTTATTTACAAGTAATAGGATACAACGATCGGCAAAGTGAAGAACGTCACTCTCATTGTTAAAACGGGTTGCAAGTTCCCCCAATAAATGTTCTCATGGAATGATTGTTACTGCGCCGGTCACACCCACAGCAGGATTTTTTTGCATTTGTACGGAAAGTTTGTGTTGTGTTTGATGGCTGTCAGAATAGTTCGTTAGCAATATTGGTTTTCAATATAACGCGTAGGAGTCACCATAGATAGAACATTCAGGCGAGGAAGGAAACTGAGGACAGACTACCATTCGCTGACGACGCTAGATGAAGAGTCGTCAAATCAGTGTCGCCCTTATGACTGTTGGGCTGGCTCATGTGCGTAAGGAGAGGACAGAGAGTGCCGCTACTATCCTGGATGGATGGTTCAAGCCCCGGTCTAGGTTTACTCAGCCTTTCATCCTTCCGAGGTCGGTTAAATGAATACCAATTCCATGGGTAATAACCGCTGTGCCTACGGGTGCGCTCAAAGGGACCTATAAGGTTCATAGCGCTAAGTTAATAGGAAAGGAAACAGGGCAGTTATTATGCAATTTCTTTTAATCATACTATGAATGTTTGCAAGCTATTGTTACATGGAAGAAATGCACTCAAATGGCACATATCTAATGACAACCTGGAGTTATAAATTAACTCAGCGAGTAGTTTCTGCCATAAAGTAAGTGTGATTTTCTTCACGACTTTGCAACAGCATCAGACAACAGTAAACTGTGAAAATTGTTTTCTGTGCAGCTTGCAATATAATCATGAAAATCCAGAGCACAAGTAGGACACTCGTGTAAATAGTGAAATTTTAAGGATTAGCTTCTCATTGCCATGAGGCTGAGGGATGTCACCTGGTGCCACAGCGTAGCTGCTGACATATCCAAACACTAGATGCATTTTAACCAGGGATTTAAGCAGTATGAAAAAACTGGAGGGTGTTCTTTCAAATGTGGGTGGCCAATGTAATTAAGGGCGTGGCTCAAAAACATAAGGTAAAAAGAGTGCCCCGACTTGCATTTAGCTGTTTCTGTCATTGCATCCAGATATATGATACAAGTAACATCATACCTACAACAAGGCAGGACTATTGGCGGTGTCAATTATTGATAGTTGCATAATATAAATAAGCAGAAACTATAGCTAGTGTATAATATTGAAAAGGCTTCCACTTAAAGCCCTGTTGACACTACGACAATGTTGCTGCTCCTGAGTTTCAAAAAGAGAAGGGAAATCCAGAGAGAAAATGACTCTCTTTAAAGGATTTCCCTCCCCCTACAACGCTCAGCTGGCATGACTCAGCTGGCATGAGGTCATGCTGTAACTTCTCTACTAGTGAGAAGTGAGCAGTTGGAGCACATGCACATCGATGTGCCTGCTGTCACAGCAGCCGGAAAACGAGCATTTGCAATGCAATAGGTCTCACATTTACGTGAGTTTGAGCTATTGTTATTGTTGATGACAATGCCTTTTATTTATGTTTTGGTTTTTAAAACATAAAAGGCTTTGTCTTTTCCAATGCCAATAGCTCCAACTGGCATAAATGCGAGACCTATTGCATTGCAGATGCTTGTTTAGGTTTTGCCTGCACAGCGCTTGCGAAGTCTTTTGAATTAAAAAAAAATCTTAAAAGAGTCTTACAGCCTGCACTTATTTTCCATTTGTTCTTATGCTCGTAACTCTGTTTTTCTTGCTTCCTGTTGGTTGCAGCCAGGGCTTTAAGTGGGCTGGGTCTCACCGGGTTTGAGCACCGGCAGTTTTTCTTACAGGGGCCTCGAAACGGGTCTCTATTGTGTTCTGTTTTGTGCCCTGGCACAGGCGGTCTGTTTTTTGTAGACTGTAGTGACAGCAGGCACATCGATATGCGCGTGATCTCACTGCTCCCTTCTCACTAGTGGAGAAGTTACGGTATGACCTCATGCCAGGTGAGCATTGTAGGGGAAGGGAAATCCTTTAAAGAGAGTCATTTTCTCTCTGGATTTCCCTTCTCTTTTTGAAATGCAGGAGCAGCAATAACATTGTGATGTCACCAGGGCTTTAAGTGGAAGCTTTTTCTATAATATATTCAACAAGCCATAATTGCTGCTCATTTATCTTGTGTAACTAAAAACCATTGACAAAGCCAATAGTACTGGCTTGTCGTAGGTGTAATGTTACTTTTTGTATCATATATCTAGATGCAATCACACAAACAGCAAAATACAAGTCGGGCGGCACACCATGCCAAGCACAGATTTTTAGCTTGTGTTTTTAAGCTACGCCCTTAATTACATCGGCCACCTCCCTTTGAGAGACCCCCTAGTTTTTCATCCCACTTAAAGCCCTGGTTGCAACATGCTATATCCTGATGCGTTTGTCTTTCTTTTTGGGTCTATTCTTATCAGTGGATCTTGGACCAAGTACATCCTTTGAATTTGCCTCCTCCTTTTATGGCACTATCTTTTTCTTTGTGATTAAGCATGTTTGGCAACTGCAGCATCCGAAGGAGTTAGCAATGTTTACATTAGCACCAGTTCCTTTACACAATACATTAATTTTTTTAGGCACTGGAAAAGTAAAGTTATTTGCCCAAAATCAAGGATGTTAATCCGACGCCAAAACTCAACCCAGGTTTCCCAGCTCCACAGTTGTCAGCTCTGCCCCTTACAACACATCCTCTCTCAAGAGGATGCCACATCATCTCCCAAATGTCGGCCTAAGATCCACATTTTGTGATTAGAGCCAAATCACTTAGGGGCAGATGTATCATCCGTTTTTTTTCTCGCAAACGTAAAAAAGCAGAGTTTGCGACAAAAAAATCGGAAAATGCGATGTATGAAGAAAATTGCATCGCAAAATTAAGGAACCGCAAAATTTGCGATTCCTTAATTTTGCGCAAGCATTCAAGTAATCGCAAATAGCGATTCCTTAAATGCTATGTAAGAAACAATAAAGTTTTGCGATTTCACACTAAGAAATCGCAAATTACCACCAACTTGTAGTTGGTGGTAATTTGCGAATTCTTTTACAAATGCACTTTTTGGCATTTGTAAAGGTGCCATGTGGCACTCATACATGCCCTTTGGGCATGGATGTGCGCCATATGCGCACACATGTACATTTCAGGGGTGCAGCAGTGTGTCCTTAAGACACCCTTGCACCCTTGAAATTATTCTCAATTTGCAATTAGCAAATTGCGAATCGCAAATTGAGAATATCTTCCCATTCCTTCCTATGGGCCTCCTGGCCCATAGAAATGAATGGGAAATTATTCCTTAATTGCGATTAGCAATTTGCTAATCGCAATTAAGGAATTTTAAGAAATTGCTAAAAAATAGAGATTTTCTACATACATCCCAAATTGCAATTCTCAAATAGTGATTTCTAAAAAATCGCTATTTGAGAATCGCAAATGATGGTGATGATACATCTGCCCCTTAATCTCCCCGTTGCAGCCCACATTTGCTGTTGGTTGTCCGTCCACTTCCTGCTGGTCGTTGCTTGCATAGGTAAACTTTGATGCACAAATCCTCTCCTCCCCCAAATCTGTTTTCCACATTTGTTTTGTGCAGTTTTATATAGTGCCAACACCATACAAAGGTATTGGAGCGATTTACATTAGCACTAGTTAACTTTTTTGTGCAATTTTATATAGGGCCAACACCACCCGAAGGTATTGGAGCTCTTAACCTTATCAACAGTTACTTCTCATGAGGACACTGTAACCTTAGGCAAATCTCTTAACCTCCCAACGGCAGCCTGCATTTGCTGTTGATTGCCCATCAACTTCCTGCCTGTTGCTGCTTGCCCATGCTGAACACTCGTTTCACAAATCCCCTCTTCCCACAGATTCCCTCGTCCCTGTCTCTGCTTTTCACATTTGTTTTTTTTTTGTGCAGTTTTATGTAGTGCCAACATTACACAAAGGTATTAGAGCACCTTACATAAGGAACACTTACTTTTTTGTTTGCAGTTTTTTGCACAGTGCTATACACCACCCGAAGGTATTGGAGTGCATTACATTAATACCAGTTACTTTACAAAAGGACATATTAATTTTTGTAAGCACAGGGAGATTAAGAGATTTGTCCAGAGTCAAGCATGTTAAGCCAACACCAAAACTCAAACCCGGTTTCCCTGCTCGGCAGCTGTGGTCCTTACATTATATCCTTTCCCAAGAGAACACCACATCTTCTCCCTAGCCTCGGACTCAGTTCCACATATTGTGATTATGGGCAAATCACTTAATCACCCGGCGGCTGCTCAAATCTGTGTTGGTTGCCCGTCCACCTTCCGCCCGTCGCTGCTTGCCCACCATCCTCAACCGACTGGTTTTTCATGTTTCTTGTGCAGTTTTATGCTGTGCCAACACCACCCGGAGGTATGGGAGCGCTTTACATAAGCACCAGTTACTTTTGTTGTGCCATTTAATATAACACCAACACCACCTGAAGGTATTTGAGCGTACTACATTAGCATCAGTTACCATTTTTTGTTCAGTTTTATATAGCGCCAACACCACCAGAAGGTATTGAAGCGCCTTACATTAGCAACAATTACTTATTTGGTGCACTTTAATATAGCGCCAACACCACCCAAAGGTATTGGTGCACTTTTCATTAGCACCAGTTACTTTACACAAGGACACATTCATTTTTATAGGCACAGCGAGATTAAGTTATTGCCAAAAATCAAGATTGTTAAACCGATGCCGAACCTCGAATCCTGTTTACCAGCTCCATAGTCGGCAGCTCTGGCCCTTCTGTCACATCCTCTCCCGAAAGGACACCATGTCATCTCCCAAGCCTCCGCTCCACAATTTCTGAATACATATAAAGCACATAATCTCCCCTTTTTCAAACATAACAAGCATTGGCAAAGCCAGGAGGTTTTGCCTTTGTGCAATCCTTTGTTTTTAGGTCTCAGCTACACAGTGCATTCGCTGCTCAGCTACATGCGCTGTTTCAAAGAGGCATGTTGTGTTCTACCTGTGAGCTTACAGGCACCTCATCTCCAACCATTCGTAGACGTCAGCGTCACTCATTTTCTTTGATGCCATTTGTCATGGCATGTGGGAGTCATGTCCTTGTCTTGTGTTTGGCCCTTCCAAAGCGCATGGAACAAGTACATGTTTCCTTGCACTGTTCTTGGTTTGTGCAGCTATTTTGTCTATGTTTTTATGTGCTCTATAGGAGCATTAGTATTTTCAGGCATCTTCCTTGTACAAATAAACATTTACCACTAAAATGCTTGAGTGTTTACATAAATAAATGAATTTCTTAACCCCTTCCCTGCGCCGCGAATTCTGCCACGGCGCAGGGCGTGGCGCTTTGGTGCTAATGACGGCTCCACGCCGTCATGCCTCATGGGCGGCGTGTGCTCGTGACGGTGTGGTGCCGTCACAACCCCGTCCACTCATTAATTCTCCCGCACAGCTGGAGAATTAGTGCCGCGTTGGAGGAGCGGCAGCGGCATGATGGCTCCACGCCGTCATGAGCACACGCCTACTGTGACTTATGACGGCATGGAGCCGTCATGAGCCCCCAAGGAGTTAAAAAATGGTTAAAACACGAACAGCACTTGTTTATTTATTTTATGCATGATCCGATGGTATTTGAGCTCTCGCTTCGTCCTCCATCTTGCCATAGCATGAACACAAGCCAATGGTATTGGAGTGCTTTAACTGCTCACTAGTTACACACCACAATGACTCATTTATTTTTGTCGCTGATCCTGCTTTAATGAAAGTATTTTTCTCCCCTCCATTGTTGCCTCCTCCCACCTTTTCCCATCATTGCTTGCCCATCTACCCATCCCCTCCTGCTTCCTTGCTTGATACATCCCCCCACTACCTCCATCGTTGCTACAGCTTTTATTTAAAAAACAATGTTGTACAATCCAATGGTATTGGAGAGCTTGTTCCGTCTTCCATCTTGCCATAGCCTCTTTTGTACACATACACAGTTACCATAAAAATGCATGAGCGTGCACATAAACAAACACATTTCTTAAAAATTTTTAAAAAAGGAACAACACTTGTGTATTTTTTTTGCACAATTCGATGATATTGGAGCCAGTAGTGGCGGCTACAGGATGGGCGTGATGATGGTGGAGTGGGTCGGGGGAATGGAATTGTTTTAAAAAAACACGTACCTGGCTACTGCCGCCCCCCCTCTGACATCCTACCTCTTAATCATCATATCTTCTTCCTGTCTGAAGTCCTGGCAGGGCAGCAGGAAGCACCCGGGCTCCCCATACGCAATCACAACACTGTAGTGCAGGGTTGTGTTTACTCTGAGTGCCATGGTTCGCTGCTCAGACAGGCAGTGGGAGCCTAGGCATGTTCTCCACCCAGTGTTTAATGCAGCCTAGGTAGAGAACATGCCAAGTGCACATGACAGTTTGGCGGGCCCGAGTCAGCCGGCCAAACCCTCATGCGCATTTACAAAATGCTCACCACTCCTCCCCTTGCAGTGCTCTATGGTCACAGAGGCCAGCCCGGCCCACACATAACAAACTGAGCCACTGTAGTAGGAAAAATAAAATGATAATAACGCTGCGTTATTATTTTATTTTTTCCTTTTTGAACTGCTCGGATAGCAGTGGGGTGACGGCCCCGCTGATTGGAGCGCTCGCTCTATCTTCTGTCTTGCCATTGCACAAACACGAGCCATTGGTATTGGAGCGCTTTATCTGCTCACCAGTTACATTCCATAATGACACATTCATTTTTGTTATTGATCTTTGCTTTGATTAGGGTATTTTTTTCTCCCTTCATTATTGCTTCCTCCATCCCTCTCCCGTCCTTGGTTTCCCATCTCCCCTTCTGCTTCCCTGCTCGACCCGTCCCACTACTTCCTTCCTCGTCACTGCTGCTTTTTTTTTGCACGATCCAATGGTATTGGAATGCTTGTTCTGTCCTCCATCTTGCTGTAGTGCTAACACCAGCCAATGGTATTGGAGCGCTTTAAGTGCTCACCAGTTACATTACACAGTGACACATTCATTATTGTACACAGGGGGAAGTGTAAGTGATTTGCTCAGAATCACTAACTGTTCAGCCAACCCCAAGATTTGAAACTGGTTCCCCAGTTCACTTGTCGGCAGCTCTGGCTTTTATGCCACTTCAAAGTTCCTCAACTGTTTCTCACTATCACTTCCACATTTGTTCTTCTAGACCATGTCAACTGCGAACAAGCATTTGGCAAAGCCAACAGATCTAGGCAATGCCTGAGCTATTGGTCTTATCAATGTGAACGTCTTTTATCCATGATGCCTCGCAACACATCTGCTGTTCAGCATGGCTGAAATTCACTGAAAAAAGAGCTATGATGTGGCCAGTGCAGGCCACTTCATAGTGTTTTTTTGTGTTGGAAGGTGCAAGACAAGAAACTCAACATCGGGGCGAAGAGACTCGGCATTGGCTCCACATCCTGTGATTCAGGGCTTTCAGGCATGCTGAACAGCAGATGTGCTGCTAGACAACATGACTAAAAGGCATTCACATTGAGAAGGCCAATAGCTCGGGCATTGTCGAGACCTATTGGCTTTGCCAATGCTTGTCGTTAATACAAGTCAATAGCCTCTAACAAAATCTTCAAGTTATGTAAATAATGTTATAGTCAGTGCCACTTTAAATGTAACTTAGTCAACAAAATTATTAATCACTGACACTTTACACATTACACTCTATTCATTATTTGCCTCTGGGTGGTGATTGTTATTTGTTGAGAGATGCTCGAGGGGAAGGAAGCAAATAGAAAAACACCTCCATGCCACAGTGAGTAAAAACAAGCATTAGGTTTCAACTATTGTCAGTGACATGGCGCCTTTTGTTTTTTAGGTTTCGCCTGTTGAATGCTGCGTAGCAGCGTTTCGCGCAGGCCTAATCTTTTGTTTACAAGTATGTGGGCTTTGTCCGGCCTCTGTCTTCCATTGGCTAGCACCATAAATGGAGGCTAGCCATTGGAAGAGAGAGGCGTCCGTCATTCTGCGAGGCGACTCGTGGGCGTTCTGGCGATATTTTGTCTCATCCAGTCCCTTTTAGCACGTCATTGCGGTGGTGGGAGGGTGTTTTTTTTTTTTTAACCGTGTTGTTTTCGTCTTTTTTGAAGTGCCTTTAGCCGGAGTGGTGTTGTTTTTATTTGCGATCAGGTAAGCAGCATTTTGTTTATATTTTAAACTGTTTGTTTTACGTCTTTGTGTGTCTCCTTGCTGCCTCGTGTTGTGAATGTTTCGCTTTGCTCGGTATGCTTGTAACTTGTGCCCATTCCCGCCCCCCCTTTCGCTGTCCGTGTGCCGTTAACCCGCCCCCCCCCCCTCCTGCTGCCCGTGCTTAATGCTTGTTTTACGTTGTTTGAAGCACCTCATGTGAGAAGTTGGCCTGGTATATAATACTCACTAATTCTAGTGATCACTTTGTACCATGCCAAGCAACCCTTATGATGATTGGTTGTAAGTCAACCTTATAGACCAGTTATCCTAGTGGTAACGTGGACAAAGCAGTCTTAGGCTAAACTCTGAAAGGCATGTGAAGCCAGCTGTATTACCATACACAACCCCCTTGAATACCAAATGAAAGGACACCACACAGATATATATTGAAAATATATATAGATTTATTAACTAAAAGTATCCCCTGGACTCTTTATGGGCACAGAAGCAAAAGCGCTTAACACAAGACAGTTTAAAATACACAAAAGTTGCACAATATGGATGAGCCCTACGGGCCACCTAAACCATATTCTAAGAAAGTGGTATAAGAGATACCAATCAGAAAGGAAACAAGCCTACGGCCTTGGGAATCGCTGGAGCTGATCGGGACTAGCAGTGACTAAGTCGGGAAAGGCCCGCGGGACTCGGTGCAGTGTTTAAAGTGCACGCACTCACCAATGCAAAGTCTATGGTGCGTAAAAAGTACAAAGTTAGTTAGTTCGGAACCTTCCGAGTGACCTAGAAAGCTGAAACTTGAGACACAGGCCCTAAAGATGTGTACCAGTGTAGGAACACCGGCGGAGCTGAGTTACCTCACCCACAGGAAGCGGGGGCATAGGGTCGAAGTAGTGTCGGGTTTCGTCACGCTGGTCGATGGTGCATGGAGCTGAAGATGCTGCAGGCGGCTCGATGTGAAGAGTTCCGGTGGATCCAAGGGTGGATCTGAAGATGTGAAGACCTGAAAGCAGAGGGGACAATGTTCAAATTCACTAGGCAGTGACTACCGTGGAACCAGATTGGAACCAGGCGATGTCGGGTGCAAACAGGCGTTGAGGTGTAGCTTCTCTCTGTAGCCACGTTGACACTGGGGGTCGAGGACGTCCAGGAGTCGGTCACGAGCTGTCCCACGCAGGCTTCTCGCTGTTGGCGGTGTCGGCAACTTGATTGTAGCAAACAGGCCTTGGCTAATGCAAGCCATGCAGGAATCAAGAAAGGCTTGTTATTCGGACCAGCAAGGTCTGAGCAGGGGCTGCTTTTTACAGGAGCTAGGGCAAGTCTGGAGCAACCAGACCCGCAGTGTAGTTTGTAGTTGTAGTTGCCAAGATGGCCGCTGACCACGTGGCCAGTGGCCGGGATGGCGCGTCAAGTGGCACAATGCAAAAGGGCCCCACGCAGATCGTGGAGATGCTGGGGGGCTGATCTTCAGTGCAAGGGCTGCTCGGTGGTGGGGGTTCTCAGTCCCCAAAACACAACGTCGAGGATGCCTCTGGTGCTGCGCTCTCAGCTCTTTGGGTGTCTTCCAAGATGTCCGGTCCCACGTCTCTTGGTGCCTCCACGGGTCCCTTTTTTGCAGGGACTGTGGATCGGGCTGTGAGAAGTCTGGGAGTCTGGGTCTTGTCAGGCTCTGTGCTCGGGCTCCGGCGGGAGGCGGCGGCAAAGCAGTTGTCGATTCGCTGGTTGGTACCTGCTTTCACAGGGTGGCCAATCCTAGGCCACAAGGGAGATTCTCTTCAGTCTTCTGTGCAGCAGAATGTCGAAGTCCAGTCTTCTTCTTCGTGTAAAGTTGATTCAGGATGATCTGCTGTGCAATGGCACTGCTCCCACTCCTATTCCCAACCTGAGGGGTGGATCACCTACTAGGTCCCTCCTCTGGGTGGGACCAGGAAGGGGGGCAGTTACACCCTTTCCTTTGTCCAGCTCCTCGCCAGGCCTGGGTCTGGAAAGTCCCAGGACCGGTTTGGACTGGCTTATGCACGGGGACACCTTGTGTGCCCCGGGCATGTCTCAATCTATTCAGCCCTGTCCTACCCAATACACAAAACCCTGTCTGGGGTGGTGCTCGCACCTCCCAAGGCAGGAAACCCTTTGGCCAAGCCTCCCTCGCTGGAAGGACTCCCAGCAGCAGGAGGTCAGACTTGTGTCTGTGGTGGCAGCATCCATTTTGAGAGGCTGAGGCTCTGGTTAACTTTAACCGGGGTTAAGGCTACACACATGTCGTGCCCCTCTAGAAGGGTGGAATGCTATCCCCGTTGACTGAACTGTCAAGGGGATAGTATTCCAATTCGTATGACACCTTACTCGACATGTTTTGATAAAGCCAAACCAAAGATAGCATATAACCGCGAGGATTATAATGCACTTAAGAGTATATGGTATGGCAGTATCCCGGAACAGCTAAGGGAGTGGTTCCCGACAGCTGCAGACAGGCTCAGCTCATGCTAGAGCACCATCTCACATATTTCCAAGCACTCTGCCTCCAGGATTGAAGAGGCCTTCCATAGGAGTGGCTGATAGGAACATATGTGTCCAGTTTACGGTTAGATATAGGGATACTATATCTAAGTAAGAGGTGATTACACCAACTTACCCCAGCTGAGTTGATCAGCCAGTTGTGTCAAATATGGAGGCCAGGCCAGGGGTGGCACAATTCATGCTGCAGCCCCTGGTAGGCCTTGGATGCACCTATGCCCTGGGTACCTAGGGTACACTGTTACAGGGGCCAATAAGGTGAACCAGTTCCAATTCTTAATGCACCTAGGGTACATGGAGTCCATTTTAAGGAGAGAGCAATCAGCCTGGGTCCCTGAATAGCAGGATCCCAGGCCAACCATGTCAAAACCAGCTAAACACCAGGCAAAAAGTTTGGGGGTAACCATAGTCAGATATCCACCTTCCTACATAACCCCCCCCCCCCCAAACGAAAGGAGATAAGGCTATCCTTGTCCAGGTAAGCCTATATTGCCTAAGTGGCCATATAAGGAAGTACCAGCTCTGGCTTGGTTACCCCCTGTGTCATGGTCCACTAAGCAATCCCTCACCCTAAGGGTAGCTGAGGGTCTCCACCATAGGGAATCTCTACCTGTGGTGTGTTTTTGCAAAGTTAA
The DNA here is from genome assembly GCF_964263255.1 of Lissotriton vulgaris. Classification (NCBI taxonomy): domain Eukaryota; kingdom Metazoa; phylum Chordata; class Amphibia; order Caudata; family Salamandridae; genus Lissotriton; species Lissotriton vulgaris. The sequence continues at coordinate 427,119 of NW_028250369.1, read as the reverse complement.
AGGCTGATGTTGGGATGGAGTACTGAAGTGAGATTCCTCTGTAGGACTCAGCTTCCTCCAATCACTCTCCACCATGTGTGCCCTTCTTTCTTTGACTGAGTTGCACTGTGCTCTCAGGGTCAACCTCTGGCTACCTAAAGCTGGAGGCTGGGTCCCTCTGTTTGGCTTACTGGAGGGACAGTTCAGGTTTGGGCCCTTAGGGTCCCAGGTTTGGCTGTGCCCAACAGAATCCATCTGTGGGAGGTCCCTAACTACTTTTAAGGGGGGTCCCTCAGGAGTTTTTAAAGTTTTCACCTCACTAGGGCTACTAGTTTTGGTGCCCCTAATCTGTTGATGGGGGTGCTTTATTTGACAGGGGCCCTTTGGGGCTCTCTGTCCTTCTTGTCCTCTGCAGCCCTGGGCTGAGTAAGGCAAGGTGGAGAGGGGTAGGTTACCTGCTCCAGACTGGGTCCCACCTGAGAAGGGTCCACTGCCATCAGAGGCTCTGTCAGGCCAGGCCTAACAACCTCTGGGTCAGTTCCTTCATCAGGGGTAAGATCAGTCCCCTGAGGAGGCTGATTATTTCCTAAAGTCTGGTGGGAGGGAGATTTCTCTTCCTCCTCAATGCTCTCAGTTTGGGTGGAGTGATCCATCATTTCAGGCTTCACTACCCATGCATCAGTTTGAGTTTGGGCTGTGGCCATCACAGTCCCACCAACCTTTTCAGGAGGAGACTCAGTTTGGGTATGGGCTGTTATCATAACAGCTCTGCTAATCTTTTCAGGAGGGAAGTTAGCTAAAGACAGGGCTGAGGTATGCTCAGCCCTCCCAACCTTTTCAGGAAGGACATCTTGGATTGGGGATGTAGCCATCACAGCCCCACTAACCTTTCTATGGAGATTTACCATTTTAGAATGGGTTTGTTGTTCAACCTCAGCCCAGGCTGAGATTTCCAAATCATTACCCAGTAGGCAATCTACAGGCAAGTTTGCTGACACTGCCACACTCTTTGGGCCAGTGACACCTCCCCAGCTAAGATTGACTACTGCCATGGGATGATTGGTTTCTATGCCATCAATGTTTGTCACCTGATATCTGGCATCAGGTAAAAGTTGCCCTGAGGGGACTAGACATTCAGCCACCATGGTGATGCTAGCCCCTGTGTCTCTGAAGGCCTCAACTTTCAAACCATTGATGAGGGGCTCCTGTCTATAGTTGCTCAAAGTGTTAGGGCAAGCAGTGAAATTGGCAAACCCCATGCCAGTCTCATAGACAAGAGAATCTGAGTTAGGGGACCTGGATAGGCTAGAGTCCACCTGTCCTCCAAAAGTAAACCCACCCAAATTCTTGGGTGTGCTCCCACCACCTGGGGGACCACTGCTAACAGTGACAGGAGGTGTTGGAGCCTTACCTGGAGGTATATTCTCCTTATTGCCATTCTTGGGACAACAGCTGTCTGTTTTGTAATGCCCAACCTGTTTACAGGTATGACAATAAGGCTTTTTCTGGGTTGAAGAAGTGTCTTGGGACCCACCCCCATTCTTGGAGGTTTGGGGCCCTGGGGAAGTCTTTTCCTTACTTTTATCCCCACCCTTCTCTTGAGGCTTGGTAGTCTCTTTCTTTTGGTCACCACCCTGGTTCTTAGGCCTGATCCTGGTTCTGACCCATTTGTCTGCCCTCCTACCCAATTCTTGTGGGGAGGTCAGATCAGAGTCAACCTGGTGCTGATGTAGAAGCTGATTTTGACAATTACTTAAGATTTGCTCTCTCATAATTAAATTATACAATCCTGTATAGTCAGTAACCTTACTTCCCAGCAACCAGCCCTCCAGAGCCTTAGTGGCACATTCAACAAATTCAGACCAGTCCTGAGTCTGTGTCTTCTGGGTGTCTCTGAACATTAACCTGTACTGTTCAGTGGTTAAGCCTAACCCATCAATCAGAGCACTCTTCAGGACCATGTAGTTTCTAGAATCCCCATCACTAACTGTGAGGAGTCTGTCTCTGCCTCTACCTTCAAAGGAGAGCCACAAGATTGCTGCCCACTGCTCCTGAGGGATATGCTGTACCTTGCAGGCTCTCTCAAATGCAGTCATCCATTTGTGGATATCATCCCCAGCTTTGTAGGGGGGCACAATCTTACTCAGGTTTCTTGTATCAAAAGACCTGTCTTTATCCTTAGGGATAGTGCTGCCATCAGTGGATCCTAATCCACTCTCTCTAGGCTGTCTTGCTCTAGCAAGTTTCTCTTGGGCCAGGGCAACCTCTAACTCTTGTCTCTGGATCCTCAATTCAGCCTCTCTCATTTTGGCCTCATGTTCCCTTCTCTGAGGGCTAGTCATCTCCCTTCTGGAGTGACCATGAGAACCTCTAGAAGCATGGGAGTTGTTAGAGTCACCTGAGTGAGTCCTTCTCCTCCTAGGCTTCTGGTTAAGTCCACCTGGGGGTCGGAATGGGTTGTTCTCAGATTCAGTCCCAAATAGGCTTAAGTTAGCCTGGTTCAGTCTACTGACCAGCACCTGACTATTTCTGTCATCATCAGACTCACTGCTCCCCCCTTCTGTCTCTTCTTCCTCTTCCTCCTCCTCATCTATCAGAGGAGCTCCAGTGATGGGGGCTTCATCTACCAGGACTATAGGGACAGGGGCTTCTGCAGTGTCATCCTCAGAAGGAGAGCCTCCTTCAGCATTCCCTGTGGGGTCTGCCTTAGAGGTCTTTAGAGTCTCAGACTGGTCTAAGATCTCTCTAAGGTAGTCTGTAGTAGGGGAAGGCCCTGTCCTCAGACCCCTTAAGACACAAAGCTGTCTTACTTCCTTAAAGGAAAAAATAGCAAATTTGGATGGTGCCCTTGGAGGGTCACTCTCAACAGGGATGTTCCCAGTGGAACCCTCTGCTCCAGACATTGCTCTAGTGTGGGTGGATGTGTTGCAATCTACCTACACTGGTGTTTACCTACTAAACCTATCTAGTAGTTTTAGTCAGGGTGTGCTACTCCCTTTGCTCTACAACAACTAGTTCAGTAGAACTTAAGTATACTAGTCTTGTTTTATATGTACCTAGCAGGTACCTGTATTTATTTATTTATTTATTTTTAGAGTTTTCTATAGCGCGAACTTGAACCGATTAGGTTATCAGAGCGCTTTACATAGCACCAGTTCCGTTACATGTTATCACAGCAGTTTACATAGAATCAGTTACGTTGCACATTTCAGGATCTTGAACCGATTAGGTTATCAGAGCGCTTTACATAAGACAGCATTCGATGTCCAGTGCCCTCCTCCGCCGTGTAGCGGGGGACCTCTTCCAGCCCTCCGAAGTCGTCGAGCTGTCGGGACTAGGCTCCTGGAATTTCAGCTGCCCCTTTACAAGGCACTTTACATAGAATCAGTTACGTTACACATTTCAGGAACACATTTCTTTTTGCTCTAGTGAATAGGGTTATCTCTTCACACGGGGGAAGGGATACACCTGGCTATATTCCAACAGTTCCACAGGCGATTAGTCGTTAGAGCTATAATTCTAAACACAGGGAGGGGATACACATGGATACAATCTAAAAATAAAATAGGATACTAGTCGTTAGAGTTATCTTCTATCTTGACAGGAGGGATGTGACTGGAAACACTCTAAGGGTAATATAGGGGTGGTAGAGAGTACAAAGGACCGCTGCAAACACTACACGAGTACCAGCATAGAGGAGGGGTGGGTGGGATGCACAGTGCTTAATTTGTGCCGGTGCTTTCCGGTGCTTAGCACCGGCACTTTCTTATCAGGGCCGGGTCTATGCGTCTGCTGCACGTGACGTCACATTATCCACATGATATTTATTGATTTCCCCAAGACTCGGTGCAGAGTGTTCCGAGTTCCTGCCTTAGATGAGATTGTGCGTCCGCGCTGCTTTGCAGCCAGTAAACTAAGTTTGGGGGCTGGCTGAGCTTGCTCTGGACTCGCCTGGTTACAGTGTTCCACTAACACCTGTTGCTCACGAGAGTCTGTCAACGTGACGGTTGCCCAATGATGATGCGCGGTATTGACGTGGTAGGCCTGCATCCAATTGCAACAGCCGATAGTGTGACACAATTGGGCGGGCGCGCGCGGTACATTTAAAGTATGAATGAGCCTGCTCAAGCTGTCACAGGCGGGAGTAGTCTGCCGCTGTAATTTGCACCTCGTTGTGCCGCGTGACTAGGCAAGCTCTGCGGTGGACCCTCGTTCACCTATCGTACCACAGACCCTACAAACTTAGTGGTGGGTGACACTTTACCGAGGCAATATCTCTCATTCCAAGTGCGGCGGTAGAACATGGTATCCGCACGCACCAGGAAGCTCCTTCTGTACTGGGCACCGCCACACCCGTATCTGAAGTCAATAGGGCCCACGGCCACTACGAAGTGGTGCCAGGTACCTCAGCAGCCTGGCCACCCTGCTATTGCAGAGTGCAGCAGCCTGCAGCCAAGTGAAATTCCGAATGCAGCCTGATCTGTGCAAGGCACTCGAGTCCTCTCCTCTCGGGCGGGCTGTGCTACCACTGCACGTCGCAGCTGGGCCCGTCCTTCATGCCTCCTTCACCATCAATCAGTGCTCACTGACAATCAGCGAGGAGTGACTGACACAGCCCAGCCCTGGCCCGGCAAGAACCGGTACTGCTGTTTGCGGAGAGTTCAGCTGCCACCACGGGTGAAACTGCAGCGGTGCCATTAGGAGGGCAGTGACATCAACAAGGCATTGATGGGGTAAGTGCCACTGAGCACAGGTTACTTTACACACGATCACAATACATACATTTCTAAGCTTTTAACCTAATTTTTGATCTCTCCAAGTTTCAGTTTCCGACATGCTGAAATGTGGCACACAGAGGCCCTGACTGTCTGAGGGTGCACTAGACAGCCTTTGTATCTGGCAGAAAGGACAGTGATACACTCATATTACTCGATACAAAATACAAAAGACAGTCCTGTATTCTGGCAGGTGGGACATCGAGACATTCTTGTTGTCTAACAGAAAGAACAGAAAGAACGTGAGACAGTCCTACATCTGCCCCAAGAATGTGGTGAAGCTTGGGTCCCCGAACGAGCCTCTTGGTGGGGCACTGCACCAGAGTCTGTTTAAATTAAGATTTTCTTGCGCCGGCCCAGTGCACAAACATTATATCCTGGCACTAGTTGTTGTACTGGAAGATTACGGAGGCTGCTTTTGCTGCTCACATCTCTTATCAAATTATCACCATCTTATGGAAACAATTTTCTGGACGTGGTGTAATGTGTCACACATTTGATGATGTCAGTCTTCTGGTTTTTTTGTGCCACAGTGTGCTGCTTTATTGCAGTGTGATCTGTGTTACAGGGGCGCGATGGAGACCTCTGCAACCTCTGTGGTGCTTGGGGCCCCCCACGATGACCTAAAAGTATGTGAATTGCATTGCATCGTAAACTTTGAGATGGGGCACAGAAGGTGCTGCGCAGTTTGCCTTTCATTTACTTTTAGCTATCAAGGGGAAGGAATGTTGGCTGGGATCCCTGATGAACAGAAGAAAAAAAACTTTGTCAGTCAAGCAGTGTTTGCACATTGTAGAGCACATTTCTAGGGGATCCATCAAAGGTCTGCTGTGATGAGTGATCTGCAACGATACCTTTTCCCACTGCAACTCTCAAAGTATATTAAGGAACGGTTGAGTTGCTTTCTACATTACCGACAAGTTATCTAACTCAAGCAAACTTAAAACATGTATTGCTGTAATATTCCAGATAACAGTTTTTTAATTACCTTCAAATTCATAAATTGAATAGGAACAGATTTCCGTTTTGAAAAACCACACATGTATACAAGACCGTTTCACACACTGTGTGTTTATACTGCTGATCACGTATTTAATTCCAAGTTCATGACCTCTGCTTGCACTTTTTATAATTCAAAAAACACTTGCTGTTCATTATACTGTTGCTCAGTTGTTGGGAGCTTGTTTTGAGCTGGTAAAACGGGAGGTGTGTTAACATTCAGGTGAAGAGAAAGATCCATGTAGAGTGCATCATGACATTCCTGTCATCTGTGTGAGTAAACAGTAGCCAAACACAAACTATAGTTGGACTGAAGGGTAAGAGCACTAGCACTGACAGGGGTTACCTCTGCAAGCATTTAGCATCTGTTGAACCTGAAAATGCACAATTGTGGCTCAAAGAGGTAATGTGAGGCTGCAGCATAGCCAGTGAGACTGAGAGCAGGTTTTCTACTTGGCAAGAGCATCAGACCAGAAAGGATTGATATAAGAGCATCAGCATCTGATGAACTTAGAAACACAAGGGTCTTAAGCTGCAGCCCAATATTCCAGTGAACAAGCCTGGCCTCTTTAAGTGGGTGTGCCAGTTGCAGACTTGGTCAGTGCACAGATAAAGCACTGCCCCTCTCTCCGGGCAGCCGTGACCTCACACCTGCTATGGAAGCAGCACATTAGTGAAAAAAAGTACCAGCTGACTAAAGTAGCTCTTCCACTTTTCACAATGCATTGGCAACATGGCCTGTTACTGCACCTGGAGAGGTACATGTCCTCCTTATGATACCCCAATATTGTAATTTCCCCAAATCGGCACATAGAGCACTGGATTTGTTCCTTTTCAATGCATTAGTGATTTTAGCTAATTTATTCCAAAATTGTGCTTTAAATGCACTTTTTGATTTAATCTTTTTCAAAATGTTCACAAGGCAGGGGAACCTCCTATCCTGAAAATCAGATTGGGTATTACATCTGACTTTTAGCAGTGCCAGTTGAGGATGTGGGTGGAGCGGATATAGTGAGTGGGTGGAGCCAGTGGAAGAAGTGGGTGGAGCTGGGGAAAAGTAGGTGTGGCCTCCGACAAACATTTGAGCACCTGCACTTCAAATTTTACAAATTAAGCACTGGGGATGCAAAGGTCTGGAGGGAAGGGCTAGAGTCCAGCGAAAACTGTCCAAAAAAAACAGCAGCATTCACAGCATAGAGGAAGGGTGGGTAGGATGCAGGGTATGGAGGGAGGGACTGGTCCAACGAAAAAGTCCTCCAGAGTCCACCAGGGCACTATCCTCTGCGTGCGTGTTCCCGGAGCCTGTGTCTGCCGGTCATAGAAAGCGTGTCCCCAAGGGCGCCATCTTGAAGTCAGGCACCGTTGGCGCTAAACAGCGTGGTCAGCAAGGGGGAAGGGGGGGGCACATCTCTGCCCTCGGGCCCAGGCCCGTCTGTGGCGGAGAGAGGGGTGTATGGCCCCCGGAGCAGGTAGGTGGGAAGGTTTCAAGGCGGCGCCGTCATCAGCAGGGGCGCCGCCGTCAATCACCGGCCCTTTACTGGTGTGCCCCTGGAATGCCCTCAGAGTCTCGGCGGGTGACAGCGGGTGGCAGCGGGGGACGCAGTGGGAGCCCTACATACCGCTCAGGTGATCAGCGCCTGTCCGACTCACCCCCGGTCTCCGCTCCTCTTCCTTGTTGATCTTTAGCCCGGGCTGGTAGCGGGCGTCCGCCATGTTGTATGATCTTTCAAATGATAATCTCAAAGATTGTAATGGTAAAACAACAGCAAGCTCAGATCCCACCGCTGCCACCAATGTGAGAAGTTGGCCTGGTATATAATGCTCACTAATTCTAGTGATCACTTTGTACCATGCCAAGCCACCCTTATGATGATTGGTTGTAAGTCAACCTTATAGACCAGTTATCCTAGTGGTAACGTGGACAAAGCAGTCTTAGGCTAAACTCTGAAAGGCATGTGAAGCCAGCTGTATTGCCATACACAACCCCCTTGAATACCAAATGAAAGGACACCACACAGATATATATTGAAAATATATATAGATTTATTAACTAAAAGTATCCCCTGGACTCTTTATGAGCACAGAAGCACAAGCGTTTAACACAAGACAGTTTAAAATACACAAAAGTTGCACAATATGGATGAGCCCTAGGGGCCACCTAAACCATATTCTAAGAAAGTGGTATAAGAGATACCAATCAGAAAGGAAATAGGCCTAGGGCCTTGGGAATCGCTGGAGCTGATCGGGACTAGCAGTGACTAAGTCGGGAAAGGCCCGCGGGACTCGGGTGCAGTGTTTAAAGTGCACGCACTCACCAATGCAAAGTCTATGGTGCGTAAAAAGTACAAAGTTAGTTAGTTCGGAACATTCCGAGTGACCTAGAAAGCTGAAACTTGAGACACAGGCCCTAGAGATGTGTACCAGTGTAGGAACACCAGCGGAGCTGAGTTACCTCACCCACAGGAAGCGGGGGCATAGGGTCGAAGTAGTGTCGGGTTTCATCACGCTGGTCGATGGTGCTTGGAGCTGAAGATGCTGCAGGCGGCTCGATGTGAAGAGTTCCGGTGGATCCAAGGGTGGATCTGAAGATGTGAAGACCTGAAAGCAGAGAGAACAATGTTCAAAGTCACTAGCCAGTGACTACCGTGGAACCAGATTGGAACCAGGCGATGTCGGGTGCAAACAGGCGTTGAGGTGTAGCTTCTCTCTGTAGCCACGTGGACACCGGAGGTCAAGGACGTCCAGGAGTCGATCACGAGCTGTCCCACGCAGGCTTCTCGCTGTTGGCGGTGTCGGTAACTTGATTGTAGCAAACAGGCTTTGGCTAATGCAAGCCACGCAGCAATAAAAAAAGGCTTGTTACTTGGACCAGCAAGGTCTGAGCAGGGGCTCCTTTTTACAGGAGCTAGGGCAAGTCTGGAGCAACCAGACCCGCAGTGTAGTTTGTAGTTGTAGTCGCCAAGATGGCCGCTGACCACGTGGCTAGTGGCCGGGATGGCGCATCAAGTAGCACAATGCAAAAGGGCCCCACGCAGATCGTGGAGATGCTGGGGGGCTGATCTTCGGTGCAAGGGCTGCTCGGTGGTGGGGGTTCTCAGTCCCCAAAGCACAACGTCGAGGATGCCTCTGGTGCTACGCTGTCAGCTCTTCGGGTGTCTTCCAAGATGTCCGGTCCCACGTCTCTCGGTGCCTCCACGGGTCCCTTCTTTGCAGGGACTGTGGATCGGGCTGTGAGAAGTCTGGGAGTCTGGGTCTTGTCAGGCTCTGTGCTCGGGCTCCGGCGGGAGGCGGCGGCAAAGAAGTCGTCGATTCGCTGGTTGGTACCTGCTTTCACAGGGTTGCCACTCCTAGGCCACAAGGGAGATTCTCTTCAGTCTTCTGTGCAGCAGAATGTCGAAGTCCAGTCTTCTTCTTCGTGTAAAGTTGATTCAGGATGATCTGCTGTGCAATGGCACTGCTCCCACTCTTATTCCCAATCTGAGGGGTGGATCACCTACTAGGTCCCTCCTCTGGGTGGGACCAGGAAGGGGGGCGATTACACCCCCTTTCCTTTGTCCAGTTCCTCGCCAGGCCTGGGTCTGGAAAGTCCCAGGACCGGTTTGGACTGGCTTATGCACGGGGACACCTTGTGTGCCCCGGGCATGTCTCAATCTATTCAGCCCTGTCCTACCCAATACACAAAACCCTGTCTGGGGTGGTGCTCGCACCTCCCAAGGCAGGAAACCCTTTGTCCAAGCCTCCCTCGCTGGAAGGACTCCCAGCAGCAGGAGGTCAGACTTGTGTCTGTGGTGGCAGCATCCATTTTGTGATGCTGAGGCTCTGGTTAACTTTAACCGGGGTTAAGGCTACACACATGTCGTGCCCCTCTAGAAGGGTGGAATGCTATCCCCGTGGACTGAACTGTCGAGGGGATAGTATTCCAATTCGTATGACACCTTACTCAACATGTTTTGATAAAGCCAAACCAAAGATAGCATATAACCGCGAGGATTATAATGCACTTAAGAGTATATGGTATGGCAGTATCCCGGAACAGCTAAGGGAGTGGTTCCCGACAGCTGCAGACAGGCTCAGCTCATGCTAGAACACCATCTCACATATTTCCAAGCACTCTGCCTCCAGGATTGAAGAGGCCTTCCATAGGAGTGTCTGATAGGAACACGTGTGTCCAGTTTAAGGTTAGATATAGGGATACTATATCTAAGTAAGAGGTGATTACACCAACTTACCCCAGCTGAGTTGATCAGCCAGTTGTGTCAAATATGGAGGCCAGGCCAGGGGTGGCACAATTCATGCTGCAGCCCCTGGTAGGCCTTGGATGCACCTATGCCCTGGGTACCTAGGGTACACTGTTACAGGGGCCAATAAGGTGAACCAGTTCCAATTCTTAATGCACCTAGGGTACATGGAGTCCATTTTAAGGAGAGAGCAATCAGCCTGGGGCACTGAATAGCAGGATCCCAGGCCAACTATGTCAAAAACCAGCTAAACACCAGGCAAAAAGTTTGGGGGTAACCCTAGTCAGATATCCACCTTCCTACACCTCATACGAGTGCATATGTTTGCAGTTGGTCTTCTCTATCATCATTGTTGTTTGCCCCGCCCCCTTCTCGCCCTCCATTGTCCTGCTGCACTCTTTTTCTGTTGTTTGTTAACCTGTCCTGGATTGCCCGTTGTTTTTCCCCACCACCAACTTTTGTAGCTTTCACCATACCAACCAGCCCACCCTTTCATTCTTGCTTGGTTCGCACCATCGTCCCCTCTCACCCTTCCCCCCCCCCTTCACTGTCGTAGTTTGCTCTGAACCTTCCTGCCTGCCTTCCATTGTTTTGCTGATCCACTTCCCTGGTGTTCGTTGTCTCGTCATTGCTTGGCTGTTTTTTGCTTCACATCGCCCTCCACCCCACCATGTGTCTCTTGCCTCATGCCAACCAGCCCACTCCTCTCGTTTTAGCTTGGCTCTGTGTGTGTTGGGGCTCTGTCTGTGTGGCTAGTTTTTTTTTGTAGGTGGCTCTGTGTGTGTGTGGGTGGCTCTCTGTGTGTGTGCATGTGGGTGCAAATGCAATAGGTCTCTCATTTGCGAGAGATTAAGCTGTTGGCATTGTAAATGACAATGCCATTTATTTATCTGTTTTCAAAACCAACACATAAATAAGAAAATTGTCATTTACAATGCCAATAGCTCTAACTTTTAAAAAGGCGAAACCATTGCATTGTAAATGCTTGTTACTTTAAGTTATATTGTACAGCAGCTCAACTGAGCTGCAATATGTAATACAATCATTGGCAATGCCTGAGCTATTGGCCTTGTCAATGTGAATGTCTGGTTTACATTGTACTGCAGAACTTTAATTTTAAGTACAAGACTAAAGTTGATGCTCCACTCTAGAAATACTTAGCAACATAATTGTCAAGAGTGTGAAGTGTGAAACTAGAAAGATTTTAGACACAATTTACAAAGGATTTTCTAAATGCAAGTCAGCCTTATTCCTAGACAATTGTGTTATATACACATGTGGAAGACAGGCATGATCCAGAGAGATGTAGATATAAACATAAGCGGATAAAGTAAGAGAAAGGTATGGAATTTTACTATGTGCATAACATATACAAGTGTCGTATACACTCACACCTGCTTCTTTTCGAGGCACAATTTCTAACTGTTTCAATAGAAAGGTTTTATGACTAATGCTTATACTAGTGCGCAGATGTAACTTATGTATAGTGTTTGTTACACTTATTTTTGTAATCATGGATTTCTGGTCTGTATTTATAACATCACTTTCCAAATATAGAATAGTAATATGGACATAGTGTGTTAGTTAATTCCCTCACTTCCATTGGTACATGGATACATGTAATTCACCCCCACAAACACATTCAGCTGTTAAGAAACTGCATTTTGTTACAGATAAGAGGTCCCAAGTCAAAGTGATATTTTAAAGTTGATCATTATATGAACATCTCCAATGTTTCATTTTTCAGATTATTAAGAAATTCATAAAGTACACAAATATCAATAAGTGGAAGCAAAAATACAAAATAAAAATAACTATTACTGAAACCCTTAAAAGTTAATTTTACGGATGTAAAAGACGCATCTAAAATGTGTCAGAAAATATATCGAAATATTATACAATTCAGCAGTTAATTTACATAAGTCACAGTGAAGTGAAAAAGTGATAGAACCAGTTCTTTGGCTCAACTGCACATAATTATGTATCCAAGGGGTGAGAAGAAGTGTAGGGCAATTTAAATAATAAAGCACCCTGTTGTATGGTTATTTCTCTATCTTCTTACTTCCCTTGCTCTCTGGTCAGTCTGTGTGGAATGTTGTACATGTCATAAAATGTTGGATGGGTGAACTGATTCAGTTGGTGACTGAAGGCTGAGCTGCCAGGAGGACAGCTCCTGGTGGGGCTTATTTACTGAGATACTTACTGCCTTACTTTACACCCTGGCTTCAACATCATACCTCTGTAAACGTATATTACAATAAATACTTACTTGAAACTACCACCTCTGGACCCTTTTATCATTGTAACATTGGCGACGAGGATGGGATTACAAAACCTGCGTGTACTCTAATGATAAAAGGGTCCAGAGGTGGTAGTTTCAAGTAAGTATTTATTGTAATATAAGTTTACAGAGGTATGATGTTGAAGCCAGGATGTAAAGTAAGGCAGTAAGTATCTCTGTAAATAAGCCCCACCAGGAGCTGTCCTCCTGGCAGCTCAGCCTTCAGTCACCAACCGAATCAGTTCACCTATTCAACATTCTATGACATGTACAACATTCCACACAGACTGACCAGAGAGCAAGGTAAGTAAGAAGATAGAGAAATAACCATACAACACACCCTTTAATTTTTACCAACATATTGAACAGAAAGAACGACGTTGGATTTACAATGTTGATTGTCATATAGATAGTTCGAAGCAAGGCCATCTCTTCCTCCTCATATGACAACAGAATGAAGGCAGGAGAAAAGGATGTATTTACTTTTAACCACAAGATTATTTGACACAGAGATCAGAGGGTCTTTTATTGTATCAAGAGCATAGCCAGCAGGAGAACTCAAAATCTATGTTTTACATATAGCGCTTCAGGGAAAGCTGGGTATACATATAACAGTAGTGTAAAGAGTGTGTATGCATCATTTTGAAATTCTGATAGAATAAATGCAAAATATGATTTTTTTATATTTATAGTTTATATGTTTTAAGACTTACACAAGTTAAAATTGGAGAACATTAACTTTGCAGTGGATGAAACAGCCACCATGAAAACTATTACCCCTGCAATACCATCAATAGGTTAACAGGACAGTGTCTGAAAGATCGGTTTCTGATGCACTCTAGCCCCATGGCCACATGTAATCTTAAAATAAATATGTTTCACTCATAGACTGTATTAGCCTTTTAGCATATAAAAAATCCTCACAATTGCATGCATTTACGTATTAGATAGGGCTTTTACTGCAAGCCTAGAAAACACATTTAGAATGCGTTGTATGCAGACATGTCGGTTCTGGCTACAAATTAGGAATCAGTTGTGATACATGCAAACAGGTTTTCAAAAAAAAGAACACAGAAAATGCTAAGTGTTCAGTGCCACATTTTGGCCACTAGAGGTTGATATAGGATAAGCTACTCAACCGATCTTCACTCAACAAGAAAGAGTTCTCCACTTTAACCACTTCTGCATTCTCGCTCGCCAAACAAGAATCAAAAGCATTCTTTTCAGACACCTTAACTGTTAAATGATCCTTATTTTGTAGTTGCGACCTAATTTTACCCTCCTTTTTAGTTAAGGAAACAGTCTAGATACCCACAGCGAGGCTTCAAATTGTTTACTTCGGTGGAATAGAAACACTGCTGCATACTTGTTGTTTTCACGTGCGACTGCTGCTAGTTAAACAGCAGCATGGGATTTTTAAAAAAAAAATAGCTCTAGTCACTAGCGCACCTAACGTGTGGCGTGACCGGTCACCCATTTAAAAAAAAAAAACAAGCATTTGCAATGCAAAAGGGCTCGCATCTCTGAAATTTGAGCTATTGGCATTGCATTATTATTTGTAACACCAAAAGATCAAAATTTCACTCACAAGGGGGCTGATTCACAGAACTAATTTTAGACAAAAGGTAAACTTACTACTTTTGGTATTCACAGAAGTTAGGATTTTGTCTTAAGACAGACTTAAGACAGAATCCTAACTTAAGTCTGTCTTAAGTCGGTCTTAAGTCTGTCTTAAGACAAAATCCGAACTTCTGTGAATTTCAAAAGTAGTACGTTTAGTATTTTGTCCTAAGTTAGTTCTGTGAATCGGGCCCTAAGATACCTACTGTGCTTTGGTTAAACACAGCAGCCCTTTACATTTGTGCTCAAAGAGTTCATTCGAGTCCCCTCCACACTTTTGCACCCTGCTGGAAGCACTAGCAGGGTATGACATGCTTTTAAAAAACCAACACACTGAAGTAAATAGGAAAAAAATATATTGTGTGTGTTTATAAAGTAATAATGCCAAAAGATAATCGCGTCATAGTGGAAATTCCAAAACTACAATCCTCCGATATATAAGACAACAGACACTGCCAGCATCCCATGCCCACACTACTCCCATGGGCAAACCCATTAGTGATCTAAACCCTGTACAGTAGTAGGCCTTATGCTAAGAACAGATGACACTTTAGAAACGAGGTGTTAGCTGGTGAACTAAATTCAAACAGGAACGAAGTAAGGTGTGGTGTGCAAAGAACCAGATTACCTTGCATCAGGAAGGAACCTTAAAGGAGGTCCACTGAAGTTATACTACGGAGAACAACCACAGGTTCCCGCCAGCCTTCGTGAGGGGCCACCCGCACTCCTATGAATGATCGAGAACACCAGGCCTATGGAAATTATACATGCTTCAATTATGTGTGATTGTTTCAGGCGTTGCTTTCCTGGTCACTTGCTGTGTTTCGTCAGTACGGAAGTTGCTTGTTTTCACAGTGCTTAAATCGCACATCTGTAGTTAAAAGCTGTTGGTGGAGAACAGAGAGGTTGATGTCTCCGCGCTGCCTTGGAGAACGGATTTATTTTTTAATGGAGCTCCACTTACAGCTGCCCACAGACATGCCCCTAAACCAGAGGTATTCAAACTTTTCCAGGTTGAGCCCCCCCAGCTGAATTCCACCAGATGTTGTGCCCCCCCACCACCCGACCGAAAAATCGGGAATCCGGCACACCACATGATCGACTGCAACGCGCACACCACGGGCCATATGCGGCAAACAATGCTCAACACAACAAGAGTGCCTAGCAAACTGCAGGCCTGTGAGTGGGTGTGGCGAAACGACAGAGGCGTACCACACAGCTCAAAACACAATCCTCCAAGGCAAAGGAAGTCATCACAACCCTCCCCATCCATCATGTACACCTTGTCATCCACCAACTCCCCCACCATTCATTCCGTCCCTCCATCTGTGCCCCATCCACATCCAAACCCCTTCAACCACTTGCAAACCCATCCACCATCCATCCCTCCATCCACCCCTCACCCATCCATCCATCATCTATCCATCCCTTCACCCAATCCATCCCCTCACCAACCCATCCACTCTTCCACCCATCCATCCATCCACCCACTCATCCATCCAACCACTCACCCCTTCACCCAAGCTATCCTCCCACTCATCCATTCATCCATCCACTCTTCCACCCATCCATCTACTCCTCCACCCATCCATCCACTCACTCATCCATCCAACCACCCTCTCACACATCCCTCACCCACTCATCCATCCTCCCAGTCACTCATCCGTCCACCCACTCAACCCCCCACTCATCCATCCACCCACCCATCCATCCCTCCTGCTCTCCACCCTCCCCCCACTCATGCATGCACTCTCTGACCCATCCATCTCCATGCTCCTCTCCTCACCCATCCATGTACACACCTGCCCATCCACTCTACCAATCATTCATCCATGTCCTCACTCATCCATCCATTTACTTAATTTATGCATCTATGCAAAGTAAAGACATTGAAGGGCTCATTAAGTGTAAACTGGAGACAGATTAAAGTGGTAATAAATTCCCTCATTTAAACATTTTAACATTTTTACTGGCAGCTTGTGAGAAATTGATTGTGTTGCAGGGTGACAGCGCCTAACTAAGGAAAAACACTCCCACTTAATGCCTGAAAGGCACTTCAGAATTGTGTGAGTAACGCCCGAGGAGACGGCACCAAATATGGCAACCAAATATAATGAATGCACACAAATGTCCCTAGATGCCCTTTCAAAATATCCTCCGGTGGCAGAAACTAATCTAACAGTGTGCTCAGGTGCAGTGGACCATCCAAGTGTCCTGCATGAAGTGGCGGGGTGCAGAGTCGGGGGTCTCTCAATGTTTTATTCCACGGCTCCCCCTCACCTCCCCTTCTTTGCTTTACAAGTGTGAGTTCACACAGCGCTCTGCCCACTCATCCTCCCAGAGAGCCACACACTGCAGCCGGGACTGCTCCTTCGATGCAGGGACCTTTTGTTTTTGTGTTTGAGGAAACACACAAATAAAAGGCCCCTGCATCGGAGGAGCAGGCGTGCCAGTGTAGGGGTGATAAACAGGTAGCAGGGCCGCTGAAGTGCGTATATTTTTAGGATGACGCGCACAGTCAGTGTTTTATTTTAGTCATAAATTAAACCAAGAAAACTAACACAGATGGGTCTTGGTTTACAACTTTGCAAACAGTTTAATACCTGTGGGCCTTTAATGCCTGCAAGGCAAAGGATGGGCTTGTGGCTCGGAGATTTCGCGAGTCGAATTGTAAACTTGGCATTCAAAATGCAATTACAACTTCAGTTTCCTGCTACGAACAGACAGGGAGGAGAGATCACAACATGCAGGCAGGGGAAAAGCAGTGATGGACAGGGAGCAGATATAACAGCACGGAGACAAATCATCCCAGAAACTTTCACATTTACATGTAAATGTGTAAATGTAAATGTATTTCAGCTTATATAGCGCACAGCTACCCGCAGTGGGTTTCCCGGCGCTTGCTTAGGGAACCCGTCCTGGTATTCCCCTCTGAGATAACCCCGGCAGGGTATCCAGAAGGTGAAAGCCAGGCTTCCCGCCGCGAGGGGCCGTTGTGGAGATTAAGCAAGCTATTGCCCAGAGTCGCAGAGTGTGAACACGTGAGTCGAGAAGGCACCGGAGCAAGAATTATCGAGTCCGTGGAATTTTTAGCCCAAGACCCGCCAAGGCGGGGAATTGAACCCTGGTCCAGGGCCGATCTCAGCTTCCGGGTCTGCCGCCTCTAACCCCTGAGCCACACTTCTCCACTGAAAGTGTGCATCGAGGGCACGGCACAACAAGGCTTACAAGCCCTTACTTACTGAGTTCTTTCTGAAGAGGGAACAACGAGGCGAGGCACGGCACGGGGAGGCGGGCAGGAACAACGCTACTGAAACGCTCCAAGCTGAGCAGAGTAATCGGAAGACTATGCATCGAATCGCACATAGACGCGTGCGTATGTACGCACGTAGGGCAGTGCGCTCTTGGGCCAAACTATTTGGCCAAACCATTTTTGAAGTGCCATTTCAACCCCCAGCCCCCCTCTGCAAGTTTCTGCAGCTCCAATTTCCCACAATGGTGAATGGCGGCGCGGCTCCCCGGGCTTCTCATCGTGGCGCACCGGGGTGCCGCGGCGCACAGTTTGGGAAGCACTGACCCATATAAAGGAACAGGCACTGTGGTACTGAAAATTCTGGACCCTGCTATAATGTGGTACCGAAGCCCAACACTCGTGTCAGAAAATATCATCGTATCCTGACGAATTTGGTATCAACAGACCGGTAATGATCAGGACATCATACCTATGCACTTGCGTCACGATCGAGTGACGCAATCACCTTAAAATCGTACTTTCTGTCTTGAGCCCTTGGGTTCCATTTTGTGAGCAGCATCCATCTTGTGGTTGCCCTTACATAGTCAATTCAAGTCAAGTCAAAAACCACTTTATTCGATTTTGTTAAAAATCATAAAAGCATACTACAACAATTAAAAGACAATCCAGATGCATGTTAAAAAATTTCATACAATATAAAAACAGTAAAAAGAGTCAGATTAAAAAAGAGATCATCGTGTGCAAAAAAGCGAGGTATACCACGTTCATCACAGTCCCCAATATTAGACTTGTAATTTCCTCTTCCTAATCCGGACAGCAGCAACAAGGTAATTTGCCACACTGAACATTACCAAGGGCGATTCAAGCATTTGTAAGAACAGAAGAGCTGGTTTTGCTTGTGTAAAAGCTTTCCCCTTCAACAAAGGTAGTAAATACTTCTGCCTTGGGGTATTATACAAGGGGCAGAACAACATAAGGTGCATATTGTCTTGAATGGAGAAGTTGTCACAATTGCATACAGGTGCGTCCTCAGGCTTAAACCAACCCTGTCTATCACAGAGTACCAGATAAATCTGGTTAAATCGAATCTTAACCAGAAGCAACCTGTGAAATGGAATATTAACTAGGGCAAGATACGGTTGGATGGCTATGCAGGTAATTGTCATTTAATGTGCTCTAACCGTGGGTTTAGTTAACTGGAGTTGTTCTCTCTCCAAGGTCTTAAGTTTGTAGAAGTTTTCCTTGACCCAGGCTAGGTCTGCTTTTTTCAGGTCAAACGGAGAGGAGAAAATCTCCGGGCGTCCAAGTTCTACTGAGCACTTATAAATATATGACAGCCAAGCAATGTCTTTATATTTGTCAAGTTTTAAACAATCCATCAGAATTTTGTGATTAAGGCCTAAGTTGTTATTGATCCAGACCCTAATCTACATAGTCAATTGACTAAGGCCGAATTCGATCTGAAAGGACACGTCCACCTTTCCTGACTCCTTTGTGACCTGGGCGAGCTGACTCCACTGCCTCCAGCCAAACCTGTTCGGGCAGTCCCCATCCCAATGGCCGAGCGAGATTAGCATCAAGGCACAACATGTCATAAACCATTTACCGCATACAAACCACACTTTATCATACACACACCTGTCCCTGTTTCTTCTTTATGGCTAGTTTTACAAGGAGGAGGTGCCCGATTTTATTGGGGTTTCATCGATATCTGATGGAAGTTCTGGGCCTTGCTGGGTAATCTATCACGAACTGGACATACGAAAATGTGGGCTTGCCATCATGACTTTGCTTTTTCTTTGTTGTGAAAATATGTGTATGGTTGTACCGTAAAACAAAGAATTTTTGCCTGAAGCTGATATTTTGTATAAAAGGAGAAGGCTGGTTCTGTAAAAACGAACAGTCTCCTTAGAATATACACACCGTGCTGTTGTACTTCTAGGACGCTTGTTACTTGGTTGCACCCAATAAAACTCGATCCTTGACATCACCTAGAAGACTCTGTGTTTCTGTGGTCCAAAACAGGAAGAACTCAAGAGGTCTCTGAGTGTTCCCCCCGGCACCGCCGGGTCCCTAAAAACCTGGTAGTTCAGTTGGCGCCCAACTCGGGCGGTATCAAGCGGTATCAGTCCAAGCCAGATGTTCGTGAGGAGCTTCGTGTGAAAATTCCGGAGGACGGCCAGCCACTTCAGCGACCCCTGTATGTCGACGTGGTTCCGAAGGTCTTTGCTGCAAGGTTCCCCTTGTCCCGACGGCTATGAAGGACTGCTGCCCTGACTATCGCCCTGTTTTGGACCCATTGATGCTTGGTAGAGCGAAACGATAGACGAGTCTTCTAGTGACGTCATCGATCTTCAATACTTCAGTTAAGTATAAGTGGAGAGTCTCCCAGTCCTTAGTTTGATTCTTAGTTTTGGTATCCTTGAGATACGCTTTGATTTGGAACTTGCAAGCGCCAAAGCCAAGGGACTCGTGTATTCACGAGTATATCGTATTCGATAATCGTTTGAAATTTGAAGCTAGACTAGTGAGCGAAGATGCCTGGTCTTAGCAGACTTGGAAACTTGTTTTGTCTTGGTTGTCGTAGGGACTCCCGATTAGAGGATTCGTGTCCGGTTCCTCCGATTGGAACTCCAAAATATGAGCTTTATGTGAAGCACGGCGTAGCTCCAATCACATATAATGAAGTCTGGATCCAATACACCAGAAATGATGGTGTCTTAAAATGGCCACAATATGGTAGCTTTGATACAGAAATCTTGGATAATCTAGAGGTAAAACGTTTTAAGAAGAAAGCCCGGCCGGCGATGTTTGACTCTTTTCGCCTGTGGCGCATGGAAGCCAAACAGAAAGAAATAAAATTAGCAAAGAAGAATAAACAAAATATGTCAATGGTACAAGCTGCCATTGCATTTAGGGATAATGAGGAAGAGCAAGAGAGTGAACAAATGCTTAGAAGTAGGAAATTAGCAGTAGACAAATGCTATCCAGTTTTGCCAAATAGAGGACAGGGATCAAAAGAGACACCTGAGAAGGATCCTTTAATGTCTCATTTACTGAGTTCAATACCCCCCTATGAACAAAATGCTACTGCACCCCTGCAACGCTTTGTTATACCGCGCCCCGCCGCACAAACACCAGTTCTTCCACAAGCACCAGCTCCTCTTCAGCTGGTTTCTACCTCTCCGGCGCAGCCCTCTCAAGGGCCACCGCCTTTGCTACATACTCCATCTGCTTTCTCTATGACTTCGCCTCCTATTCCAATTGCTTATCCTAATACCCCTTCTGCTACTGCCTCGACTTCTACTTTACATCAGCCTGTCTTTTCTGGCTCATCTGCCTTTCCGCCAGCTTCTCCTTCTGTTCGACGGAGAGTAGCAAACACTGTCACTGGTCTTTTCTCACCTTTCTTTGGGTCGCCTAAGACGACCCCTAACACAGAACGCAGACAGTTGCAAAGTCGACTGCCTGATTATCAGGAAAGAGAAGTGCTGAATGAGTTAGCACGTAAATGGGTTACTGACACTGTAAAGTATGATGTTCAGTCCGTTATGGAAGTCTTCCGTCAGTGGGAAGCATCTACACAGAGATATGTTTTTAAACAAATGTGTATATTCCTCTCTGAAGATTTGGAGGGAAATGATCGAGAATACAACATGAATGAATTATTTCGTGTGTGGTTCAAGTTCGCAGAAGGCATGATTGTGGGTGCCGATGTTGAACAAGCAATAGAAATGTTGTTGTCTTATAGGAGTAAGGGAAGCGATTCCAGATCACTGTCTGATCATGACATGCCAGGTAGGAAAAAAGCGCGACAGCATCCCATGAGAGAGGTTCCTCCAGTTTGGAGGGAAGGAGATGCAAATGCGAATCCAGCCATTCCGCCACATTTCCAGCGTGTTTGGGTACATGTCCCTTGGAAAAGATCAGAGGTTTTAGCGCTCATGCAAACGTTGCCTGATCCCCGCAAAAATCCTGCAGGGTATTATAAAGAGTTATCACAAACTGCCAGCTCCTGTATCCTGAATCTAGCCGATGTAGACATGTTGTTTGGAAATGTTGTTCCACAGCCTTTATGGGGAAAGATTCGTCATGCGGACCATGATCAAGAGTTAGGTGATACATGGGTTAATATTGCTGCTGCTGATGCTAGACAAGTTGGTGGCTCTAAGCCCGAGCCTTTGGTAGCAGAACTTCCCGGTAGAATTATCACATATATGAAGACTTTAATGCCTGAATTGCGTGTGAATTGGGACAAGTTGTCCGCGTGCAAACAGAAAAAAGATGAGAATGTGTCTGACTTTTTTACGAGGTTTGAAGAGACATTCGTCGATCATAGTGGTCAGGATATGGCTACAGACGGTGGCCAAAGATTGTTTGTAGACAAATTTGTACATAATTTGCTTCCTGAACTATGTAATAAGTTGAAAGATTCAGAGAGTGCATGGGCTGTTTCCACGTCAGCGCAGATTTTAGCAACAGCCCAGTACTACGAAAATAGACGCAAAGATGAGCCAGAGAAGGCTGACAAAAAGACTAAAGAATTGAAAACTAAAGTCCTTCTCCAGCAAGCTTATCCGCCTCGTACTGCTAGTCAGCACGATTATCAGCAACCACAGCAGTATTCGAGAAACTCGCAAAGAAACGAGTATTCTCAACAGCGCTTACCGTATGGTTCGAATCAGTGTGCGTATTGCAAGGAAGAGGGTCATTTCAAGAATAGCTGTCCAGCTTTGTTGCGACGTTTAAATGGTGTTTCTGGTGCAAGAGGTAGAGGTGTTCAGCAGGCCCCTAGAGGTAGGGGTCGTGGAAATTTCCCCCGGAATGCTCCTTCTTTTCCGCCTCAGAATTCTATGAATAGCTTTGACGAACAGAATAATGCGTCTTCCAGGACAGCTCAGTACTATGCTGATGACTACTATGCAGAGAACGAGAATGAGGGTAATGATTGCTAGGACAGCCATGGACAAAGAGAGGGAGTTGTTTCAGTTCCAGTAGATCAGAATGGACCTTATGTTGAGGTGATTACATCAGGTGTGTCAGAGCCTTTTCTGCTGGATACTGGTGCTACAAAAAGTTCTATTATGCACTCAAAACTTCCTGGCGCACCTTTGTCTGGCGAAATGAATGTTTCAGTAGGTTTTTCTGGCGCCCCGGTTAGGAACCCGATCTCTAGTCCTATGTCCCTTTCTGTTGGGCCATGTGAATTAGAAGCACCCCTCATTCTTACAACAGGTTGTGGTGAAAACTTGTTAGGATTGGACCTGTTAAAGAGACTATATGCGACTTTGTACTGTTCTCCCTCGGGAGTACAACTTACCCTAGGTAAGAAAGTGGTTTCTCCAATGTATTTGTCAAGGGAAAAGCTTCCAACAGAATTGTCTTCTCTCCCGGATATACTTTGGGCTACTGGATCTAATGATGTGGGTCTTTTGGAAATAGCGCCATATGTTATAACATTGAAAGCCAATGTTAAGTTGCCACGCATTCCCCAATACAAGATCTCTAGGGAAGGTGAAAAGGCGTTGTTAGCGATCATTTACGATCTGATTGAGAAAGATGTCATTGAAGAGAGAAGAGGCAACATTTGTAATAGTCCTGTTCTGCCGGTTTTAAAGCGTACTGATCCTTCCCAACCACCTGTCTATAGGTTCGTAATTGATCTTAGAGAAGTGAATAAGATTGTTGTGCCACAGTTTCCAGTTGTTCCTGCTATAACTGCCCTATTGACTATGGTTCCAGCTTCAGCCACTTGGTTCACAGTGATTGACTTGAAGAACGCTTTCTTCAGCATCCCTATTGCAGAGGAGAGCAGAGATATTTTTAGCTTCAATTTAGGAGGCCGAAGCTTCCGCTTCAAACGCGCTCCTCAGGGCTACTGTGAAAGTCCATCTATATTCAGTCAGGCTCTGAAATCTCAACTTGACACGATTGTTCTACCTGATGGCGCGACTCTTATTCAGTACGTCGATGATTTGCTGGTCGCTGCAGATACTGAGGAGATTTGCAAGCAAGCCACTTTGTCATTGTTGCGTCATTTATGTGATATGAAGCACAAAGTCTCTCTATCAAAACTGCAATTTTGTCGACAAGAAGTGACCTACTTAGGTCACATCTTATCGAAGGAGGGAAGGAAGCTGACCCCAGAGAGAATTCAGGCAATTGCAAAGTTGAGTGTCCCAAGGACACAGAGAGAAGTGCGTGCTTTCTTGGGCATTACATCATATTGCAGACAGTGGATATCGAATTTCTCCCTGTTGGCCAAACCTTTGGTGGCAAAAACTTGCAAAGATACACCGAAACCCATTCCATGGTCTGAATATTGTCAGAGAAGTTTTCACGAATTGCGTGATGCATTGTGTTCAGCTCCTGTGTTGGGTACCCCCGACTACAGTAAGCCTTTTACATTATATGTCCACGAGAAGAAAGGTTGTGCATTATCAGTCCTGACAAAGTCTTTTGGGGGCAAACAGCGTCCATGCGCGTACTTTTCAGCGACTTTAGACCCCGTAGCTAAGGCATTGCCAAGTTGTGTGAGAGCCACTGCGGCAGCAGCTGTCTGTATTCGACAGTCTGCTGGGTTAGTAATGAATAATACACTGATAGTTATGGTCCCACATGCAGTAGACATTTTGTTAAACAGAACGAAGACACAGCACTTAACTAGTGCTCGACTGTCAAGTTATGAGCTGACACTATTAGCGAGTCATGTCCACATAAAGAGGTGTGACACACTCAACCCAGCCACGTTACTGCCCATTCCAGTAGAGACAGATGAGGTCGAACAACATGACTACTGCTTTAGGACAGAAGAAGAGACAAAAGGGAGAGTGGATCTACAGGACACTCCTCTTCCTGAATGTAATGATACTTTATGGGTTGATGGTTCGTGTTTCAAGCTGCCGAATGGTGATACGACTGCAGCATATGCTGTGACGACTTTGCATACGATTGTTGAAGCTGCACGTATCCCAAACAATTCTGCGCAAGTAGCAGAGTTGATTGCACTTACAAGAGCATGTGTGTTGGCAAAAGGAAAACGAGTGAATGTGGACACAGACAGCCAATACGCCTTTGACGTGGCACACAGTTTTGGACGATTGTGGCGTGAACGTGGGTTCCTGACATCGTATGGTGCAAAGATCCAACATGGTCAGTTAGTGAATGAGCTTCTCGAGTCACTGACCTTGCCACTACAAGTTGCGATTGTGAAATGCAGTGCACATAAAAAGATTCATGATGTTGGTCGTGGGAATGCATTTGCAGATGAAGTTGCAAAAGAAACTGCAAGGAATGTGATGAGTCGAATGTATGTTACAGGCCCTGCGAGATGGATTGGTGATGTGGGCATGTGTGAAGACACGATTGAGAGTGTAAAGTCTATCCAATCCGAAGCCACAGAGAAAAAGGTGAATTAATGGAGAGAAAGTAAGGGTAGATTGGATGCAAAGGGTTGTTGGGTCGAATTGTCAGAGCATCAGAGATGGTTGTTACCTGATGCGTATGTGTTTGCAGTGGTGACAATGGCTCGTGGAATGGCTCACATCAGTGTGAAAGGGATCTGTAAGTTGTTGGCTCCAGTATGGCAGAATAGTGGAATACCTAAATGTGCAGAGAATGTGGCCAAGAACTGTATGGTGTGTCTGAAGTACAATCCTGGTAGGGGAACCCCAACTCCAGCTGGCCATTTTGCGCCTCCAACGTATCCGTTCGAGGTTTTGCAGCTAGATTTCATCCACATGGAGAGGTGCAACAATCTGAAATACGTACTCGTTGTTGTTTGTGCCTTTTCCAGGTGGGTGGAGGCGTATCCCCTTAAGGACAATACTGCCTTGTCCACAGCCAAAGCCCTTGTCAAAGAATTCTTCCTTAGGTTTGGAATGCCTAGAATGGTCTGGAGTGATAATGGGAGTGAATTTGTGGGACGAGTGATGAAGAGAGTGTGTGAAGGGCTAGGCATACAACAGAAGTTCCACGCTGCAAATCACCCCCAATCAGCTTGATTAGTAGTGTGCTATAATGGCACTCTAAAATTGAAACTGGCCAAGATCCAACCAAGCACAGGTCTTAAATGGCCTGACGCCCTGCCTTTGGCACTCCTATCGACAAGAATGACTGTACATTCTAGACTGGGACTTAGTCCTCATGAAATCGTGTTCGGCCGCCCGGCCAACATATGGGGAGTGCCAAGGCCCACAAGGTTCAGTGAGATAGAGCATCCTGTACTGCTTGACTATTTGCACGAATTGACGACTAAATTGCGTGTTTTACACCAACAGGTCCACAACAGTCTGCCTCAGGCCTCTGAAGCTCCAGGACACCCTATCGATCCTGGAACTTATGTCCTTGTGAAGACCTTCCAGCGAACGAGGAATGATCACCCCCTGTGGACCGGCCCTCATTTAGTTCTTTTCTCGACCAGATCCGCCGTCCGAGTTGAAGGAAAAAAACATTGGGTGCATGGGAACCACTGTAAAAGGGTCCCACTGCCCCTTCCATATGACCGGTGGGTCCAGGAGGGAATTGCTGATTCTGAGACCGAGACTGTGCCTCGCTTCTTACCCTTCAGTGATGCACGTTTGAAAGGAACTACTTCAGAAAAGGAGAACGATAACATTCTGCAAGGATCTGTCCCACCGTCAATGCAGTTGGACACTACTGAGCCTGAACTCCTGTTTCTGGACCACACAGCTCCTGGTCAAAACCGCTATAACTTGAGGCCAAGACCTATGACTAAGGGCAAATAAAAAAAAATTATTTTTGATTGTGCAGCTCTCTCATCTAGGATACTTGCTCATTTTTGATTTTCGAACCGCCATCCGGTTCTGCTGCTAGGGTCGCGGTTGCCACAGTCTTTGGAGTGCAGCTGGAGACGATTAGGTCGACAGTTCTGGTTGGTCTAAGGGAGTTACCCTGGACTCAACAGAAGCACTCCTTAGCAGAATCAATCTCCCACCACGGGCAGCAACTTAGAGGATGGAGTTTCCCAAGATGGAGAGACCTGCCAAATCAGCTAACTTTGAAACAAGAATATGCACTGTGATGGTGAGAAAACAATTTTTAATAATATGCATCCTTATGTTGTGCAGTATAATGATGTTTTTGGTGGGCTATGCTTTATTCACCTTTCGAGTTTCATTTGTACACAACACTCAGCCCACACCTCCTCCTACTGTTTCCCCGCACTCTTTTTACCCTCTACCTGAACACGAGTCTGCCAGAAGGTTAGAATTTGTAAATAACTCATTCGTTCAGCTCCTACACCAGCACCAGTCTGTAATGAACACAACGTATTGTTGGGTATGTGGACTTATGCCACACATGACAGATAAGGGTATCCCATACTTCGTCCTGCCATTCAGCTATTATGGTTCTCTGTGGGCATTTCAAACTATGTTCCTATTTGCCATAGAACCATATCCCCCGCGTCCCACAGGAAGAAATTCAAGCAACAAGGCGCTAGTGGCAGGAATCAGAAATATGAGCAGGGATATTGATACATATAGAACGATTACCAAAGACGTGTTTAAGGTGTACAGTAGATGGAATATAACTTAGTATGGAATTTCCTTGAGTGAGAGCCTGCGAGCAAAGAAATCCTCCCCAATCTGGATAGTACCCCAACAAGGTCACCTATGTCTGCAGGGAAATGGCAAAAACCCCAGAGCTCAGTTAGGGAAGAGTGTCTGTACTGAAACTTATGTTTTCTCGTCTCAGACCTCCCCTTCACTCCTAGCAGCTAAGGGTACCTACTTCGTCTGCACGATAGAGTATATACATGGTTGCCCCCTGACTTTTCGGGCACATGTTTTATCTCGTTCCTGTTGCCACCCACCTACACGGCCGAGGCAGATTACCATCGGACAAGGACAGTTAGGGGTGTTGTGAGTAAAGACGACACTGCGGAACAGGAGTTTGGAGATTTCGCAAAAGGTTTTCTGCCGTTTTGGGGGCCTATGGTGAACAGCAGGATTGACGAGGGTAGTTGAATCCGCCGTGATTGAAACGGCTGGTGCCCTTAGTAACTTGACTGCGGAACTCCAGTCGGACCGCCTAATGACTCTTCAGAACAGGGTTGCCCTAGATGTCATACTTGCAGACCGTGGTGGGGTGTGTAGAGTGATCCAATCCAGTTGCTGCATTTTCATCCCCGATAATGCTCCGACAGTATACCAGGCCATCTCCAAACTGCACGAGATCTCTGAGTCCATTCATGTGGACAAAGGAGAATGGTCCTTGCTGGGGTGGTTCTGGGAACTGATATCTGCCTGGGGATGGAAAATTCTGATATTCATTGGGATGGTCTTAGCCGTTCTGTTCATGTTCTGCCTGTGTGTACAGTGCGCTCCTGCAATATGTGGCCTCTGTGCTACATCATGTGTAAGGAAGCCCGTGTCAAGGGACGAACTAAGTAACAGGATGATGCTACAGCAGCATCTCCATAACTTCATGAATACAGATTTGGACTCAGATTAGCATGAGTTATTGCCTATATAAGGGCAAAAGGAGGGGCTGTGGTACTGAAAATTATGGACCCTGCTATAATGTGGTACCGAAGCCCAACACTCGTGTCAGAAAATATCATCGTATCCTGACGAATTTGGTATCAACAGACCGGTAATGATCAGGACATTATACCTATGCATTTGCGTCACGATCGAGTGACGCAATCACCTTAAAATCGTACTTTCTGTCTTGAACCCTTGGGTTCCATTTAGTGAGCGGCATCCATCTTGTGTTTGCCCTTACATAGTCAATTGACTAAGGCCGAATTCGATCTGAAAGGACACGTCCACCTTTTCTGACTCCTTTGTGACCTGGGCGAGCTGACTCCACTGCCTCCAGCCTAACCTGTTCGGGAAGTCCCCATCCCAATGGCCGAGCGAGATTAGCATTAAGGCACAACATGTCATAAACCATTTACCGCATACAAACCACGCTTTATCATACACACACCTGTCCCTGTTTCTTCTTTATGGCTAGTTTTACAAGGAGGAGGTGTTCGATTTTATTGGGGTTTCATCGATATCTGATGGAAGTTTCTGGGCCTGGCTGGGTAATCTATCACGAACTGGACATACGAAAATGTGGGCTTGCCATCATGACTTTGCTTTTTCTTTGTTGTGAAAATATGTGTATGGTTGTACCGTAAAACAAAGAATTTTTGCCATACCAAGGTCCTCGCATATGCGGATGACCTAGCCATAACCACCACTGGTCCCGACAGTGCCATGAGGGGAATAGTCAGTATCACTACTGACTTTGGGAGGCTATCTGGATACCGCTTAAATGTGGCGAAGACGCAGGTACTATGTACTAGAAATATAGTTAAACAGGATGACAGATATGTGGATTCAGTAGTGTACTTAGGTATAACAATTAATGCTCAGCCAAGGGATATTATTAAAGACAACTTTGTACCGCTATTAAAAATGATGAAACAGGATCTAAAAAGAATAGACACACTCCACCTGTCAATCATAGGCAGGGCCAACGTTATTAAAATGACGATGTTTCCGAAGATTTTATATAAATTTAGGTCTATCCCCTTTAAAATAGACGATACACTGATTAAGGAAATGGAAGCTATTTTCATGAACTTCGTCTGGCAATATGGCAAGGTGAGGAGATCAAGCAAATTCATGTCTCTTCCCCAGGAAAGGGGTGGGCTGGGAATACCAAACCTTAGGTTCTATAATTGGTCTTGTCTTCTCACAGAAATGGCTATACTCTTTTTTCCTGAGGACCCCATGTACAGTCAGGGAGATATCCCTTCTATTTTCCAGCTGGCCCTTGGGAATGAAGTATATGGGCTACTGCTGAGGAAATTCGACAAACGATACTTTAAGGCATCAGGTTATAAAATATTGGAAGACATCTGGGGGCTATGGTCATCTGTACAGAAAAATCAGGGTATTCCAAGGTACAATCAACATACTTTACTCTGGAATTCAGGACTATTCCCGCATTTAAGTAGCGATGGCCCTTGGAGACACTGGGAAAGTCAGGGAATCACTACACTGAGTCAAGTAATGGTAAAGGATGTATGTAGGCCCCTCGAACTTTTGAGGTCACGGTATTTACTACAAGGGTGTCAAGAGTTCAAGTATATACAGCTGGTAAATACAATAAAATCAAAAAGACCCTGTATAGATGTGTCCAAAGGATGCGCATTACTGGATTACATGAAGGGGGGTGGCCGTAGAATCAGGGAAATATACAGGCTATTCTTGGAAGTGCTCCCTGACGACATGGTTAAGACAGAGACAGCTTGGGCCTCAAAATTGGGGGATCCAGATATTGATTTGGATAGAGCCATTTTAATGGATAAAAGGTTCCTGCGATCCTCAAACCTAAGAGCGCAGCACTTTAAGACCCTTTTTAACCTATACTACACACCGGCGAAATTATTCGATTGGGGTAAGAGGGCTGATAACAACTGCCCTAGGTGTGGGAATGGGCCAGCTGACGTCATGCACATATTTTGTAGCTGTGAAAAACTAGGGCCCATCAAAAAGGAGATTGAAGCGTTTTTAGAGGGGCTGCTAGATGTCAGAATAGACCTATCCCCGACACTTTTAATAATAGGTTATGACACTAAACTGGATCTAAGTACAGAGAGGGAGGCGCTCGTTTTTATATCAGCTGCTGTTTTTAGAATATTAATTGCTGCTGCCTGGAAGGATGTCGAGGCCCCAACCTTCCAAATGTGGATTTGTAGGATGCTAGGGATCCACAACATCGAGTCAGAACTGTATGCATTAAAGGGAGTTAAATCTAGAGAAATGGGACTACGGATTTGGGCACCAGTGGCTACATGGAGGATGTTGAGGTGTGGGGCCCCACAATGTTCTAGAGGCTCTAGGACTCCGGTATGATCACCACCCTCTTAATCTCTGTTCTGTTTTTACATAATGTCTTTTGCTACATCAATCGCTCTTGTCTATATATCATGTATATTTATTTCTATATTTATATATATTGTCATGTCTAGTTTATATTGTATTTCTATGAACTTTCAATAAAAAAATAAAAATAAAAAAATAAAAAGAATTTTTGCCTGAAGCTGATATTTTGTATAAAAGGAGAAGGCTGGTTCTGTAAAAACGAACAGTATCCTGAGAATATACACACCATGCTGTTGTACTTCTAGGATGCTTGTTACTTGGTTGCAGCCAATAAAACTCGATCCTTGACATCACCTAGAAGACTCTGTGTTTCTGTGGTCCAAAACAGGAAGATCTCAAGAGGTCTCTGGGTGTTCCCCCTGGCACCGCCGGGTCCCTAAAAACCCGGTACCTCAGCACAAAGGGAAGATCGGAGTGGAGTGCGCGCCCCCCCTGGGATGGTGCCGCGCCCCCCCCCAGGGGGGCGCGCTAACAGTTTGAAGAACCCTGCCCTAAGTGTTCTGCCCAGAATCACGGGATGTTGCCTCGACACCAAGACTGGTTCCCTAGTTCCAAAGTCTATATCCTCCCCAATTACATAGGATCATCAATTCCCAGTTCTTGTGCATCCCGAGCTATGTAACATGAACTTTCCAGATATCGAAGCAGGCACACAAATGGAGATACTGAAACTCTGTGTCTACATTTTTGCAATGGGGGATAGCATACATACCAACAGCAGTAAATCTAATGAGCATGTATGACACAGCTTTGGGTTAAGTATCTGTTGTTCAAAATTGTGCAAAGTCTACATCTATAGCTTTGACTACGTGCTGCGCCGGCTCAGGCTTTCGTCCTTATGAGATTTTTTAAATCAGTGCTATAATATAGGTTAGTAATGGCAGCTGCCATATTCAGTATGGAGAGCTGCAAGATCTGTGGGTGTCAGAAAGAACTACATAAGAACAAAATTAAATCATCGATTAACTGACACCTTTTATTTCATACTTTAAATTTACCTTTGTCTGTTTGACTCATTAAACCTCATGTGCACTGAAATCCCAAAACATGTTGGGACAGAAATACGGATATTCAGCCTAATGAAATCACTATTACAAATGTACAGCTTGGTGGCCATGTGTGTTTATCAGGTGAAGGGCATTTGTCTGGTTACACATGTGCCAGTGGCGTAGCGAAAGTTGCGGTGACCCCCTGCACGGTACATGGAGGTGCCCACTCCGGATTTAATCTGGAGCTCTCAGGCCCTACTATTGTGCTG
Source organism: Lissotriton vulgaris (assembly GCF_964263255.1). Taxonomy (NCBI): domain Eukaryota; kingdom Metazoa; phylum Chordata; class Amphibia; order Caudata; family Salamandridae; genus Lissotriton; species Lissotriton vulgaris. Next base: position 395,808 of record NW_028250369.1, on the reverse strand, counting down.
AGGGGACCCCGCACCGCCGGAGATGCAGGGGCCTGTGTTACGCCCCTGACATGTGCACACATGTGAAGGCCGTGTGTGAACCTGCCAATTACTACACAATGGTAGCCTGGTACAGATGGGACTCTGCAGAATTAGCTATTGACCTAGGGTAGGCCATATTATTTTAATGGACACTCATAGGTAACAAAGTCAGTATGGTTTACTGTTTTTTCCACAGCAACACTTTATTAGGATTGGTGTTGCCCTGAGCTGGCCTTATAATGTGAACCTCCGTCTATTGTTTGAGTATGTTGTTCTGTAGTGTTTACTGTAAAAACAAACTGTGTTATTAGCTGAATGGGGTGAGAGACCCACTTAAGTAATAAGCACAATCCTTGTAAGGTGCACCACAAAAGTCACTCAATAAACCTGTGCTTAACCCTCGGATACCTTGACACAAAAACAGTCAGGCTTATCTATGAGGTAATGTGTATGTATTTATGTTGTACTCAAGCAGTAATAAAGTGAAAAACACAAAATAACAATAACTCCTACACCAATTGTTTAAAAACTTGGAAGATATTAGCTCCATTAGGTTGTATCAAAAAGGATAACCATTGCTGAGCTCCATAACCGTTAAGAGATGCGGCCACATAGTGAATACTAGGACCATGATGAAGTAACATAGTGAAAAACATAATTATGTCAAACTCACAGAGCGTATACTAATTATCTGCCATTGTAAGTGGGTAGGTTGAACCAAAATTAGTTCTTCACAAGAAAAGCCTGTGCGACAACAGCTATTTTTTATATCCGGAAGTAACTCCTCTGAGACTTTCATACTACCCTACCCATCCCGGAGGAAAGTAGAATGGAAAAACTAAAAGCGCAGTGTGTGTGATCAGTCATGTGAACATGTGCAATCCTCCTCCATAGGAAAGTGGAAAAATAAAACTTTAAACTTGACAAATGTAAACAGACCGACATGCATAGATGGGTAACGCTTCATATATATGAGTTTTAAATAAAAGGCAATAAATAGCCTAAAGGTTATAGAAGGGAAATACTCTGATCCTAAGCTGACCATGCTGATTGGTATAAAAGGGGGTGGTGATGGACGGAACATCTGAACCAATCAAACACTCACACCCAGTCAACAGATCTGGGTTTAATCCATCACCGTTCTTTAGCCCACTCTGCCACCCCAGTTCAGACATGGCCATATGCAAATCAGTCTTGACCCTGTGCCTCATGGGAACAGTCCAGCCCGAACTGCCAACCCATGCCTTCCCTGGACCGGAAACAAGCTTCTTAGGACCGGTTTCTGGCAGGCTTCCTTGAATCCAGTGGCAAAGTGAGCAAGGGACTCATGTCTGAGCATACCCTGCCAACTTATGGCGAACAAAGCGGTACATGCTGATTGGGGCTTAGCATAAACCAAGATCAAAGAGGGAAAAAGTTGCTTATCAAGTCAGAGACCCAATGTACGAGGGACTTAAGAGATTAAAATTCAACAGACCACCAGCAAGCTGATAGAGCATTAACGTTACATGTACAAGTTGATTGGAAATCAATGTTTTAGATGAAGGACATTGTTGTGAAACAAGCGTTCGGGACATTGTGACCGGTCTCAAAAAGTTAACTAATCAGCAGTAAGGTAATCGCCCACTGTGGGATTCTGAGAGTTTCGAAAAAAGCGTTGATCGCGCCCCATATTTGTAAAGCCAGCTACCAATCAGTGAAAAGGTCAGTAATTTAGTCCCCTATCCAGAGGTGTGGCCACATCTTTGAATTGGGATAGCCAGATGGTTTAGGCCCACTGCCTCTGTTTCTGAATATGCACTGTCCCTGTCAGACAGATATTAGTTCAACTTTTCACTTGAAAAAGCTCTGTGCACTAGCACAGAAAAAGTATTGGACCAGAATCAGGATCACCTGGATGCCTCCGCTGAAGTACGAAGGAATATTCCATGGTACTGAGGAAAAGACCTGTTGCTGTTACATGAAATGAGAAAGAGGTAGACTGACTGGCGTGCTGCCAACGTGCCTCCGTTCTAGACCTCGCTGACCCACATGCCGCAATGATGAACTTTGAGATGCAAAGTATTGCCAAAATCAGAGACCTGTGCCCAACCCGAGCATGACCTAAGTTTACTAAGGAGAGCGACTATCTCCCCTACTCCCACATTCACTTGTGGATGTGGGGAGTAGAGGAGAGACTGTGACCAGCACAGCAGGGGCGGCGCTAGGCTCATGGCGGCCCTGGGCAGGGAGCGTAGGTAGGGGTCCCCGGAAGAGGGGTCCAGGCGGGGCAGAGCGCAGAGACCAGGGAAGGGGGGGGGGGGTGGGGTCAGGGTGTTTGGAAGTGGAAGAGAGCCGGAGGCCGCCAAATCCCTGCTGGGGGCCGACACGCAAATATGTATCCATCCTCAGAGGATTATTATATTAAGGATATATATTGGCTTGGTGGTCCTGTGCAGGTGCAGAGCTTGCACATGCCTAAGGCCGCCCCTGAGCACAGCATGCCGACAAGGTGGGAGTGTGGAGAGTGCCAAGATTACAACGGTGCAGCCAACAGCAGAAGGTGTGTGCTATGTTCATCTCTAGTGTGCTGCACCAAGAAAGCAACCATCCGTGGTTTCACTTGTCTTTGATGGCAGCCTCCAAATCTTCACCCTGAGTACTGGGCTGGCAGAGTTGCACTAGCTTGATACTCCAGTTGCAAAAAGCCCGTTCACAGACCCCTTGACTAAACCCTTTCAGATTGGTGCTGCCTTCACTACAAATGGACCAAGATCTTCAGTGCTGCACTGTTGTAGCCATCCGTAGTACCTATAAGGTATCACTACATCCCGAACGGATCAAGGGTGCTGGAGCCAAATGGCCTCCTAACTGATGAACCAATTGAATGAACTATGGGCTGAGTAATACTATTCCTACGAATGGTCATTCCCTCCGGCTTAAAGACGTGAAGAAATATGGCTGCACCACCACACATACCCATCAGAGGTATTTTAGTAACAACAAAGTAAGCTAGCAAGTGCTGTGGAAAGGTCGTTCAGCTCTTGAATCCTAAATTCTGAAATGGTGTGCCCAACAACTTGTGTGGGTTCCAAAAGTTATGTATGTTTAAAAATACTCTCAAAACAGTTTTGTTTTTTAACTTGTTCTGCTATCTGTATTTTTGCTAATTGTTTAAACATTGAGAGTACTTTTTATAGCCATAATGCTCTACAAAGTAAATGACTTCTCTTATAAAATAACAATAATGATAACACGAGGCGGTTCTGAATGCTCCCTTGTTCAGTGAGCTGTAAATACTGGGTGCTACTCATACCATATTTATTAAGCATTTAATTGACATAGCGTAACCTGAACCATATCAGTTATTGCACATTTTAAATGAGCTGTCTGAATCTAATGATGTATCCCACAACAAAACTTTGGGAGAAAGTTAAAGCCTAAATTGAAGTACTTGACAATTCAGTATGTTTGAGCGGTATCCGAATCGAGGACTGCAGAGGCGGAGAGAGAGGCATCTGAGAGCCTCCGGAGGCACCCTCTGATGACAAGGACATGTCGGGCTGTGGTCCAGCGGCGCCTCGGATTGTGCTGGAGAATGGGCATGTGATTACTTGAGCTGGGAGCCGGTTGAAAGGGGGTGAACCCCCATTGCTAGGCACTTCAGAAGGGTGAACGGCCCCCTGCAGCAGGTGAAGGAGGCAGTGTACGTAGCTTACAAGAGCTCACCTCTATGTGGTGCCCTCCCCTGGGTGGACAGTGATTGTTCTGGAGCTGCCGAACGGAAGGGAGACCGACGCAGCTATAGCCCGGAGGGGTCAGGATTAAGTGCGAAGGAGCAGGAGGAGGGCTGCCATGAGGCCCGAATGGGGTTGGGAGGGCGGCACACTGGTGATTCCACATCCCTTGGAATTGTGGGCAACTGGCAGCGACGCATTTCTTTTGTGAGTACATAGCTTTGGGGGCCCAGACAGATCTGAGTCCCAGGCTCAGATTGGGACAAGTGGAGGCAGGGCGGCAGCACGGGGACGGAGCTGCGAGGCTGGCCCCCTTATTGGGAAATACCAGTTGATGTTTGGTGAGCTTTCAAACCTAAAAAATAACTGGTCTCCCCCACCTGGCGTAAGGAAATCATAAGGCCATGGGTAAGGATAACGTTGGCTGGAATGTGCAGGCAAATAAAATAGACAACTAGGCCAGGCCACTACAGATGGAGGGGGTGACTGGGGGTGCAGACACACAGGCCACAACAGGGAACAGGAGGTCCCTACCCTTGCCGAGCTACTGGCTGAGATCAAGGAATCCAGGGATCTCACTGCAGCTAAGATTGACACTGTTGCACTGGAGATCGGATTACTTCGCACAGATGTCCGGAAGATTTTGGACAGGGTCGCTGCCACAGAGGGAGAAATGCAAACCGTACAATCAGAACTAGCCTGAAAAAGACGAATATGGAGCTTAGATCCAAGGCCACACGGCTAGAGAAAAAGGTCAAAGATGCGGAGGGGCGTTCAAGAAGGAATAATCTTAGCATAATTGGCATCCCAGAAAAGGCGGAGGGACAATCGATGGAACTGTTTCTAGAGGATTGGATCCTGAATAAGTTGCGTCCCAAAATAATATACAATTCTTTCACAATAGAGCGGGCGCATAGTGCTCTGGTGCCTCCACCTAAACCAGGAGCACTATCACGCGCGATAATAGCCCAGCTGTTTAATTTCAGGGACTGAGATGTAATATTCCAACACGCCAGAGTGCACAGTGCCCCAAAGATCAATGGATAAGCGTCCTGATATTCCCCGATTACACACGTAAGGTACAGGAACAGCGGAAGGACTTTTGGGCCACTGAGAAAAGGTTACGAGACAACAACATGAGATACAACCTCTTGTTCCCTGTGAAACTCAGAATCTAGCATAGTGGGAAGGCATATTTTTTCACAACTGCTGCAGAAGCCAATGATTGGCTAGACACGCTAGGGATCACATCACAGAGGAGTGCCCTGGAGAGAGCAGAAACTAGATTGGGTGGGCTGAGTCAGGAGGCACTCAGCGGAATCATTGTTAAATCACAATGCTCACCATTCCGGCAGGATCCTGGTCTTCCCGGACGGCACCCTGGTGGACTCTGACTGTATACCAGACCCAGATGAGCCTCTACAGCCGCAGCGAGAGAACACGGGCAGAGGAGGGAGATCTACTGGCAGCGAGTGAGCAGATACCAGCACGCAGGTTTGGGGTCAGGCCGAATGACTGCGCATGTATGGCAACGCTACATCAGGATTGCTACCATACTGTTTTGAAACCATTATAAGTATGTATACTATGTTCACAAATTGGGGAGAGTAGGTAAGGCTGTGACAGCTGCTTTGAAGACATGCATTTTTTTCGCAATGTGGCTAAGATGATAGCACAATTGGTGGGATGCTCCACGTGGGCCATGGTCCGTCGGGTGGACTGAGTGCCTTGGCCTTGCCTGCTTGCTGGAACCCAGGCCCTCTGCTAATAATGAAATGACACACATGCTGTTGCCTCTTCAGCGGGTATGGAGCGGTGCTTCATGTACAAGGGCAAAGTTGGGGTGCACTCTCCAGTTTGGACACACTGCCCGAGGCAGGGGGGGATATATTGGGGTTTGTTACAGTTTGAAGGGGGAAATCGTGGCTCAGATTGACTATCGGATTGAGGACCCAGAATGTACGAGATCCAGGGAGAAGTCGATTAATGGCCTCTGACTGGAAATGCGTTACCTGGAATGTCCAGGGATTGGGCAAATATGTCAAGAGGCAGAGAATACACTCATGCCTATGTAGATACCATGTATCAATAGCCTTCCTGCTAGAAACACACACATGGGGTTGATGTTTGCCTGACATCCGTTGCAGATGGCAGGGGCAAATCTATGCATCCACTTTTTCTAGTTTGCCAGGGGGGTGTTGATCTGGGTGGCACCGAGGGTTCCATTTGTGGCGAGGGAGGTCAAGATGGATCCAGGAGGTCGGTATGTATTTGTGATGTGATGCCAGAGATATTTGCATGGTGAACGTGTATGCCCGACAAATGACGGTCCCTCCTTCTATAGTGGAATCCTGGGGGACAATCATGGAGCACAAATGGCCTGCGGTAATTCTAGTGGGAGACCTGATTTGTGTGCTTGATGGAGCCAGGGATTGCTACCCCCCTACAATAGCCACTAAGCCGGCAATGACAGCAGCATTGTTGGATTGGATTAAAGTTTTAGGACTACATGATGTCTGGAGGGTGCACTATCCACAGGATAGGGAGTACTCATGCTATGTACCGGCAGTTAATACATATAGTCGGATAGACTACTATCTGGTATCAGATGTGGCGCTACAGTGGGTGACGAAAACGAGTGATTTTAAAAGCTCAGAGAGCAGCTAACAAGTCAGCATGGAGCAAGGAGTGAAAGCGCTGTATGTAATGCGCTGGTGGTCAAGACGATCTGCCTAATTTGTCTGCTTTTAAGCCCTAGCTCCCAAGAGCAAGGAGCTGGCATAATCCAGGCGGGAGAGGATAGTTGATTGAACTATCAACTGGCGTGTCGGGGAGTCGAAGAATTTAAAAATGGGTCTGAGACCCCGTAAGAGACCGAAACATGTCCCGGCCACTTTTTTAGTGTGGGTACAAAAGCTAAGGGAGGAAGCTATCCACATCCCTAGATTTTTTACCTCCATCTTGAGATCTGGGATCTTGCCCAAAGTGTTCAGCCACTAATGTTCACCCCAGAGATTGGCATTCTTGCCGACTAGTAGAACTTCAGTCTTGCTCGCGATTAGCTGTAGGTAGTTCGCAGACAGCCTGTCTGCCACGGCCGTCAGACCCTTCCTAAACCTGATCGCGAATTCGCAAAATTCACCCATGCTTAATTCAGAGTAGTATCATCCGCCAGGGCAACCACCAGCTGCGTATCGTCCGCATATGAGACCATTGAGAGTTCCCATTGCCTGGCGACCGCAGCCAGTGGTTGAACATACAGATTGAACAGCGCAGGGCTGAGTGCCGAACCCTGAGGTACCCCCTGTTCAATCGGACGTTCCTGGGATAGAAAAGGAGAAGTGGAGACACAAAAGGATCTTCAGTTGAGAAAAGATCTGAACCACTCCAAGGCCAGGCCTGAAACACCCGCTTCTTCCAAGCGATGAAGCATAACACCATGCACAACCGTGTCAAAGGCGGCACTTAAATCCAACAGGATTAGTGCGGCCGTTTGACCAGAGTCAAGAATGGTCCGCAGGTGCTTGGTCATGGCTAGGAGCGCTGTCTCCGTGCTCTGGCCGGAGCGGAAGCCATGTTGCGTGGCATCCAGAAAGCTGTTGGAGCACGAGAATTTTGTAAGAGCAATATTAACGTGTGCCTCTGCTACCTTTGCCACCCAGGGAAGAAGGGAGATAGGCCTGAAATTCTCAGGTTTGGTGGGATCCAGAGTAGATTTTTAATAATGGGGGATACCCACGCCTGTTTCCACTGGGCCGGAACCACGGCCGACGAGAAAGAGGAATTTATGATCTGATGGAGGGGGGTCAGAAAAAAGGAGGACGCTCCCTAAATTGGACGGGCTTTAAAGGGTCGGCTGGGGAGCCAGACCTAATTTTTCCACACAGTCTGTTGAGTTCTTCATAGGAGATCTCAGGGATGCCCACGAGCTAGGCGATAGGCCCTGGACTAGGGGATTGGTATGGGTGGAAAAGACCTATAGATCACGCGTACCTTCTCCACAAAAAGGAAGCCAGTTCTTCACAGTGCAATTTAGAGCTGGATACAGGAACCGAGGATCTCCTAGCACTAAGATCTTTTAAAATCTTAAAAATTCATTTGGCAGGGTTCGAGCTAAGCCTAATCTCACTAGCATAATATGCCGCACGTGTCCTGCAAATGGCTCTGTGGTAGATTTTAAGTTCCGCCAAATACTGAGTTTTTATATCAGGATCGTAGTTCTTCCTCCAGGCACGTTCAATTTTTTTACATGATTTTCTCAGTGTGGTTAAAGCATCACTATACCATGGATTGGACTCTTGAGATCGCCCCTTGAACCAGCTAGCTGGAATAAGAGAGTCGAGATCCCGCGTAATCCAGGCACAAAACATCTCATAGCCTGACTCTGCATTATTAAAAGGTTCGAGAGGGTTTGCCCTGAGTAAATCATGGAACTCTTCTAATCGTAGTTTCCACCATGGTTGCTTATAGACCGATCGCTGAGTAACTCTGCCCAAAGGTTCTGATAGAGGGAGGGTCATTTCAACCAACATATGATCCGACCAAGCTACCTGGACCGGGGCTGCCACCTCAGCTGATTCGATGTTGGAGAAGATGGGATCTAATAAGTGTCCTCCGCTATGTGTGGGGTTTAGGCCTAGTTGGTACAGTTGAAAAGCTGCTAAGTCTGCAAGCAGGCTGCTAATAGCCTTGTCTTGAGTAAGATCAACGTGGAGGTTCAAATCTCCGAAGATGCTGAAATTAGCAGTCCCTATGGTGAGTGTCTCTACTGCCTGTAGAAAATCATTTTTAAAGCTGCTCTCTAAACCAGGTGGCCAATACACCAAAACCCCAGAGAGGGTCATGTGAGGGTTAACCGAGATGCTGAAGCGAGCGCCCTCGCAGCCCTCCATATCAACTTTTGAGAAGAGGCAGGAATAACGGGATTTAGAAATCACTGCAATCCCACCTCCCCTCGTCTCCCTATTTATCGTATACATGGAGTAGCCTGGAGGTAGGGCCAGATTAGACACAGCCGCTATGTCCTCCTTCAGCAACTTCTCTGTAAGGAAGAAAATATCCGGGCTTTTATCTGTAATAAGATCATACATTTCAGCGTAGTGCTTAGCTAAAGATCTTACATTCAGCTGTATGATTTTTAGCCGTTGTTGGGGGGAGGGGGCAGGAGAGGGTAAGAGTGCCACAGGTTTAGAGAGGGAAAACATACCACAAACACAGTTAGTGAGACCATGTGGAGGGATTATGTTACATCGATTTTCTAGTGGGTTCATATCTAGTAAAGTTTCCCTTGAGTAAGAGTTGCAACCCGGCTAAACTCGGCCAGGGTTTCTGGCAAGAGGCGACGTACTGGCACGGACGGGCGCAGACGGGCTTGCCTTTTTTTGCACCAAAAAGCGCCCACTGCGCGCGTCCGCTGCGCGCGTCCGCTGCGCGCTTGGGAGGTCATCCCTAATTATACTCAGGAACCAACTGACCTGCACCACGAGCTGAGGCGGAAGTCATACTCACTTCCGGTGTGTGCTGCAGGTCCGTCTTCCCTCCACAACAATATGACACAAGTCAGCGGTGGACCGGGGAAGCGGCGAAAAAGGTGAGGAAGTTAAATAGATTAAAAAATAAGCACCAATGTTGAGGAAACAGAAATTTTAGGTAGTCAGTGTGTCCCCCCCTCGCACCCTATTCATGCCCCATGTATGTCCCTGTTATCGTGTAATTCCTTTCCCGTGCCTGTCATAATAATACCCCTGCATTGCCGTCTAATGTTAACATGTCAGTTATTAGGCCTTCCATGTTTGTAATGTTAATTCCGCACTAAGGCCTACATTTCCAATGCATTTACATGGTGCACTTTTAAATATCGCGAAGCACGCGTTTTTGTGGCACAGCCGAGCCAGGCCCTGAATTCAGGCTCCGAGCCTCTTCTGTCTCTGAAAGCTGCAGTTTAGGTATGCATCCCTGACCTCTACCTTACTCCCTTCCCAGCAGAGAGGTGCCCGGCCTGGCCTGCCTGCCAAGACGGTATTTTGCCTACAGTTATCTGCTCAGCCTCCGCAAAAACACATTCCAGTCTAGTGAAATAGGTAAACGTCTTCCGCCTGCAGAGCATAGGGCCTAGCCTTCCTGTCTCCATCCAAGTGATTTACTGAACCCGTTGCCATAGTAGGCCCATGGCCCCCGCGCAATGCACAGGGAAATATATGCACACACTAGCATTTAGTGATGAACGGCCTCTGCTCAAGAGACCTTTACTTCAGACAATACATCCTCCAAACACGAGATATCAGATATGCCAAAGGTGCAGGTCGTTCTGACATCCCAGACTCCAGACTCCTCTACTAGTGCTAAAGTCAACCCCCCAGCTCTCCCCAGTCACACGTCAATCTCACGTCATGATCAGTTACGCGGACATGTAGGGTAAAGGTTTCTGCTGACCCTGCAGACTTTCTCTATGCATCCACCCACCTATGACACTTCTATGACTCATCAAGTGCACACCCCTGTGTATGCCTCCTTACACGCCTTCTTTTACGCCCATATGTTCTATCTCTCTCTCTTCTCACTTGTTACGCCTACTGTATTCATTGCAATTGTATGGTTTTACTATATATAATGTGTGATGTTAATAAAACGTTAGATATCCCTTCCTGAACCTTAGTGGTGATGGAACCCGATTCTCATTGACTCGAGTCATCTTAATTAAAGCCCTTATGACTCAGATACCACGGACTCTGCCTCTCATTTTAGGAGCTATTCTTATTGTTATTAATGTATTGAAAAATAGTCCCGGTAATTTTATTTACCACATAATCTGGCGCCCGAACAGGGAAGAGTCCCCTTCCCCACGCGCCGGCGATGTAACGCAGCCCCCTGACCCCTTCTACAGCCGTGACGGACCCCCTTCTGTGCACATTCGCGGGTTTTCCTGCTAACTCCCTCAGGCCCACGGAGGAGACGGAGACTGCGGCCAGGCATCCACACGAGGCGGTGAGGATTGCGGACTGTCCCGACCAGGGCCCAAGCCGAGATAGCAAGGTCCGAGGTATCCGGAGGCCCACCTGTTCCGAGGCGCATGCGTAGCAGCAAGAAGCCGTAGCAGTCCAGTCCAGTATCGAGTTTCCGAGGCCTTCAGTTCTGCTTCCCGGTGAGTACCGTTGTTGGGAAAGCATATAGACGGGTTCATTTATTTGAGCCCGGTCAAGACGGGTCTGGGTACACAGATCCGGCAAAGACGTGTCCATTAGGTGGATGCGGTATGACGTGTCTCTTCAGGAGACCGGTATGACTGTACTATTCTAGCAGTGCATCCAGTATTCTAGTGTTGCATTTCGAGATTTTCAGTATTGTATTATTCTATGTACCAGGTAGTATCTGTTCGCAATGTTTTAATGTCGTGGTATGAATGATTGTTTGCAGTCTATTATTGTGCTTAATGTGTTTTCGTTCAAGTCAGTTCAAACATGCCGCTGTTTTTGAAATTACGTCAGATAGGAATCAGGAAAGGGATACTCGCAGAGGCAGTTCCCGTCCCGCCTAGGGACACTCCCGGACATTTTATGTATCACAAACATGGCTTAGACGCCATACTGTACTTAGACTTATGGGTAGACTACACGAAAGATCTGGAAGAGAAATATAGATGGCCTGTCTCAGGGACATGGGATGCTGATTGCATCATGAGAGTAGAGGAAGCACTGTGGAAAAAGAAAGCCAGACAATCCCAGAAAGATGCCATTGAATTGTGGCGTAAAGAAGCGCATAGAATAACAGAGAAAGAAATTAAGAAAGCAGAGAGAAGTAGAGAAGCATCAGAAAAAGCCCAAGAAAAAATACTACTAGAAGAAGGTAAACGAGTTAGAACAGAACAATTAAACAGGCAAAGAAATGCCCTTATGAAAGGCATGTATCCCCTTCTACTACCATCAGTCACGACGAGGTTCCAGGGGCACCCCTCTCAGGCTCACGAAATATTTCCCTGGGATTTTCAGGAAAGCCTATTGTTAACGAAGTGTCTAAGACAGTTTCCCTAGAAGTTGGTCCATTGTCCCGCACTACAGATTTATTGCTTACGAAATCATGTCCAGAAAACTTGCTTGGTATAAAAACATTGAAAGAACTAGGAGCAGTGATTTGTTGTTCTCCGGAAGGAGTGAGATTGTTTTTACGTGATTTTAAAGGACATTATGTGCTGAGAGATTTTGATCCCAGACTTCAGAATGTACCACAGCATTTATGGGCGCAAGGTCCGACTGATGTAGGTTACATGCACATTACACCATACCGTGTCACACTCAAACAAGGTGTTGTACTGCCATGAATCCGAAACACAAGTTACCATCCGAGGCTGTAGTGGCCTTACTGAAAATTGTTGACGAACTCATTGCACAAGGAGTGGTTGTAGAAACTGACTCCAATGTATGTAATTCTCCTATCATTCCGATTCTTAAACGGACTGACCCAAATGCACCACCGGTCTACAGACTAGTGATTGACCTCCGAGAATTGAACAAATGCATAATACCCCAGTATCCAGTGGTCCCAGACATTTCTTCCCTATTGACTGCAATTGATTCAGAAGCAGCGTTCTTTACTGTCACAGATCTCAAGAACGCCTTCTTTAGTGTCCCAATCCATCCAGATAGCCAGTACCTTTTTGGATTCTGTTTAAATGGCCGAAGATTCAAATTTGCAAGGGCTCCTCAAGGGTTCACAGAAAGCCCTAGTATTTACATTCAAGCACTGAAACGACAACTAGACAGTATTCACATGCCTACTGACACTGCCCTGCTCCAATACGTTGATGATCTATTGATCACAGCACGGACAGAACGAGACTGCGAACGTGCATCACTGACTGTCTTATATTTTCTGGCAGACAAGGGGCATAAAGTGTCCCCTTCAAAGCTACAATTCTGTGCCCAGCAAGTGGTATACCTTGGTCACTTGCTGTCCAAGAGGGGTAGACAGTTGACACCTGACCGAATTCAGTTAATCGCACATCTTCCACAGCCCAAGACACAAAAGGAAGTACGGGCCTTCATTGGCCTCACTTCTTACTGCAGACAATGGATTCCTCAGTATGCATATCTAGCCAAACCACTTATACAATTGACAACACAGGAGGCAGCGACTTCGACTGTCCTCCCTTGGACTCAGGAACTTACACTTGCTTTTGATGAACTGAAGAAAGCTCTATGTCAAGCACCTGTTTTAGCGACACCATGTTACAGCAAACCTTTTACACTTTTTGTCACTGAACGCGATGGCACAGCATTATCTGTTCTCACACAAGATCAAGCAGGAAAACACAAGCCTTGTGCTTATTTTTCTAGTACATTGGATCCAGTGGCACAGGCTCTGCCTGCGTGCCTAAAATCAGTTGCAGTAACACCTCTAGCCATCAGACAAAGCGACTCCATAGTGTTAGGACATCCCTTGACAGTACAGGTTCCACACTCAGTGGAAGTCCTCTTAAACAGGAGACAGACACAACATTTGACCATAGCAAGACTGACAGGATATGAACTGACGCTGTTCCAGCCTCACATAGAGATCAGACGTTGCAACATTCTAAACCCAGCTACACTTTTACCCTCAATCACAGCAGACCCTACACCACATGACTGTGTGGAAGTCATTAACACAGTGACGAAGCCAAGACAAGACTTGACAGACATTGCATTGTCCGACCCAGACCTGACACTTTATGTGGATGGTTCATGTATGAGAACAAGCACAGGAGAGTTAGTGGCCGCGTATGCAGTGACCACTGATACTGAAGTCATAGCAACACAGCGAATTGACACCTTGTCTGCCCAAGCAGCAGAGCTCATTGCTCTGACCCAAGCCTGTATACGAGCCAAGAACCTGAAAGTAAACATATACACAGATTCACAGTACGCATTCCGAGTCGTTCACGACTTCGGTGTCCTCTGGCAAGAGAGAGGTTTTCTGACCTCCCATGGAGCCAAAATACAGCATGGTCCCCTCATTCAAGCTCTGTTAGATGCAATACACTTGCCTACAGCCATAGCCATCATGAAGTGCAAAGCACATACTAAAGTTACTGACACTATTTCTCAGGGTAACGACCTGGCAGATCGAACAGCCAAACTTACAGCACAGACTCATACAGACATTCCATCCGACACGACAAAGACTGAAGTACCATCACTGACGAACTGCATGACAGTCAGGGATCCCTCACAAGATGTACTCGACATACAGACACATGCCACTCCAGACGAAATCAAGAAATGGACTGAACAAGGAGGGGTCCAGACAGATCAGGGATGGATGACGAAAGGAAAAGCTACATGGTTTCTCCCCGACTCCATGGTTCAAGCTATCATAAATACAGCACATAGTCCAGCACACTTAGGAGAAAAAGCCATGTTAGACAGTATACAGAACATCTGGTTCAACAAGCATTTACGTGCAGCAGCGAAACAGAAAGTGCGTACCTGCATGATCTGTTGTCAGTTCAATCCAGGCAAAGGCATTCCCGTGGAACAAGGTGGATTTCATCCTCCTGACCACCCTTTTGAAGTCCTCCAGATGGATTATATCCAGATGGACAGATGTCGAGGATTCAAGTATGTCCTCGTAGTTGTATGTGCCCTATCCAGATGGACGGAGGGGACCCAGTCCCAGATTACACCGCTGTGACCACTGCCAAGCAGTTGGTCCGTGAATTCTTCCCGCGATACGGCTTGCCCCGTGTCGTGTACTCAGATAATGGACAGCCATTCTCTTCTGAATTGATGAAACAAGTATCTCTTCTGTTAGGGTACCAGTGGAAGTTCCATTGCGTACGACATCCAGAGGCAGCTGGTCTCGTAGAGAGACACAATCAGACTCTGAAAACACGGTTAGCGAAGATCTGTGCCGAAAAAGGCGTAGATTGGATGGTAGCCTTGCCAGTTGCCCTCTTTTACATGCATATGATAGCTCATTCCAGAACCGGACTATCTCCATACGAGGTAGTTTTCGGTAGACCGCCAAATATGTGGGGTACGCCTATGCCGCGAAAAATCACTGACATTGACAGTAATATGCTGACAGATTACCTGGCTTCCTTGATGTCTGCACTACTCTCTTGTCGTTCACAGGTTGCCGCCGCTTTCCCAGACAACACCCAGGCTAAAGACCACGTCATCGTCCCTGGAGACCTAGTCCTGGTGAGAAATTTTGACCGGTCAAGCCCCCTGGAGCCGCGTTGGAAGTCACCGAAGCTTGTGCTACTGACCACGAGGACAGCTATTAAAGTGGAAGGACGTAAGGGCTGGATCCACGCCCACCATGTTAAAAGATTCCATGGACTTGGCGCGGTAAAGGAATCTGAGGACTGTTCCGCGAGGGTTTCTGAGAACTGTTCCGACACTGACATTAAACCCCCTTTGCTAGAAAAAACTCTGCAACAGGAGTACAGGTCTAAATTACGGTCTAGTAAGTCAGACAGCGTTTAATTGTTTAAGTCCCCCTCGGGTGAAGCGGTTAGACAGGTTCCTGACATGTATAAGACTGTAGACCCAAATAGTGAGAGAGATAGACAGAGACAAATGAAAGAGAGATACTGCAAAAATCTACGCAGCAGATGCATAGTTACTTTGATCATTATGTTTTTCTTAAGTGTTTCGATTATATGTATAAGCTTGCTGCTACATGTTTTCTTTCCTCCACTTGGTTCACATGTACATTCTTCTTTCAATGACACTGTAGAGCACTCATTCAGTGACCTGCCACCTCACGAACTATCCTATCGACTAGCACTGCGCAACAACACTTTTATCCGTATGTTACACCATTCTCACCAGACCAGCAATGTCATGAATTGCTGGGTATGTGGCCGACTCCCACCTTACCAGAAAATGAAGGGAGCTCTGCCCCTCTTTCCTTATCCGTTTTCGCACAATGGTTCGTGCGGAGCATGGTTTGCTTTAATGTCATCACTAGACAGTAAGTCCACAGTTTCCCAGGGCGATTGGATATGGGGAGACCTGAATACAGTTATGAATAAAGCATGTTTCCCAGACAAAGACGGTCTTCCCCAAAGGAAAGGGACCGATCTAGAAAATGAAGTGTACGAATTAGGAAATTTTTCCCTTAACCTCATGATTCTGAATGTCCAGTCCGAGGCCAATACAGATTTACCGTTTATAACCGTCTTACCAGTGAAAGGTGAATTATGTGTTAGGAAAAATGGTTCAGTACATCTAGGACACAGTGATTGTAATACTGTGGTCGAATGCAGTGATAAAGGAAAGTCTACTTTCAAAGCTTCCCGCCATTCCTATTTCATTTGTGGTCAGACAGCTTATGTATGTCTGCCCTTAGATTGGGGTGGAACATGTTATATTGCATTCTTACTGCCACCAGTTTTTCTAGCCCCATCCGATTATCATCGAGATTCCCGACTCGTACATGTAAGACACAAGAGGGAGATCGAGTCCCCGATTGTCGATCAGACTGAGACAACATTGGAGCAATATACAGATTTCAATAAAGGATTCTTTTTCTTCATAGGTCCCATTCAAAATAGTAAATTAATACGTAGATTAACCAGAACTTTGGAAGCAGTAGTGAACGAAACTACTTCTGCCCTAGGTAACTTAACCGAGCAGCAGTCTGCTATGAGACTTGTTGTTCTTCAGAACCGCCTTGTTCTTGACGTCATCCTGGCCGATAGGGGCGGAGCTTGTAGAGTGATCGGCTCCAGTTGTTGTGTGTTTATTCCTAATAACGCACCGTCAGTGTATTCAGCAATAACAAGGCTCCATAAAATAGCTCACCAGATACACCAGAATCCTGGCACCTGGACTTGGTCCGGTTGGCTCTGGAGTGTGATATCAGCCTGGGGATGGAAAGTATTGTCATTTCTAGGAATAATACTGCTCATACTATTCAGTTGCTGTCTCTGTCTGCAATGTGGCCCAGCGATTTGCGGCTTGTGTGCTACTGCTTGCAATCCCCGTCCACGTTCACGTTCCTGTGCTCGAATGAAGAAAGACGAGCAAGTGATGTTATATGAACAAATAGATGGTCTCATGAAAATAGATATATCCTAAAGGGCGCAGTAGGGGCCAAGGAGGGAATGAGGAAACAGAAATGTTAGGTAGTCAGTGTGTCCCCCCCTCGCACCCTATTCATGTACCTATGCCCCATGTATGTCCCTGTTATCGTGTAATTCCTTTCCCGTGCCTGTCATAATAATACCCCTGCATTTCCGTCTAATGTTAACATGTCAGTTATTAGGCCTTCCATGTATGTAATGTTAATTCCGCACTAAGGCCTACGTTTCCAATGCATTTACATGGTGCACTTTTAAATATCGCGAAGCACACGTTTTTGTGGCACAGCCGAGCCAGGCCCTGAATTCAGGCTCCGAGCCTCTTCTGTCTCTGAAAGCTGCAGTTTAGGTATGCATCCCTGACCTCTACCTTACTCCCTTCCCAGCCGAGAGGTGCCCGGCCTGGCCTGCCTGCCAAGACGGTATTTTGCCTACAGTTATCTGCTCAGCCTCCGCAAAAACACATTCCAGTCTAGTGAAATAGGTAAACATCTTCCGCCTGCAGAGCATAGGGCCTAGCCTTCCTGTCTCCATCCAAGTGATTTACTGAACCCGTTGCCATAGTAGGCCCATGGCCCCCGCGCAATGCACGAGGAAATATATGCACACACTAGCATTTAGTGATGAACGGCCTCTGCTCGAGAGACCTTTACTTCAGACAATACATCCTCCAAACACGAGATATCAGATATGCCAAAGGTGCAGGTCGTTCTGACATCCCAGACTCCAGACTCCTCTACTAGTGCTAAAGTCAACCCCCCAGCTCTCCCCAGTCACACGTCAATCTCACGTCATGATCAGTAACGCGCACATGTAGGGTAAAGGTTTCTGCTGATGCTGCAGACTTTCTCTATGCATCCACCCACCTATGACACTTCTATGACTCATCAAGTGCACACCCCTGTGTACGCCTCCTTACACGCCTTCTTTTACGCCCATATGTTCTTATCTCTCTCTCTTCTCACTTGTTACGCCTACTGTATTCATTGCAATTGTATGGTTTTACTATATATAATGTGTGATGTTAATAAAACATTAGATATCCCTTCCTGAACCTTAGTGGTGATGGAACCCGATTCTCATTGACTCGAGTCATCTTAATTAAAGCCCTTATGACTCAGATACCACGGACTCTGCCTCTCATTTTATGAGCTATTCTTATTGTTATTAATGTATTGAAAAATAGTCCCGGTAATTTTATTTACCACAATGTTCCCAAGTCAGCTATTGAAGCCCCTCACGCATAGCGCAGCAACAAGCGTCTCCTTGCTTAGTGAGTCAAGCAGGGAGTCGGTAGTTTGGACCTTATATGCCAGATGGAAATAGGCTGGACTTCTAACCTGCACCACGATCTGAGGCGGAAGTCGTACTTTCTTCCCATGTGTGCTGCAGGTCCGTCTTCAACAACAGTCTGACACAAGTCAGCGGTGGAACGGGGAAGCGGCGTAAAAGGTGAGGAAGTTAAAATAGATTAAAAAATAAGCACCAATGTTCCCAAGTCCGCTATTGAAGCCCCTCGTGCAAAGTGCAGCAACATAGGGAGACTCCGCAGGGATGCCCATTGTCGCCGCTCCTGTTCGCGATAGCTATGGAACCGCTTGCTAGCCGCCTGAGGGATGTATTACATGAGTGGGGCATACAGGTCGGGGACACCAGACACATGGTATCATTATATGCGGATGATGCATTATTCTATCTTAGAATCCCCAGTCATTCAGGCCAAATCAAGCTGGAAGCTCTGATGGACTTTGGAAAGCATGCCGGATTACGCGTTAACCATTCCAAGTCTTAATTGTTCCCATTGGTGACTCTGGCGGGAAGACCAGATGCGGATATGCCAGATCTGGCCTTACTCTGGGAGATGAAGTGTATATGATACCTGGACATAAGGGTCAAACATGATCCTAAGGAGTATGAGAAGGCTAACATAGGGAGGGGTCATAGGCGGTCTGAAACATAACGTAAAATTCTGGAATACTCTTAAATTGTCATTTATTGTAAAAATTGCCCTGGTCAAAATGGTATTGCTCCCCAGGAGTTTATATATTTTCCAAGGTACTCCATATGATACACCTAGGCGAATCTTCTTAGAACTGGAGAAATTGCTGGTGGAAATACTCTGGCATACCGGGAAGAAGCGAGTGAGTTTGGGGACCTTGAAGCGTGAATGGCGGATGGGCGGACTAGAGGTACCCTGCATGGAATAATATTACCTGCCGGCAGAGTTCGAGCATGCGGTGCATTAGATGGATGGAAGGGATAGTTGGGAGTGCAGATTGCTGCGAAGCACATGTGGTGGACATCTGCTATAGTGATGATGAAGGGGGCGGGCCCCAGAATGGTTGACCTAAGTGGTCCGTATAGTTTGCAGGGCTTGAGATAGAACAGTGGGAACAGTGGTAAATGAGCCCCATTTGGGCACTACGTCCGTTCTGCAATATAGAGAGGTCTATGTCTCTGCAAAGGTGGCGGAGAGGCGGCTGTGCGATGCTAGGAGATTTCTACCCTAATAATAGATTTATAACACTAACTGGCGCATCGGAGACTTTCCAATTGGGCCCTGGACAGTTTTTGCAATATGCCAAGATTGCGACTGCCACTCGAGAGATCTAGCCGTCGTTCCCTGACGCGCCATCCCCGTCCCAAACGCTAGAAGTTATCCTAATGATGGCTGAGCCATAAGGCTGATTTCTCATATATATAGGACCCTAAGGGAGCACACCCCCCTCCAAAATAAAACTGGTGGTACAAGAGCAGTGGGAGGCACACACAGAAAACCCCATCACGGAAAAAGATTGGGAGAAGATACATGAGGGGGTCAAAGGCACATCCACAAATGCGAGGTTTAACCTCCTCCAATACAATGTGGTGCCTCGATTGTTGATAAATTATGTATACATTCACATGGATAAAATAATGGGATGTCTTGTGCGAAATGTATATAAATGTTACTACTTATTTGAAATGCCAATAAAAACATATACAAAAAAAAAATTACTAAATTGCAATTTGGGATTCATACATCTCAAAATGCATGTTTCCTGCCACAAACAGTCCCATTCTGCGAATAGAGCCGTTTGCAACAGGAAAATTGCTTCGTACATGTGGTTGTAACCAATAGTTAGAGTATGCTTTGGGTTAACCCACTACTTATCAGAGGTTGGATCTCTTGTCGAGTTCATGAGCTTGCTCCATATTCAATGGTTTTCTTTCCTTTCATTGTCTTTGTTTCTTCCCCGGACCATAGTTTTTTAACCATTTTTGTTAAACAACTTGTATACTTTCGAGGCTGACATCTAAGAACTACTTTATTCTTTTTTCCAGTACTTAGTATAAGGTGTACTGCTCTCTCTCCCGTGTGCTGCTTCTTCCCTCACATCCTGACCCTCCCACACTCTCCCTGTAGCTCCTCCCACTCCAGCTGGGTGTAGCTGTATTTCCTACCTCTGATGTCATTAACTGACTCTAAAAGAGCTCACTCTACTATCATTTGTCGACTTTCAAAATGTGGTTCTGCCTCAGTGAGATTGACTGCACTGTGCCCTGTCTCCCTTTCAGCACAGTCCTCAGCTTAAAGCTACTGAAGAAACTGAGCTAGCCAATCTAACATGGTGGTTAGGCAAAACAGTGCCTAGCTTTCACATTGCATTTTGTACAGGTCTTCACAGCAGGCTAAACAGGCTCCCAATCAGAAGTTCATGCTCACAAAATCTGCGAGGTTCGATAAAGAGGGGAAGAAGGCAGGGGAAGATAGATTGTCCACATAAATATTTCAGTTAGGGTTTTTATAGAGAGCATGGCTACTCAGAATTGGACTTCCCTGCGCTAGAAGCGCCCTTACCTGAAATATGGGGCTCTGAAAGGACTAAAACAACCATGTTTTCAACTTTTTCCTATATGAAACCTCATCAGGAGTGGAGCACATCTGAGTTTCAGTGTCTGGAGGCCAAATAAAAGAAGGAATGACCTCCTTGCATCGTTTTATGTATTCTGGAAATGGAGGCTAGCTTGCCATTTGAAGATACTAATTATCTCAAAGGAATATATGGCTTGACCAAATACCGAAGATATCATGGTCCAGTGTCTTGCTGCAAAACAGAGCTTTAAATGTAATTTACTTACCAATCGGAAGCCAATGAAGATGGGGCAGGTGGGCAGAAACCGATTGGCTCTTGGGAATGTAAAGTAGTAGCTGGTGCGGTGCCTGCCGATTTCTGCATACAAATGTAGGGGGGTACCATAGGTACCCCCCATGTGCACCCCCACCCCCCTTCACCCAGGGGGCCCGCAACGGGCCCCTGCAGTGAAGTTCCACATGCTTTTCCACGGTGGAAAACCCGCCGTGGAAAAGCATTGTTTTAAACCCATCCTAATATGGCTGGCGGTGTCTGAGAGACACCGCCACCATATTAGAGCTTTTCCACCACGGTTGTAAGCTAACCGCGGCAGAAAAGAAACGGACTGAAACCAGGACCCACCAGCCATCCTAATGTGGCAGTGGGTCTTGGGTGGGTCCGCAGCGGATTTTCCACATCCTCCGGGCCGGCGGTGGATTCCGCCGGCCCAGAGGATGCGGAAAATCCGCTATCCTAATGAGCCCCTTTATGTGGTGTGTGAAAAGGCTGAATGCATTCTATTACATGTGTTCCCTGATATTTCGACGTTCTCTTCACCCCCTTGCTAAATATTTGTGTCCCTGATTTTTTTCTCACAGATTGTATTTGTTTGGAATTCTTTCCTTTCATCTGTTGTTTTACTTTGCATCGTTTGCTAGTATTGTCATTTTTCCTCAATCAGTTCGAATCAACTGCAACTGTGGCTCTTTTGATTCTTGACCTGTATCTTTTTTTTTTCTCCTTACTGATGCCAGCGAGAGATTGGCTCCTTACTTCTTCGGCAGCGCAGTCTACATCTTTTTACCTTTGTGGGATTTTCTTCATAGCTGTGACACTCTAAAGAAGACATCTACCACATGTTTATATTCAATATTCTGAGCAGGGCTGCGCCCTGGGTACTGGTAGAAGTCAACCTTTCATTGGCAGTCTCAAAAGGCACTTGACAGACCTTCAAATCCAGCCGTTGTCAGCCAGCCACCGCAGCCTTAATGCGAGGTTGCACCCAACACTGAAGGCTTACCGGATGAAGATCTTACCAAAGCAATTCATGGCAGCAGTTGCCTTGCCATGATTTCCTGACAAAATGGAGTGTCTGTTGATACCCGTGGCATGTGTCCTAAGAAGGAATATGCTACTTACCAGTATGCATCTGTTCTTGGCATAGAGGGCTGCAGAGTGGTACATTATGAATAGATCGCCATCTGGTGTTGGGCTCGGATGATTGCACTTTGTTTTTCTCTTGGAGAGTCTTTTGTATCTTGGTGACTCCTCCCTTAGTTGGTAGTGCGCATGGGCATCGGCTCCATCCTTAGATTGTTTTGCCATAGTAGGGTTAGATGGAGTAGTATAGTAGAATACAGATAAGAGTGCCCATGTAAGTGTATCTAAATAAGATAATGTTGGAACAGACACAGGTTTCCGGGGAGGCTGGGAGGGCATGTACCACTCTGCAGCCCTCTATGCCAAGAACAGATGCATACTGGTAAGTAGCATATTCCGTTCGAGGCATATGGGCTGCAGATGGTACATTATGAATAGACTATACAGCAGTTCTCTCCCTAGCGGTGGTCGCCCGTGTCTGTTGCAACTGTCTGAAACAATGTTTTTAATACTGCTTGTCCCACTCTAGCTTGTTGTGTTGAGTGCACATCTACACAATAGTGCTTTGTGAAGGTGTGCGGTGTAACCCAGGTAGCTGCTTTGCATATGTCATCTAGTGGAATGTTTCCCAGAAATGCCATAGATGCTCCTAGTTTACGTGTAGAGTGAGCTCTAGGAGGAACAGTTAATGTTCTCTTTGCCTTTAAGTAGCATATTTGAATGCATTTTACAATCCATCTGGCAATGCCCGCTTTGGAGATGGGATTGCCTTTATGTGTGGGAGAAAACGCAACAAATAGCTGTTTTGTCTTTCTGAAAGTTTGTGTTCTTTCTATATAGTACAATATGGCCCTTCTAACATCCAGTGTATGTAGGGCTCTTTCCGCTACTGTTTGTGGTTTTGGAAAGAAAACCGGTAATTCCACTGACTGATTGATGTGGAATGCTGAAATAACCTTCGGTAAGAATTTTGGGTTTGTTCTAAGAACCACTTTATTTTGGTGTAGCTGCATAAATGGTTCTTGAATCGTAAAAGCCTGCAGTTCACTTACTCTTCTAAGTGACGTGATAGCTATGAGGAAGGCTACCTTCCATGTGAGGAATTGTATTTCACACCTATGCATAGGTTCAAAGGGTGGCCCCATTAGTCTGGTAAGTACTATGTTGAGATTCCAGACTGGGGAAGGTGGTCTTCTTGGTGGAATGACTCTCTTGAGTCCTTCCATGAAAGCTTTAATTGCTGGTACTTTAAACAGTGACAAGTGTTGCCTGTTTTGTAGGTACGCCGCTATGGCTGCTAGATGAACCCTGATAGAGGTATATGCTAGGTTACATTGCTGTAAGTGTAATAAATAGCAAATGATTTGTTTAGTGGATGCGTCCAGAGGGTTGATGTGCTTACTGTTACAGTGTATAGCAAACCTCTTCCATTTTGCTGCGTAGCATGCTCTGGTGGTAGGACGTCTTGCTTGTTTAATGATTTCCATGCATTCTGGTGGTAAATCTAAATACCCAAACTCTATGACCTCAGGAGCCAGATCGCTAGGTTCAGTTGTTTGGGATCTGGGTGCATTATTTCTCCATGGTTCTGTGTAAGATGCATGGGTAATAACCTTAGCTTTTGATGTGGTACTTGTGAGAGTTGTAGCAGCGTGGTGAACCACGGCTGTCTTGCCCACGTGGGTGCCACTAGTATCATTGTCATTGAGTGTTGCTGCAGTTTTCTTACCAGTAATGGAATTAGTGGTAGAGGAGGGAACGCGTAAGCAAATTTGTTGGACCAATTTATCCACAGTGCATTGCCCTGGGACCTTTGGTGTGGGTACCTGGATGCGAATTGCTTGCATTTTGCGTTCTGGTGATTTGCAAACAGATCTATTTCTGGTTGCCCCCATTTTTGGAAGAATGGCTGTAGTATTTGGTCGTGCAGCTCCCACTCGTGAACTTGTTCTGACTGTCTGCTTAGGATGTCTGCTATTTGATTTTGAATTCCTGGTAGGTGTTCCGCTAACAGGTAGATCTTTTGAGGAATGGCCCATCTCCATATGTCCTGTGCTAGTTTGGACAGTTGGAGAGAGTGTGTCCCCCCCTGTTTTTGAATATAATACATTGCAGTCATGTTGTCTGTTCTGATCAGGACTGCCTTGTTTGTTACTTGCATTTGGAAAGCTTTTAGAGCTAGAAATATTGCCAAGAGTTCTAGGTAGTTGATGTGCAGTTTCTTTTGCTGCGCACTCCACTTTCCCTGTACTGTGTATTTGTCCATATGCGCTCCCCATCCGGAGAGCGATGCGTCCGCTGTTATTATTACTTGTGGAATTGGCTCTAGGAACGACCGTCCCTTGGAAATGTTTTCTGTGTTCCACCACTTCAGAGAGCGATACGTCCGGTCGTCTACCAACACCAGATCTGTAATCTGACCTTGAGCCTGATTCCACTGTGTCGCTAGACACTCTTGTAGTGGACGCATTTGTAGTCTGGCATGTGGTATTAGCAGTATGCAAGAGGACATCATGCCTAATAGTTGCATAAACACTCGTGCTGGTAGTGAGTGTTGTGGTTGAAATCTTTGTATTAACCCGACCATTGTCTGTACTCTGATTGGGTTGGGGTATGCTATTGCCTTTTCTGTGTCTACTGTAGCCCCCAGGTATTGCTGGATCTGGTTTGGTTGCAGGTGTGATTTCTTGTAGTTCACCGTAAACCCTAGGTGGTGCAGCAATTGAATTGTCTTCTGTGTGTTGTGAAGACATTCTTCCTTTGATTTGGCCTTTATTAGCCAATCGTCCAAGTATGGGAAGACATGTATCTGTTGTCTTCTTAGGTGTGCTGCCACCACTGCTAGGCATTTTGTGAAAACTCTCGGTGCTGTTGTGACACCGAACGGAAGGACTTTGAACTGGTAGTGTTGTCCTTCTAGTACAAACCTTAGATATTTTCTGTGGGCTTTGTGAATTGGGATATGAAAGTAAGCGTCTTTTAGATCCAGTGTAGAAAGAAAGTCCCCTTTCTTCAGTAAAGGGAGTACTTGTTGGAGCGTGACCATGTGGAAATGTTCCGAATTTATGTAAGCATTGAGAGGTCTGAGGTCTAATATTGGTCGTAGGGACCCGTCCTTCTTGGGGATCAGGAAGTATAGAGAGTATACCCCTGTTCCTTGTTGATCCTTTGGGACCTTCTCTATTGCATGCTTTTGTAGAAGTGCTAACACTTCTTCCCTTAACAATGTTAAATGGTCCTGACTCATTGGACGCTGCTTGGGAGGGATGTTTGGTGGGGTGGCTGTGAGTTCTAGGCAATAACCATGTTGGATAATTTGTCTCACCCACTTGTCTGACGTGATGTTTTCCCAGACAGGTAGGAACTGTGATAGACGTCCCCCGACCGGTGTTGTGTGGTCTGGGGGGAGTTGTATGAAGTCACTGTTTTGGTGTTGAGGCGTTGCGGTTGTTATTATTTCCGCGGCCTCTACCCTTATTGTTGTTACCTCTGTAATTACCTCTTGAATTACCTCTGGGTGATGTTGGTGTGAAAGATGTGGATTGCTGATTTGTTCCTGTGTTTTTTGAGCCCCCTCTATAGGTGGATCTACGAAAGGAACCTCTGTGTGTTGGCTGTTGCAATGCTCCCATTGACTTAGCCGTTTCCGTATCTTTCTTCATCTTTTCTAATGTCTCGTCTGTACTTGAACCAAACAATGTCTTTTGATCAAATGGTTTGTTCAGTAGGGCTGTTTGAACTTC
Organism: Lissotriton vulgaris; assembly: GCF_964263255.1. NCBI lineage: Eukaryota > Metazoa > Chordata > Amphibia > Caudata > Salamandridae > Lissotriton > Lissotriton vulgaris. Next base: position 370,046 of record NW_028250369.1, on the reverse strand, counting down.
TTGTTTGAATCCTGAGATTCTAAGCCACGCGTGCCTTCTTAGCATGACACTAGTGTTAATAGACCTTGCTGCAGTGTCTGCTGCGTCTAATGCACACTTAATAGAAGTATTTGTTATTATCTTTCCTTCCTGTATTAATTGTTCTGCCTTCTTCTGATGTTCCTTAGGAAGATGTGTGAGAAGTTTCTCTAACTCATCGTAATGTGCCCTGTCATAACGTGCGAGTAGTGCCTGTGTATTGGCTATACGCCAACTATTCGCTGCCTGTGATGCTACCCTTTTGCCTGATGCATCTATTAACTTCGACTCTTTATCTGGTGGAGGAGCCTCTCCTGTAGATAATGAGTTTGCTCTTTTACGAGCGTTTGAGACCACCAGCGAATCTAGAGGTACATGCCCTCTAATAAATATTGGGTCCTTTGGAGCCGCTTTGTATTTCTTATCGATTCTTGGGTTTAACACCCTGGCTCTCACTGGGTTTTCGAATATTTCCTCTGTGTGAGTGAGAAGACCCTTTAGCATAGGAAGAGTACCTGATGATCTCTGTGCACTAGGTAGAGTCTCTAACAAGAAATCCTCTATCTGAGGTTCTGTGTGCATATCTAGTTTGTGATATTTTGCTGCCCTATTAATGAGCTGCACAAAACCTGTGTTATCATCAGGTGGTGAAGGCTTTGAGGGATATAGCTCTGGGTCGTTGTCCTCATCTGACCCTACATCGTAATTCTCCCATGGATCTTCCTCATCTGGGATAGATTCGTCATCCCCTTGAGGTTCTCCCTCCCCTGTATCACTGTCTACCTCTGACTGAGGTGTAGCTGGTCTTGGTGTGGAGGGTGTAGGAATATGTGGCCTATTGCGAGGAATAGGAGAAGAGGGTGTGTCTCTAGGACGAGGAGAAGCAGGAGGAGTTATGTTCGGCCCCATTGTTCTCTTTTTTGAAGGAAGAGGTTTATCTTCTGACTGTTCACTCTTTCTCTTCTTCGTGACCACTTTCCCTGTTTGCGGGTCAATAAACAAGATCTTTTGTTTGGGATCTGTTTGTTGCTCTTGAATCGGTACCGAAGGTCCTGGTTCCGAGAGCTGTTTTTGTTTGTGATCTTCAGATCTTGCTGTTTTCGAAACCGAATGTCTGCTCGATTCCGACTTTTTGGGTATCGAGTGTCTTTTGGGCGATAAATCATATTTCTTTTTCGACATGGAGTGTTTCGATACCGAGCTCTCCTTTGTATGTAGTCTCGGTGTCGAAGACGATGTCGCCCTTTTCTCGGATCCGACGTGGTGGGATTCCGAGTGTTTCGGTTTCAGTTTCGGTTTCGTTGCCGGGCCCGAGGGCGGGGCGTCGGAAACTTTTTTCAGCGGTTTGACCGGGCCCGAGGGCGGGGTCGTTACCGCACGGGGTCGGTTTTTCGGTAAGGGGACGTCGTCACTCACGGTTTGTTGCTCGAAGAGTTCTTCAACCTCCGACTGGTCCCCTTCCGACCCCGACTGGTCCTCTTCTTCCTCGATTTGTTCGTCTCCGAACAGCTCCGGGATTGCCTCCGCCTGCATTCTGGAAGCCTCGTGTCTTCGAGCTCGACGATTTCTGATCGTTAGCTTGGAGGAGAATGCTGCGCAGGCTTCGCAGTCCCTGGATTCGTGTTCAGGCGATAAACAGAGGTTGCACACCTCGTGTAGGTCCTTGTGTGGGAACTTAGCACCACACGATGGACATTTTTTGAATGGAGTCCTTTCCATGGACTCCGGGCTTGACTGCGTCGAGAAAGGTCTTCTGTTCGACGTAGATCCAAGTTTTTCTCTTCTATTTTAAATTTGTAACGCGTCGGAATGGAAAGGAACGCGTTCGATAACAATACCGTCGAATTGGAACGGGAATACGCGCCGAAAAATCACTTTTTCCTGAAGTTGATCTGGAGCGTCTCGATCTTCATCCGAACCCGATGGCGGAAAAAAACAATCTAAGGATGGAGCCGATGCCCATGCGCACTACCAACTAAGGGAGGAGTCACCAAGATACAAAAGACTCTCCAAGAGAAAAACAAAGTGCAATCATCCGAGCCCAACACCAGATGGCGATCTATTCATAATGTACCATCTGCAGCCCATATGCCTCGAACCTTATTTTTCTCTGGATTCTACGCTGGCTTTGTAGGAGAGTAGGGTCTGCAATCCTATGATCACCCAGATTTTTTGCTTTTGTTTCACTGGTTTATGACTTTCTCTGGCTGTGGGCCTGCCAATCAGACCCACAGCCTAGCTGTTCTCTCGCTAAATTGATATGTGTACCTTAGGTGCATTACCCAATTGGAACTGGGCCACCTTGTCAGACCCTGTAACTCAGGGCATCGGTGTACCCAGGGCCCACCAGGGACTGAAGCATGTACTATGCCACCCCTGGATGGCCATCTAAATCTGACACAACTGGCTGCACGACAGCTGGGGCAACGTGGCGTACTCGCCCTTTGCTTTAGATATAGTATACCTATATCTAACCCTCAAATGGACACCCGAATTCCTATCAGCCAGTCCTATGGCAGGCCTTGACAATCCTGAAGGCAGAGTGCGTGGAATCGTGTGAATTGGGCTCTGGCACGAGCCGAGCCCGGTTGCAGCTTGCGGAACCAAGTCCCAATGGCTGTTCCATGATAACGCGTACCATATTGCTAACTTTGGTATCGCGTTATCAAGACATGTCGAGTAAGGTGTCATACGAATCGGGATACTGACCCCTCACCAATGCTGGCGACGGGGTTAGCATTCCACCCTTCTAGAGGGACACGACATGTACGTAACTGTGAACCCCGGTTAAAGTTAACTGAAGCCTCAGGTCCACAAAATGGATGCTGCCACCACAGACACGAGTCTGACCTCCTGCTGCTGGGAGTCCTTCCAGCGAGGAGAGCTTGGACAAAGGGTTTCCTGTCCGGGGCGATGCTCGCACCATCCCAGACAGGGTTTTGTGTATCCTGGGTAGGCAGGGCTTTACAGGAAGGTGACTGCGGAGTGGCACCCCAGTCCTCACTACGCATCTGCCGGCTAGAACCAGTTCCAGGGGCACCCCAGCCCCTGACCTGGGGAAAGTCCGGCATGGGAGAGGGTGTAACCACCCCCCTTCCTGGTCCCACCCCTAGGGCAGGACCTAGTCGCGTACCCACCCCTTTCTTTAGGATAAAGGTAGGAGCGGGGACCCTTCCAAATTAGATCATCTTTGAATCCTGAAACTACTTTCTACGAAAGGAAATCAAGACTTCTTCTCAAGATTTCTCCCTTGTGACTAAGGAGTAGTCACCCTGCATCCGCAGGCACCATCTAAGAACTCTGCGGGTTGCTGCACGTCCTTCCTCAAGGATCCGACTGCCCAGCTCGACGAGAACCGGCTTCCCTGGCACCTCTGACCTCTACCCACATCGTCAGCTCAGCTGAGATCCGTGGGTGCGCCAAGACCTCAAGGGACCGGCCATCATCAGAACCTGCACGATTTCTAAACCAGCACGACCACCGAGGGATCCTCTGGTGAGTGCTCTGGGGTCCGAGAAGCCCCGACCCTGAGCAGCTCCAGCACCGAAGTGCAGTCTCCCAGCATCTCCACGATCTGCGTGGGGCCCTTCTGCTTTTTGCTGCTCATCACGTTGTCTGGCTACTAGCCCGCTGGCTTGTGGCCTTCTCGACGACGCCCGACAATAACGCTGCTGGTCTGGTTGCTCCAGACTTGCCTTTGCTCCCTTCTGAGAGAGGAGCACCCCGGACCCTCCTGGTCCCCTCAAGACGCCATTTTAGGTCCACCACGTGGCCCTGAATTTGCCAAGGCTTGTTGCCCCAATCCTGGGCCCAGCGACGCCGACAGCATCAACCTTCGTGGGACAGCTCGCACCTCCATCCTGGTCGCCGACAACGCCTCCTGGTCCGTGAGACTGCAGAGCCTAGCGTCGCCCACCCACCTAGTCGAGGTGACGATCATTCGGTACCCTCTGACTACTGGCTAGTAGTTACGAACTTGGTCCCCTCTGCTTTCAGGTGTCATCCATCTCTGATCCAGGCTTGGATCTCTACGAACTATCTCCACTGGTCGCCGGCCAGCAACTCCTTCCTTCCGGCTCCTGGTTCGTCAGCGAGGACTCCCGACGTCTGTACAAGACTTATGCAGCCGCAGCCCCTGGGCTAGGTAACTTTGGCATTTCGGTACCCGCATAGCCTCCTTGTCTAAGGGTCCAGAGTCACTGTCGCTTCTGACTTACCTTATCGGGTTCGCCCGAGAACACTAAACTTTCCGTGCCCTTCGGGCACTTGTCTAGATTGTGCACTTGAAGTATTTTCCTAAGAGTTTTGTTGTGTGCTTAGTACCCTGGCCTCATAAAGAGTACAGGGCTGTTGTGACTTTAAATAAATACACTGTTTATTTTCATAACACTTGTGTGGTGTCCTTTCACTTGGTGTTCAAGGGGTATGTGATGGTATAACAGCTGGCTTAACACGCCCTCTAGAGTTTAGCCCGAAGACTGCTCGTATCCACGCTACTAGGATAGCTGGTCTAAGGTTGACTTACAACCAATCACCATAAGGGTCGTTTGGACTGATGCATAGTGATCACTAGAATAGTGAGCACTGCATATCGGGCCAACTTCTCACAGGCTTCATCAGAAAACTTCAACTCCATGAGGGATAGGTCAGACTCATCAGACTTGGAGCAAGTGGAGCAGGAGTTACTCAAGCCCTCCCAGCTTGAAGTGTCTCAAGTGCAGGCTTTGACTTCCTATTGTCCTTGCTGCATAGTGCATACTTCCTCTTTGGAGCTCTTTTCGCAAAGCCGAAGGCAAAGCATGCCACGTGACCCCCTGCACCTCAGCTTCAGGTGCATATTCCTTCAATGCAGCTCCCTCCTTACCTGGCGTAGCTCCTGTTAACACAAATGCATTTCCAGGCAACTCTCCTATCTAGTCTTGCTAGTTCTGCTTATGTACCCTCATTGCATTTTAGGTTTGTACATTCATGAATCTGAGTGCACATTTTTGTATTCATATATGGTTGGCACATTGTAGTATTAAATATATCTAAAGTTGCTTAATTATCGTTTGATAGCGCATCAATTATTTATATATATGTATTAAAGTGATTTATTATATGTGATATTTATTGAAGTGCAAGGGAGTTTATATGCTAATTTTTGCAGTTTACATTTTACATCATAAGATCTGCTCTTTTCAAAATAATCAGAAAAAGGTATTTAAGCCTGATATTGACACACATTGGTCGGAGGGGAATATTCAGCTTCCTGGGAGATTGATTCGTGGGAGCTGAGCTGCAAACATCCCTAGCGAAGGCCACCGGAGGTGCGCCTTATCAGCCTGGAACACCATAACTGAGACAGAGAGCGACCTTTATTGAGTAAAGAATCTACCTAAACGGCAATCCAGTTATTCAGCTAAGCTGTGCTGGGAAAAAACCTCAGAAGGCCACTTTTGGCGATAAGAAAACTAGAGGCTGGAAGGCTGGGTTGATTACCAAAAACTGACTCAATCTTTCAATGCACTCAGTTATTGAAATGCCATCACAATGTTGCAATTCTTTGTAATATGTTGCTTATCAATTTATTTCACTGTCACTATTGTGTTTATTGTTATGGTTACATCTACATACATTATCTGCACTACATCAGGACAGTGTGGATTTCTTATGTCTCCATCCATGGTGGAAGGAGTTTCGGAACTCTAAAACAAATAATCCTGTAGTCTCACAGGACTGATCATTGCCTGGATTGCAAATGGTTTGTGGGTTACAGTTCACCAGATTCCCTGGCTCATGTGTGAAAGTAGGCTCCGCCAGTGCTTTGCCATAGTGTCTATGATTTCGTAAAACTGGGCCATCGTTTGCGAAAGCGCAAAAACATAGCATTTGGAAAAGTCTGAATTTCTACCTCCTCTGACCCTTCTGGAACCACCGCTAGTCTTAATCCAGCTGTTTGCCCCAGAAATGTTAGTGCGTGACTCCAAAAGGGCTCCGAAAGATTGGACACCAAGCTGAACACTGGTCATGGAGACTATGAAGATCGGTGTCTAATTAGGCACTACCATGCAGTCAAGGCCAGAGCTGTGAGGGCATTGTCCCGGCAGAGCACCGCAGTTCTTCCATTAGAGAACGTGAATATCAAAAGGAGGATTTATGGTGCCATTTATTTTATGGGTGCCAAGACAATTTGCAAACATACAGAAAGGAATGGCTCTTTTGGAGAATAATGTAAAACATTTACAACCACAGAGAACAGGACCTTAAACAATCTTGATAGGGACTGAATACCACAATTATTGGAAATCACTATAAGCTATTTAGCATGCACCTTTTACCCTGAAGATCTATGGACTGCATGCTCCATCAGCATTTGCTTTGACATTCACGCTACTTACTCATAGGACAGAAATATATGATGTGTGCCCATACTAATATAATAAAGAGAGAGCCAAAACCTTTGAGGCGGGTAATCTCAGGAACCACAGCACAAATCACAACACCCAATACAGCGTTGGAAAGGGCAGTTGCAGCAGAAGGACATAGGCTATGCAGATGCCCAACATATACATTTAAAAGGTAAAAGAACCATGCCAGCAAAGTAGTACCTTGTGGGCGTGTCTGCGTTGTGCTGTGAGCGTGTGCTGGGGGCGTGACAAACGCTGGGGGCGTGTGGTACGTTCCGCCCTCCATGCCATGTCTCATATCGTGTGCTAATCCCACCCTGCTCCCTTTAAATACCCTTGCACCCCATAATCATAACCCACCCTTACTCCTTAAAATACCCCAACACCCTTCAACATTAACCCATCTTAACCCTATAAATATACCCTGTACCCCAAAACCCAAACCTATCCCTAATCCCTAAAAATACCCCTGTACCCCAAAACCCAAACCTAGCCCTGAACCCTATAAACACCCCTGTACCTCAAAACCCAAACCTAGCCCTGAACCCTAATAATACCCCTGTACCCCAAAACCCAAACCTAGCCCTGAACCCTAAAAATACCACTGTACCCCAAAACCCAAACCTACCCCTGAACCCTAAAATACCCCAGTACCCCAAAACACAAACCTAGCCCTGAACCCTTAAAATACCCCTGTACCCCAAAACCCAAACCTAGCCCTGAACCCTAAAAATACCCCTGTACCCCAAACCTACCCCTGAACCCTAAAATACCCTGTACCCCAAAACCCAAACCTAGTCCTGAACCCTAAAAATACCCCTGTACCCCAAACCCCAAACCTAGCCCGGAACCCTTAAAATACCCCTGTACCCCAAAGCCCAAACCTACCCCTGAACCCTAAAAATCCCCCTATACCCCAAAACCCAAACCTAGCCCTGAACCCTAAAAATACCCCTGTACCCCCAAACCCATACCTATCCCTAAACCCTAAAACTACCCCTGTACCCCATAACCCAAAACTATATCTGAACTCTTAAAAAACCCAAATACCCCAAAACATATACTTCAGTACCCCAAAACATATACCTCTATACCCATACTTACCTTATCCAAACATTAAAAAAACATGCTTTTACCATTCATGCATTTACAACTAATTTTGTTGTAAATGTATGCGTGGTAAAAGCATATAAAATGTAATGCCATGCATTATAATGGCATTGCGGAGTCATGGTACTTTCGTAATGAAAGTATGCGGAGTGATGGTATGCGGAAAGAAAGTTGCGGAATAATGGGTGTTTACCCTCCCCCGGTAAGTACATTGGTGGCACAGCGGCCCACATCTCCAGCAACATAGTCATATTTTTTTACCACCCATTTGAAAAATGCACAGGTCTCTCTCTCTCATTGATGGCCAGCACCGACATACACTTTTAGACACACCTCCCGCCACAAGTTCTAGAATTGCGAACTTTAGAGCTGGGGAGCTACGTTCGAATCTCGGCATCAGCTCAACATCCTGTGATTCCAGGCAAATCGCTTCGTCTCCCCGTGCCTAGCACAAATGAATGTGTTCTTCTGTAATGTAAATTGTGCTCATGCCATGTTGTCGAGTTTGCGCTATATAATATTGCAAGGAAAAATAAAGTAGGGAAACTCGAGTTCACACACTACTGAACGCGCACTCTTAAGTGCATCAGCAGTGCACTGTGAATCGGAGCGTTTCACAGGCCTGTCACAGAAAAGAAATGCTATCAAAATGAAATCCTACGAAACAATATACTACTGGCCGGCAGCAATTCATACCCGGACAACGTCGGGACGGGCTGCTAGTCATCAATAAAGGAATAGAATGCCAACTCAATATTACACTCTTCTTTGTAATACTTTCATAAATACACTTTCATCATATTTGTACAACCAGAGAGGTCCATTATTCACGTGAAAATTGGGTTGTTGATTGAGTGGTGGTTAACCCTGCTCAAGTAGCAACCATGGTTTCTGTCGGGGTGAACCCCTAAAGTCCCTAAATTAACCTGTGCTTAACCCTCTGGTAGATTGGCACAAAAGCAGGCAGGCTTAATTTAGAGCCAATGTGTAAAGTACTTATGCTGCACAAAAACTGTAATACAGTGAAAATACAACAATTACCACACACATTTAGAAAAGTAGAGTACATTTTAATAAATAATTTGACACCAAAACAACAAAACTCTAATCAGTGGAACAAGAGCTCTGATTTTTTTAAGTTTAAGTTAAAAATGAGCACTTAAAAGATCAAAGCTCCAATCGTAGGCATCAAGTCGCACGCAACTGAGTCAAAGACAAAAAAAATGTGCGATTGCAAAGAAATGTAGTTCAGATACCAGAAGTGAATTGGTCCTGGTCAGCGCTTACCTTTGACTTAGTAGAAATTACAACAAAAATAGTCTGAGAACGTAAAGCTCCAGCGGGGCAAAGCTGCAGGTGGTGCTACTGTAACAAAATGTCTTCATGAAGTGGGTGGTTGGATGTATGTCATTTTTTATGTATTCCTTGGCGGTAATAATCTTTTGTATATGTCAAACAATAGAAATGACAAAAGTACACTGTAAAGGTTTGTGCGATGATCACTATTATTAAATAGAGTACTCATAATAACTGTGCGTAAATTATTGGTTGGTATCGGCATTTGGTTGTAAACTTTATAAAAGTGGTATTTTCAAAATTGTAACTTAAAATCTGACTTTACCATGAAAGAGGATTTTAAATTACAATTTCTCAGATACAAAACATTGATTTCTTGTTGTCTCCTAATCAAGTGTTTGTATTTATTAAATTTAATAGGGCAACTCAATGTTATCCTCTGTGAGAGGCAGGCCTCACAGTAGTAGGAAACTAATTTAGAAGTTTTTCACTACCAGGACATGTAAAACTAAGAAGTACATGTCCAACCTTTTAATTGCAATACACCCTGCCATATTGGCCGCCTAGAGCCTTCCTTAGGGGTGTTTTATACATAATACAAGGGGAGTTTAAGACCTGACAAGGTTATTTTGCAAAGTTGAATCAGCTGTTTAATACTGTATTAAGTCTGCTATGTCAGACCCGGGACATATGTTAAGGGGCTATTTAAATGTGTGGCACAATAAGTGCTGCAAGCCCACAAGTAGCATTTAATGTACAGGCCCTGGGTATATGGTATACCACTTTACTATGGACTGGTAAGTAAATTAAGTGTGCCAATTAGGTGTAAGCCAATTCTACCATGTTTTAGAGAGTGAGCACGAGTCCTAAAGCCAGCAAAACCGAATTCAGAAAAATTGGAGAGTGAAGGCAAAACATTTGGGGGACACCACCCTTAAGATAAGAGGTCTAATATGTGTCCCCCTGGGTGAAAGTGGGGCGAACTATCCAACCTCCTGGGAGTTATCATCACTATCACTAAGGCGGAAGAACCTGGACATAACATCAGCACCGGAGTGATCTGACCCAGGATGGTGTTCCACCATGAAGTTCATTCCTTGTAGGGAGATGGACCACCTCAACAGTTTTGGATTCCTACTGCTCATCTGCATGAGCCATCTGAAGGGGCCTGTGGTCTGTCTGAATATGGAAATGAGTACCAAGGTAAGGTTAAAAGCACTCAGGAACTTTGGTATCGTCTCAGCTTCTTCAGTGCTCAGACCACAGCAAAGGCTTCCTTTTCAATAGCACTCCACCTCTTTTCACTGGGAAGTAGCCTCGTATTGATGAAGGCTACAGGTTGGGTAGGCCCTCCTCATTCATTTGTGATAACACTGCCCTATGCCATGCTCTCAGGCATCCGTTTACACAATTAATTCATGGGAAATGTCTGGGGACTTGAGTACAGGGACTATACACAAGACCTGCTTGAGGGTGTCCAAGGCTTTCAGATAGTCCACTGTCCAGATCACTTTCTTTTTTGGGCTACTTCTTGGAAGTCAGCTGAGTTAAGGGGCCAACAATGATGCCATATAACAAACCTCCTGTAGTATCCAGTGTGGTCCACAAAGGCCCTCACTTCTGTTTGGGGTTTGGGGGGCTCCACGGCCAGAATAGTTTCTAATTTGGCCTGGAGGGGCTACACACTACTCCTGCCCATAAGTTGTCCCAAGGACATCACAAAACCCTGTCCAATCTGGCACTTACTGGCCTTGATAGTCGGCCCTGCCTGTTGCAGGGGCTGGAGCACCTCATGTAGTTGAAACAAGTGGTCATCACAGTTGCTGCTGTAGACAGCTATGCCACCTAAGTAAGCAGCACTGAGGCCTCCATTTCTGCTAAGAACTGGTTCACCAACCCCTGGAAGTTGGCAGGGGTATTCATCAATCCAAAGCGCATCACCCTAAACTGAAAGTGGCCCACTGGGGTAGAGGATGGTGCCCTTTCTTGAGTCCCCTCAATTAGGGCTATCTGCCAGTACCCTAAAGTAAGGTCAAAAGTACTCAGGAATTTAGCAGCCCCCAACATATCAATGAACTCATTTGCTCTGCGAATGGGGTGTTCATCAGCCTTGGAGACTGAGTTACGTCCCCTGTATTCCACACAAAATCAGATTTTGACTACCACAGTGCTCACTCAGTAACAACTTCAACATATTGGCAACTTCCTCCTTAATACTGGTCATCACTTTGTCTGGTGGTCTATTTTATTTATGACAGGCAGCTGTCCACAGTAACTATATCATGGGTACACAAAGTGTGTAAGCCCAGGAGTGATGGAAAAAGTGAGGACTTAAAAACTGCTCTGCAAGGCTACACATTCATGAGATACTTTCACCTAAACAGAAATACAGAACTGGTGGTAGATTCCATACCCAGTGGCATATGTGCAGTTTTGATGCAGGAACACACTGTGGACACCAATCAGCAATGTCAGCAGAGCTTTTTTCAAAACATAGATAAGATATTCAAAAATAGAGTGAGAAGTGCTTGCAATAAAGTGAAGATGCACTTGTCTCTCTTGTACGTATATGGACTCAGGTTTTGTTGTTGTCACTGACCACAAGCTGCTTATTCACACTTTTTAAGTGACATCACCACACTTCCTATGCTGCATGAAGAAGTGGGCACTCTAGCTACAGACACAACCAATTCACAGCCCGATACAGACCAGGAATAAATAACCAGGCTGATTATCTCCCAAACCTGAACCCAGTATTACCCTATGCCCGGAGATGGAGAGGAACATGTCAGGTGTGACACAAGCAGTGTGCTCTAAAGCTTTCTCTGAAAAACATTAATAATAGGACCAGCAAACACTAATGCATTCAGCAAGTCATTGCAGCGACTAGGAACAACTGCTGGGAATTAGCCCAAGTAGGGTTGGGAAACCGAGACGAGGTAAGCCACAATACTACGATGGCACTGTGGCAGATGAGAAATGATCCAAATTTCAACACAGATTAAATACTCTTATGATGATATAAAACAGTACTACTTCAGAGTCTCAAATGAGACATAATACAGCTAGTTCACCAGAGGCATGAAGAGATTGCCATGGCAAAGGTCAGGTTTTGAGAATAAGTGTGGTTCTCAAGCATGGATGACCGGGTGGAGGGTACCATAAACGAGTAGCAATTGCATCAGGGTAAAAGAAATGGGGACCCAGCACCCCATCACAACAGACATTTATGTTCTCTCTTTGTTACAATAAGACCTACATAAATATTGTGTGACCTTAAAATGTTTTTACTGGTGCCTTCATAACACAAGATTAGAAACAGAAGGGTTGAGCAATGGATGCTGCTTCTCTTGTCTGTCGTGTTTGAGGCTCGAATATTGCCCCCTCAGGACAGACGCTTTTCTCCTGCCATCTCATATCAAATAATGTGAAATAGTCCCTGATGCATACTGCAAATTATGCAAGTGTGTTCACTATACTCTTTGTTTTTTTCATAACATGGTCATCAGGAGTAGAAACAGATACGTCTTTGTAGAACAGGCTTACCTTTGGCAATACAATGTAAGATTCCCTCCTTCAGAAAACAGGTGCAGGTACAGCTAGAGCAGCAGCGGCACAAGCTCTCCCATCACAGGACATATACAAATCCTGCAACAACAGTACAAGCTTTGCTTCTTCACAGAGCAGGTAAAGCATGGCAGTAGAGAAGGAGGCGTTCTTCTCTCACAGAGTGCAATCTGCCATTCCCTGCAGAAGAGATTCCTCAGGGTAGACTTGTGCAGGTTTCACCTGTGAGAAGTTGGCCTGGTATATGGTGTTCACTATTCTAGTGAGCACCTTGCACCAGTCCACACGACCCTTTTGGTGATTGGTTGTAAGTCAACCTTATAGACAAGCTACCCTAATGGTAGCATGGACAAAGCAGTCTTAGGCCAAACTTAAGAGGGCATGTGAAGCCAGCTGTTTTACCATATGCAATCCCTTTTAATACCAAATGAAAGGACACCACACAAGTTATATATTACAAAATATATGTATTTATTTCTAGAATAATCCCCTGAACTCTTTATGAGCACAGGAGCACAAGCGTTAAACAAAGAACACAGTATAACATACAATAAGCTGCACAATTATGGATAGGCCGGGTGGCCACTGAAACCATATATTAAGAAAGTGGTATAAGTACCACGTCACGAACAATGAACAGGCCTAGGGCCTTGGGAATCGCTGGGCCTACACTGGACTAATGAAGGTTAGGTCGGGAGAGGCCCACAGGATACGGGTGCAGAGTCTATAGGCAACAGCGTTTACCATACAAGTCAATGGTGTGTAAAAATCAGAAAGTTATAGGTTTTGGAGACTTCCAACTGGACTAGAACTTAACCACTTAAAAGTAGGACACTAGAGGTGTAATCCACTATAGGAGCACCGGAGTTAGATCGTTACCTCACAGGAAGCGGGTGCATAGGTGCCAAAGTGTGTCGGGTTTCGTCGTGAAGTTCTATGGAGCCTGGAGATGAAGATGCTGCAGGCAGCCAGGAGAGAAGAGTCCGGTTGGATCCAAGGGTGGATCGAAGATGTAGAGTACCTGAAAGCAGAGGGGACAGAGTTCAGGTCACTAGCCAGTGACCAGCGAGGAACCAGGAAGGAACCAGGCGATGTCGGGTTGCAATCAGGTGATGTTGAGGTGTTTGTCTTCGCTGCCACGTGGACCAGGAAGGATCGAGGACGACCAGCTGGTGAACACGAGCTGTCCCACGAAGGCTCTTGCTGTCAGCTGTGTCGGTACTCGATTCAGAGTCACCAAGCCTTGGCAAAGGCAACCCACGCAGGATTCGAAGAAGCCTTCTTGATCGGACCGGGAAGGTCAGATCGATGGCTCCTTTTCAGGGGAGCTGGGGCCAGTCTGGAGCAACCAGACCAGCAGTGTAGTTTCGATGTTTCGTTGTCACAGAGGCCTCTAGCCAACGGGCAAGCAAACAGACAACGTGCCGAGCAGGAAAAGTGCAAAAGGGCCCCACGCAGCACTCAGAGAGTGTGGAGAGGTGATCTTTGGAGCACAGGCTGCTCGGGGCTGGGGCTTCTCAAACCCCAAAGCACAGCGTCGAGGGACCTCAGGAGCTGCACAGGAAGCACTTCGTCGACTTTTCAAGATGGCCGGTCCCACATCTCTTGTTGCCTCCACGGGTCTAAGCTTTGCTAGGACTGTGGATCGGGCTGTTGGAAGTCTGGGAGTCCAGGTCTTGTCAGTCTCTGTCATTCGAGCTCCGGCGGGAGCAAAGGCAAAGAAAGTTTCTTCGCGCTGATGGTGCCTGCTTGCACAGGGTGGCCACTCCTTGACCACAAGGCAGATTCTTCAGTCTTCTACGTCGAGTAGGATGTCGAAGGGTCCAGAGTTTCGTTTCACAGTTTCAGTCAGGATGATCTAAATTGCATTGGCACAGCTCCTACCTTTATTCCAAATCAAGGGGCTGGATCACCTGCTAGGTCCCTCCAATGGGTGGGACCCAGGAAGGGGGTAGTTACACCCCTTTCCCTTTGTCCAGTCTCGCGCCAGAGCTGGGGCTTGAGTGCCCCAGCACCGGTTTGAACTGGGCTATGCATGGGACGCCTGTGCGCCCCAGGCAGTGTCTAGTTTCATTCAACCCTCCCTGCTACAATCCACTATCTCCTGTCTGGGGTGGTGTAACACCTCCCTGTGACAGGATACCATTTGTCCAGGCCTCCCCTGCTGGAGTTTCGGTCAGCAGGAGGAGGCCAGACTTGTGTCTGTGGCAGCAGCATCCATTTTGTGATGCTGGGGCTCTGGTTATAATTAACCACGTTCAAGCAAAGTAACATGTCTTCTCTCTCTAGAAGGGTGGAATACTACCCCCGTCGCCAGAACTGGCGAGGGGGTAGTATTTCAAAGAGTATGACACCTTACACATGTTTTGATAAAGCCAAACCAAAGTTAGCAAGTAACCGCGAGGATTATAATGCACTTAAGAGTATATGGTATGGCAATATCCCAAAACAGCTAAGGGAGTTGGTCCCGAAAGCTGCAGACAGGCTCAGCTCATGCTAGAGCACCATCTCACATAAAACCAAGCACTCTGCCTCCAGGATTGATAAGGCCTGCCATAGGAGTGACTTATAGGTGTATATGTGTACAGATGTAGGTGTAGATATAGGTATACTATATCTAAGCAAGGGGTGATTACATGACCTTGCCCCAGCTGAGTGATCAGCCAGTTATGTAAGTTTGGATAGCCAGTCAGGGGTGGCAAAAGATATGCTGCAGCCCCTGGTAGGCCTTGGATGCACCTATGCCCTGGATACCTAAAGTACACTGTACAGGGGCTGATAAGGTGACCCAATGTCCAATTGGTTATGTACCTAAAGTACATGGATGTGAATTTAGAGAGAGAACAGCAGGCTGTGGGTCTGATTAGCAGGCCCACAGCCACATTAAGTCGAAAAACCAGTGAAGCAAAAAGCAAAAAATGGGGTGATCATAGGAAAGCAGACCCTACTCTCCTACATAACACCCCCCCCCCCCCCCCCCCCAACGCAGGGACATTAAACTTAACCTTGACCAGATAAGTCTTCATGTTCTAAGTGGAAATACCTGGAGAGACCATCTGCATTACCATGGTCAGTCCCTGGTCTGTGTTCCACTGTAAAGTCCATTCCCTGTAGGGAAATGGACCACCTGAGCAGTTTGGGATTTTCACCCTTCATCTGATTTAGCCACAAGAGGGGCTTATGGGCTGTCTGAATTCGGAAGTGAGTGCCAAACAAGTATGGTCTCAACTTCTTCAGGGCCCAAACCACAGCAAAGGCCTCCCTCTCAATTGCTGACCAACTTTTCTCTCTAGGGGTCAGCCTTCTGGTAATGAAAGCAATGGGCTGGTCTTGACCATCTACATCAAGTTGTGAAAGCACAGCTCCCACCCCCAACTCAGCAGCATCTGTTTAGACAATGAACTCTTTGCTGGAGTCAGGACTCTTTAGGATAGGTGCAGAGCACATGGCCTTCTTCAGGTCATCAAATGCCTTTTGACAGCTAACTGTCCACTGAACCTTCTTTGGCATCTTCTTGGATGTCAGATCATTTAATGGTGTCACAATGGACCCATAGTTCTTTACACATTTCCTGTAATACCCAGTCAGGCCCAAGAAAGCTCTGACCTGTGTCTGGGTGGTTGGAGGAGCCCAGTCCTGTATGGTCTGGATCTTACTCTCCAGTGGTTGAACCTGACCCCGCCCTACCAGGTGGCCCAGGTACACAACCTTGCTCTGCCCTATCTGGCACTTGGTAGCCTTGATAGTCAGGCCTGCCTTTTGCAGGGCCTCCAGAACTTTCTTCAGGTGGATCAGGTGATCCTCCCAGGTGGAGCTGAAGACAGCAATATCATCTAGATATGCTGCACAAAAGTCATCCAACCCAGCAAGGACTTGATTCACCAAACTTTGGAAAGTGGCAGGTGCATTCTTCAAACCAAAGGGCATTGCCACAAACTGATAATATCCACTGGGGGTTGAGAATGCTGTTTTGGCCTTTGACTCTTCAGCTAACCTGATTTGCCAATAGCCAGCTGTCAGATCAAATGTGCTCAGAAATTTGGCAGAAGACAACTTATCTATGAGCTCATCTGCCCTTGGAATAGGATGAGCATCTGTCCTAGTGACAGCATTGAGACCTCTATAGTCCACACAGAACCTAATTTCTCTCTTTCCATCTTTGGTATGAGGTTTTGGCACAAGGACTACTGGGCTGGTCCAGGGGCTCTCTGATGGCTCAATTACTCCAAGTTC
Organism: Lissotriton vulgaris; assembly: GCF_964263255.1. Taxonomy (NCBI): domain Eukaryota; kingdom Metazoa; phylum Chordata; class Amphibia; order Caudata; family Salamandridae; genus Lissotriton; species Lissotriton vulgaris. The sequence continues at coordinate 353,433 of NW_028250369.1, read as the reverse complement.
AAGCATTTTCTGCACCTCAGCCTTTATACAATCCCTGACATGGTCAGGTTGCCTGTAGATTTTATTCTTCACAGGCAGACTGTCACCAGTGTCCACCTCATGTGTGCACCAGTTAGTTTGACTGGGTGTTAGAAATGGGATCCCTGGCTGGCCAGGGCTTTCGCCAAAATCAGTCAGAGACCACCACTCCTAAGTCAGGGCAAGGGAGTTACACGCCAAGATAACCCCTGCTCACCCTCTAGGTAACGTGGTGCGAGCAGCAAGGCTAAACTTGGAGGCGATGTGAGTTAAGTATTTGCGCACGGACCCCAGCAACAACACCCAAGGCCCACCACAAAGGAAACTCCACACAAGGTTATATATAAAAATAGCCTTTGTATTATACCAAAACACATTAGATAAAAAACACACACTTTACACTGTGCCAACAGGCACGGGCAGAATTTACAGGGGATATGTACAAGATAGGGCCACATGGACCACTGTCAGGAATCAGCACTTTAGAACTTAGCACTTGGTAGAATTAGCACTTAGAACATATAATAATAAAATCACTGTAGCACACAACCAGTAACCACTGGTAACCAGGACCTCACTAGTCACTAGTACCACCTGTACTAGGAGAAAAACCACCTAAGTATCACAATACCTGTAGGGGTATAAGCACATAACACATGAAGCATAACATACATTCATAGGTGTAAGAACAAGGCACATGTCGCATTAAAAACACATTCAGAGGTGCAGCAAAAGAACAATTGCACCAAACTCGCATAAGTCACCACCTGTGACTGTCCATAGGCCAGCAGGCCTCGCAAGGGCTGAAATGCCCTTAGTCCCAATGTCAGGCAGGCTGCGCAGGTAGCCAAGAGCACACGCCTAAATGTAGCAGTTGCCCACAAAGTGCTGGGCAACTGGTGCAAACAATGGGGCCACACGTTGGGAGCCTAGTGGGGCTCTAGAACACTGATTGCCACCTAGAGCCTCTCCCACCACGCTGGGCTCCTAAAGCAAATGAATGCCGCCACAAGCCTTCTCTCAGGCTCAAGAACAAGGGTGAGGAGAAGTACTGCATGGGAGCCTCGGGGCTCTGACCAACACTCGTGTCCCCTAAGAGCCTCTTCTGGGCTCTTCAGCAATGGTGGGCTGAGCCTCGTGGGCTCAAAGAACAATAACTGCCCCCTCGAGCCTCTCGGGACTCGTAATACACAAGATGCGGGCGGGGAGCCTCGTGGCTCTACAAAGAAATGCCCCCGAGCCTCTCGGGCCCCGTAACAACTGGGGCGTCGTGGGAGTCCCCTACGGAGACTCGGAAACAGAAATGCCCGGAACCTCTCGGGCTCGTGACTACAAAGAACTGCCCCCAAGAGCCTATCCATGCTCTCCACACAAAATGCGGCCGTGGTCCTGGAGGGGAGAGGGCGGGCACCGACAGCGTGTCCCGACGCCCTCCTCCCTTTACTCGCTCTCCCGGCCCCCACTCACCGGCTCTCCTTGGGTTTCCCGGCTCCTGCGCTGTGCTCCGGGGCTCTCCCTTGCTCTCGGGAGCCCCGGGGGAGGGACGCTGGCTTCGGGGTGAGACTTCCGGTCAGGCCGTGCTCGGATTGGCCGGCCGGCCAACCACTTCCGGGTCGTCGTGGGCAGCGCGGCGGCCCGTTTCAGGCACTCGTAGGCTGGGGATCAATTTACCGATGGGTTGGCTCCCTCGAGGTAAATCGAAAAATGGCGGAAAGGTCGCTGGCAGGGTGCGCACCTGCCAGGGGACAAAATACTCGAAAATAAGCGAGGTGGACACTCGCCAGGACAACCACGAGCAGGGTGGGCACCTGCACAGAAATTGACGCGCTCCCAAGCACTACAAGCCAAATAAAGCACTCTTAAGCGCTAGAAACGAAACAAAGCACTCCCAGGCGCCAGGGGCAAGGCAAATCGCTCCCAAGCGCTAGGGGGCAAGAACAGAGCTCCAGCAAAGTTCTGGGTAGGCAGGGGGGGGCAAGGCTGGGCCCAGAGCCAGCTCACTGGGCCTCCAAGCAGGGAGGCAGTCCAAGTGGCGGTCCGCCTGCCCAGCAACAGCAGCAGCCCCTTCAGGATCCTGGAAGAGAACATTTTGTTAGGGGACACAACCCCTTCTTATACTTCAAATTCCTTTGTCTGTAGGTGCAGGGTGGGGGAGAAACCAGTCGCAGCTGGTTTTAGAGCACCCTCGATGGGCTCAACCACCCCTTTCATTCACTGGCAGGGCTAGGGTCATTAGACGCACCACAGGGGGCGAAGCCAGCATTGTGTGGGGAAAACCCAGCCTCATTCAGGACACAGGTGCACTCCTCCCCAGCCATCAGCATGCTAATCTCCACACTCACCCCTGGGCAGACCCATCATGACTCATGGAGCCTGGCATCCCAGCCAGCTCCAGCCAATCACACGCCAGCACCTTCACAGCACACACACAGCCATGTCTAGAAGTGGCACTTGCCCACTAGACACATACACGCCGCACATACCATTGCGCAGCATTCACTCTCACGAGTTCGCACATACCAAACTCGAGCATGCTCGCCTCACGCATCAGGAACTACCAGGGACACAGACATTCCCCATGCATTCCTATGGGAGGGCAGGCCAACCTCACTCCACGCACTCAGAGTGCGCACGCACTTTCCACTGGGACACAGTGAAAGTGCGCAGAACCCACAAAATCACCATCACCACGTCACCATTAAAAGCCAAAAGTTTAGGGGTGAACCTGCCAGAAGGGCCAAGTCTAACACTGGGTGTTAGTGAAAACATGTGTCTGAAAGACTGTAGAACTTGTCTGCAGTCTTGTTGCTGCTGGCCAGTGAGGCTGCCATCCAAGGACACACCATCAACTGAACCATCATCAGGGTTATGGGATAACAAGTCTGGGAGAGGGTCACTCTCTTCCTCTTGCTCCCCATCTGTAGCCTTGAGCATGCCCATGTCTGCCCTGTCAACAAATGCTTTCAATCTGTTTACATGGAGCACCCTGTGGGGGTGCCAAGGTCCACCAAGTAGGTGACCTCTCCCTTTTTCTCAATGATGGTGTGGGGTCCAGACTTTTTGTCTTGGAGAGCTGCTGGGGCCACTGGCTCCAACACCCACACCTTCTGTCCTGGCTGGTACTCAGTCAGCACAGCCTTTTGGTCATGCCAAGCTTTTTGGAGTTCTTGGCATAGTCCACTATATCAAGTTTAGGCTTTTTGAGAGGTAACTCCCATCCTTCCTTCACAAGACACATGGGACCCCTTACAGGATGCCCAAACAAAAGCTCAAAAGGACTGCAGCCAACCATCTTTTGTGGGACCTCTCTGTAAGCAAAGAGAAGGCAGGGTAAAAGGATGTCCCATCTTCGCCTAAGCTTTTCAGGTAACCCTTTTAGGGTCTAGTTGAATCTTTCAACAAGCCCATTGCACTGTGGATGGTAGCGTGTAGTGAATTTGTAGTTAACACCACACTCCTTCCACATTGCCTTTAGATATTCAGACATGAAGTTGGTACCTCTGTCTGAAAGAACCTCCTTTGGAAAGCCCACTCTGGAGAAAACTCCAAGTAGGGCCCTTGCCACAACAGGACTGTTGTGGTCCTCAGGGGAATTGCCTCTGGATACCTGGTGGCATGATCCACTACCACCAGTATAAATCTGTGCCCAGATGCTGTTTGGGGGTCCATTGGTCCAACAATGTCTATCCCTACTCTTTCAAAGGGTACCCCCACCACAGGTAGTGGTATGAGGGGAGGCCTTTGTGGTGACACCTGATTTGCCACTGGCTTGGCAGGTGACACAGGAGCGACAAAACTCCTTGGTATCTTCTGACATGTGAGGCCAGTGAACATGAGGGACAAGCCTGTCCCAAGTTTTGTTATGGCTAAGTGTCCTGCTAAAGGAATATCATGTGCCAAGGTTAGAAGGAAGCCCCTAAATTGCAGAGGTATGACCAACCTCCTGGCAGCACCAGGCTTGGGGTCTCTAGCCTCTGAATAAAGGAGCCCATCATCCCAATACACTCTATGGGTACCTTGAGCATTCCCAGCAGCCTCAGCAGCAGCCTGCTGTCTGAGGGGTTCAAGAGAAGGGCAAGTTAATTGAGCCTGCCCCAGATCTGCCCTTGAGGGTACCCCTGTCCCCAGAAACTCAACCTTATTAGGTTCAAGCTCTTCAGGGACAGTCTCCTCTTGGATCACTGAATCAGCCTCCTGTGAGGTCTGATCCTCAACCTGGGGCAAGTGGGAAGGCACTGCCTTAACCCTCTTGCTCTTTCTCTTGGGTTGTTCTTGGCCTATTGTTCCAAGATCCAGCACAGGTTCAGGTAAGCACTTTTTGGCCTGTGACCTGGTCACAGCAAGGACATGTGCTGAAATACCTAGCATCTCTGCACGAGTCCTGTACTCCACTTCTGACCACAGTGAATACTCTAGATCATTGCACAAAAGACAGTCAACTGGGAGGTCTGCACTAACCACAACTCTCTTGAGGCCATGTACCCCTCCCCAGGAGAAGTTAACAACTGCCACACTATGGGGAGTAGTGACATTGCTAGCAATGGTCACCAGGTAATTATCACCCAGTATAAATTGTCCAGGGTCCACAAAATTAGGTGTCACCATTGTGACACTGGCACATGTGTCCCTGTAGGCCTGAGCCACTTTACCATTAATCAAAGACGTCTGCCTGTACTTGCCCAGAGTATTGGGACTCATAGCAAGGGACATGTCCATGTCCCCCTCACAGATCAAGACTGCCTGAGTAGGAACTCTGACTAGGCCAGGCTCCACCTTAGTACCCATGGTTAAACCCACTATAGCTTTAGTTTGGGGACCACGACTGCTGACTGTACTAGGGGGTGCAGTTGCCTTAGGGGCTGCAGTGGCAGGGGCTCCACCTTTATTAATGCACTCACTAAACCAGTGAGAAACTGACTTACAGTAATTACACCAAAGTTTCTTTGGACCATCATTCTTCTTCTTCTTTCCATTTTTGGAATATTACTATTTTGGGGGCCTGAAGAAGACTTCTTGTCTTTTTGTTTCTGATCTCCACCCTTCTGGTCTGCTTTCTTCTGATCACCACCTTGGTTCTGGTGTTTCTGCTTAACCCTGGTTCTGACCCATTTGTCTGCTGTCTTTCCCAATTCTTGAGGAGAGGTCAGATCTGAGTCAATCAGGTGCTGATGCAAAAACTGGTTCTGAGACTTATTAAGGATCTGTTCTCTCATTATTAGATTGTACAATCCTGTATAGTCTGTAACTTTACTTTCCAGCAACCAACCTTCCAGAGCCTTAGTAGCACAATCAACAAAGTCAGATCAGTCTTGAATCTGAGTCTTTTGGGTATCTCTGAGCAACAATCTGTATTGCTCAGTGGTTAGGCCAAACCCTTCAATCAGAGCACACTTCAGGACTTTTTAGTAGTAGTTTTTAGCATCCTCTGTGTTAACAGTGAGGAGCTTATTCCTCCCTTTTTCTGAAAAAAAGGAGAGCCACAAGATTGCTGCCCACTGATCCTGAGGAACCTGCTGTACCATGCAGGCTCTCTCAAGAGCAGTTATCCATTTGTGGATGTCATCCCCATCTCTTTAGGGGGGCACAATCTTACTCAGGTTTCTATGATCATAGGGCCTGTCTTTATCCTTGGGGATAATGCTGCCACCAGTGGAATCTAATCCACTTAATATTTGCTCCCTTGCTAAAGCAAGTTTAGCTTGGGCCAGGGCTACCTCTTCCTTTTCAATCTGGAGTTGGACAGCACTCATCCTAGCCTCATGTTCTTTTCTCTGGGGAGAAGTCATTCCCCTTTGAGATCCCCTAGAGGCATTAGACTGGTTAGATTCCCTGGAAGGAGAACTAGCCCTTCTATTGCCAGGGTTAAGTCTATTATTGGGCCTGGAAAGGTGGACACCTTCTCCATTCCCATGTAGGCTTAAGTTGGCTTGATTCAATATTCTAACTTGAACCTGGTCATCCTCCCCCTGATCCTCTGACTCATTTCCATCCTCATCCTCATCCTTGTCTACCTCTTCAGGGTCAACTTCTGGGGCATCAGTATTATCAGGTGGGTTTCCCTCTCCTATCTTTCTTGAAGGACCTGAAGCAGATTCCTTCTCAAGATCAGCTTTCTCTAGGATTGCTATGAGGATAGGGATGGTGGGGTTGTGACCCATTTTCAGCCCCCTTGAAGTGCATATGGCACTCAAGTCCTTGTGGCTGAGTTTTTTATAACTGGATGGTGCTTTGTGAGAGTCACCCACAGGTAGAGAAATGGAGGGTTCACCTGTGCCAGGCATGACTAGTGAGGTGCAAGTGGAGCACTTACCTACACTTTTTGTTTTCCTACTGGAACCTCTCTAGAGGTTGTAGTCAGGGTGTGCTAAGCCCTTTGGTCTACAATCACTAAGTTTAGTAGAACTTAAGTATGCTAAGCTTTGTTTATATGTACCTAGGTACTTGATGTGATCTTTCATATGATATTGTCAAAGATTTCAACTGGTAAAACAACAGCAAGCTCAAATCCCAACTGCTGCACACCAATGTGAGAAGTTGGCCTGGTATATGGTGTTCACTATTCCAGTGAGCACCTTGCACCAGTCCACAAGACCCTTATGGTGATTGGTTGTAAGTCAACCTTATAGACCAACTATCCTAATGGTAGCATGGACAAAGCAGTCTTAGGCTAAACTCAAGAGGGCATGTGAAGTCAGCTGTTTTACCATATGCAATCCCTTTTAATACCAAATGAAAGGACACCACACAAGTTATATATTACAAAATATATGTATTTATTTCTAGAATAATCCCCTTAACTCTTTATGAGCACAAGCGTTAAACAAAGAACACAGTATAACATACAATAAGCTGCACAATTATGGATAGGCCGGGTGGCCACTCAAACCATATATTAAGAAAGTGGTATAAGTACCACGTCACGAACAATGAACAGGCCTAGGGCCTTGGGAATCACTGGACTAATGAAGGTTAGGTCGGGAGAGGCCCACAGGATACGGGTGCAGAGTCTATAGGCAACCGCGTTTACCATACAAGTCAATGGTGCGTAAAAATCAGAAAGTTATAGGTTTTGGAGACTTCCGACTGGACTAGAACTTAGCCACTTAAAACTAGGACACTAGAGGTGTAATCCACTATAGGAGCACCGGAGTTAGATCGTTACCTCACAGGAAGCGGGTGCATAGGTGCCAAAGTGTGTCGGGTTTCGTCGTGAAGTTCTATGGAGCCTGGAGATGAAGATGCTGCAGGCAGCCAGGAGAGAAGAGTCCGGTTGGATCCAAGGGTGGATCGAAGATGTAGAGTACCTGAAAGCAGAGGGGACAGAGTTCAGGTCACTAGCCAGTGACCAGCGAGGAACCAAGAAGGAATCAGGCGATGTCGGGTTGCAATCAGGTGATGTCGAGGTGTTTGTCTCCGCTGCCATGTGGACCATGAAGGAACGAGGACGACCAGCTGGTGAACACGAGCTGTCCCACAAAGGCTCTTACTGTCGTCGGTGTTGGTACTCGATTCGAAGTCATCAAGCCTTGGCAAAGGCAACCCACGCAGGATTCGAAGATGTCTTCTTGATCGGACCGGGAAGGTCAGATCGATGGTTCCTTTCCAGGGGAGCTGGGGCCAGTCTGGAGAAACCAGACCAGCAGTGTAGTTTCGATGTTTTATCGTCACAGAGGCCACTAGCTAACGGGCAAGCAACCGGACAACGCGTCGAGCAGGAAAAGTGCAAAAGAGCCCCACGCAGCACTCGGAGAGTGTGGAGAGGTGATCTTTGGAGCACAGGCTGATCGGGGCTGGGGCTTCTCAAACCCCAAAGCACAGCGTCGAGGGAACCTCTGGAGGAAGCACTTCGTCGACTTTTCAAGATGGCCGGTCCCACGTCTCTCGTCGACTCCACGGGTCTAAGCTTTGCTAGGACTGTGGATCGGGCTGTTGGAAGTCTGGGAGTCCAGGTCTTGTCGGTCTCTGTCGTTTGAGCTCCGGCGGAAGCAACGGCAAAGAAAGTCTTGTCGCGCTGATGGTGCCTGCTTGCACAGGGTGGCCACTCCTTGACCACAAGGGAGATTCTTCAGTCTTCTATGTCGAGTAGGATGTCGAAGGGTCCAGAGTTTTGTTTCAAAGTTTCAGTCAGGATGATCTAAATTGCATTGGCACAGCTCCTACCTTTATTCCAAATCAAGGGGCTGGATCACCTGCTAGGTCCCACCTATGGGTGGGACCCAGGAAGGGGGTGGATACACCCCTTTCCCTTTGTCCAGTTTGGCGCCAGAGCTGGGGCTGGAGGGCCCCAGCACCGGTTTGAACTGAGCTATGCATGGGACGCCTTGTGCGCCCCAGGCAGTGTCTAGTTTCATTCAACCCTCCCTGCTACAATCCACTATCTCCTTTCTGGGGTGGTGTAACACCTCCCTGTGACAGGATACCATTTGTCCAGGCCTCCCCTGCCGGAGTTTCGGTCAGCAGCAGGAGGCCAAACTTGTGTCTGTGGCAGCAGCATCCATTTTGTGATGCTGGGGCTCTGGTTAGATTTAACTGCGTTCAAGCAAAGTAACATGTCTTCTCCCTCTAGAAGGGTGGAATGCTACCCCCGTCGCCAGAGGGGGTAGTATTCCAAAGCGTATGACACCTTACACAACATGTTTTGATAAAGCCAAACCAAAGATAGCAAGTAACTGCGAGGATTATAATGCACTTAAGAGTATATGGTATGGCAATATCCCAAAACAGCTAAGGGATTTGGTCCCGAAAGCTGCACACAGGCTCAGCTCATGCTAGAGCACCATCTCACATAAAACCAAGCACTCTGCCTCCAGGATTGATAAGGCCTGCCATAGGAGTGACTTATAGGTGTATATGTGTCCAGATATAGGTTTAGATATAGGTATACTATATCTAAGCAAGGGGTGATTACACGGCCTTGCCCCAGATGAGTGATCAGCCAGTTGTGTCAGTTTGGATAGCCAGCCAGGGGTGGCAAAAGATATGCTGCAGCCCCTGGTAGGCCTTGGATGTACCTTTGCCCTGGGTACCTATAGTACACTGTACAGGGGCTGATAGAGTGACCCAATGTCCAATTGGTTATGTACCTAAAGTACATGGATGTATATTTAGAGATAGAACAGCAGGCTGTGGGTCTGATTAGCAGGCTCACAGCCACATTAAGTCAAAAACCAGTAAAGCAAAAAGCAGAAAAATGGGGTGACCATAGGAAAACAGACCCTACTCTCCTACATCACCCATTACAGCTCATGCATAATTAATGCACAAAAGAATAGGATGTAGGTTTCAGACAGAACTTTGGAGCAGGTGCTTAGCTCACAGTGAGGAATGCATAGGTGGATACGTGAGTGAATATGCAAGCTCAGAAAACATTCTCGAGTAGGTGATATTCCACGTAAGCATCCTGAAAGTGCTGTTGCTGTCACTTGGAGACATGCTGTAAAACCTGTGTCATATTCTGCAGTCTTGCTGCTGTCACTTCCTTTAGATGCAACTGCTGCCATTCACAAGCACGTGTCAATTATTTTTAAACCTCAAAGGCTGAGTCCTTGCTACAGAAACCTTTGCTACTCGTGGTGTCAAAAAGGGGATGGAGGGGCAACACGTGCCCAGTATGGCCTTTTAAAGGCAAAATGGCAGAACCCAAAAACTATGCATCTATGTGGCTCAATTTCTCCTTCCACCATTGCCCCCGCTCTCACAAAGATATTCCTCTCTCACTCTCTTCCCAGACTCTACTGCAATCCATTCTCTCTTGTCCTACTTTTTCCCTCTTTTTTATTCTCTTCCCCTCCCTCTCTCTTATGTGCATTTCTTTGGCTTACATTTTTATCTCGGCTACTTTTCACTTGTTTTACCTTTGCTTGTCTCTTCACCGTTTTCTCTTACCCTCAATGCCCTCACACACTTACTTTACACTTGCCTCTGTCTCACATGCTTTTATCCCAATTCAATCTACTATACATCAGTCACACTCTTCTCATTCATCGCCCTCTCTCGACATGTGTATCTCTCATATATCTGCTCTCTTTCTTTCTTGTCTCTACTACTTCTATCTCTGTCTACACCACCTAGGGCCAGCACAAGTAATTTTTACATCTCTAATTCAAGGTAGTTTTTTCTGTGCATCCCATTCTAGTAATGATGCCACATTTCCTGCTTGGCTACAAATATGACACGCTCTGGTGGTAGCATCCTATGCATCCTCATAGTAGTCTCTTCCCCAAAAATTCCCCTTGCTGTCAAGTCTCATGCTGTGCAATCTTTTCACAGATATTGCCTTGAACTCTTTGTTTAAGAATTCATTCTACTTTTTCTTAAAATGCATGGGCCGCACACTTTTCTTCTCAACCCTCCACCTCCAATTCTCTATCTCTCATTTAGCCCCCTCTCACAATTTTCACTTTTATTTCACACAAATTCTGTCCATTTTCGATACAATGCTCTCTGTCATTCTCAAAAGGTCAACTATTCCTGACAGTCATCTGACTATTGTATCTCATACACTCCTTTCTCTCATAACTTCTAGTCTAATCTTCTTTTAGCACAGTTCTCTCGAAAGCCTTCTTTTCTATCCGACACACTCCTCCTACCATCTTATTTTCACTCACACATGCTCACACCATCCCTTCTTAATGAAATGCTCCTCTGACAAACACAGCACACATTCCATTCCCTGTTTCAAATCCTTTCCCCTGTAAACCAGACTGACTTGTCCTTCTCACACACACACAACCTCCCTTATACTGCCTTCTCTTGATCAGATAATTCTTTGTCTCAGCTCCCTTTTCACACATGCACTTTCACTTCTCTGGTCTCTCTCTTCTGCAGATGCAGACACTCAAGAATGGCTGTGTTTAAACGTTCCCTATCACCAGTTTGAGTTCAGAATTACAATTTTGCAAAATTACACTGGTGAAAACAAAGTTGTGTTCCACAAATTGGAAATATCGACTCAGAGGCAAGGCTGACGATGTCTGAAGTGAAACTCCTACGCAGGATTGTAGACTTAAATCAATGTAGTGATTATTTTGAGATGAAACCTGAATATTTACTTGGGAAATTGGAGAAAAAGTAAAGTTTGGGGCTAGTTAAAATATACTGGAGTTTGTGTTGATTCTTTGATTTTCCATATATTGAGAGGTAGCTGTTCCCTAGCAGGTCATTGTTATTTAGAGCAGCCAATCCTATGTTCTAGACTTATAAACAGGTGCCAACCTCTTCAAAAGTGGATTGAGTGCGTGCACACTATGACCCCTGCCTCGATATTGCACCTGTTCAATATGTTGATGGCCACCAGTCTACCCTACACTACGTGAATCTATTTGCAATGTGTATGCTAGTATGTGTCAATGGCGCCAGTTGTGTGGGTATGTTGGGCTTTGTTGCTTGGGTGAGGACGCAACTTTCATGCAGTATTTTGTACATTTTTCTTGTGCGGTTTTGTTTGTGGGCCTCCTGCTTGTTATCTGTGTAATTATTGTGAGCCGGTGTGAAACACTCTTGGGCTCATTGTTTTTGACTGAACCTCATGTGGCCCCATCGGGAACGGTATGCCTAATCGGTCAGTCTGCCACCAGAGGGATAAGGGCTGAACTGTTAGGATCCCATCTCCTCCACAGATCCACAAAGAACATATCTGTTAAGTGGAAGCTCTCGAGAGAAGCAATCTCCCACATATTTGCACTGCCCCTCGCATCTACTTTGAGCCTAAAATTGTGTCCAAGTTTCCATCCACTCCGACACTCAAAATACATTTCGAGATGACCACTAAACACCCTCCCCATCCCCCACCCTCTCAATACACCAAATACCAGCTGCTCTAGCTTAAAGGCACCATGGTTGAGCAGTGAGGAATCCTCCTAAGACATAATGTATAAGACCTACCCTGTACCCAAGTTACACTGTCTCAGACGGACGGGAGTCATCAACCAGCCTTTCTACATGCCAAGTATACACCATGTCAGTGATGGATCTTCTGAGATACCCCATAGCAGTCCCCTAAGAGGTGGATCGAAAGGAGGTCGTTCCCATCACTCCATACAGATGTTCAGAAGAGACCCCTCCAAGCCCAGTTAGATAAGCCTGACTGCTGACATCCCGTATTCAGCCCTATGTTGCTGCCTCTCCGATGACCTAGTCACAAAATGTTTCAGCTCACCCTGCAGCTGCGACAAGGATACAACAGAAATGCCATCACACACTATTTAATTAGGGCTGATGCGAAGCTAAAAGTGCCTTCAAGGGGGTTACATGAAGGCCCAGCCTCTGAAAGTTGATCATCACATAGCCAGAGAACTCAGCAGTCAATGGTAACATTTGCATTCTGTGCCAGCGCAGGCCTTATTCACTCACATATTGATTGCACTGGGACATCTGCCCAACTATGCACCGAAATCCAACCTAGCACACTGATGCAGGGTGACCACAGAGATAAGGACATATCTACACCCCCATCCTCGTAAACACCCACGCTTAACATCTGTTCCCCCCACACACCAAGAACCGTTCCATGCTCCTTAGCACCAGAACAGCATGCACACAACCCCCCCCCACGCCTGCTAGGGTCGTGGGGCTACATAAGACGCTGCATAGTATAGGTACCCTCCCCCTCCTCTTCACCAGCACCTCAGGAATACAGCGCTGGCTCCACTCACCCTATGGTGCTCAATCCTGGGATTGACTACCCGCTGACCACGCCCAGGTCATCCTCCTTAGGGACATACGCCTGACTTTCCCTCCCCTGCTTTGCATCTCCTCCTCAAACCTGCAGCTCCCCTTAAGGCCACACCTAGGAGTCAAATGGCACATCACTGATAACGCATGGCTCAACACACTTGAGGTTTACCACCCCCCCATCATGGTCCCTCCTGATGAGAACAAGACAATATTTTGCTCCTCGTCAATTTTCAGACCAACACCGCATGTGGTTGTTCCCCTTTAATTGTGATGTAGTTCCTATAAAACTATACAGGATCTGCGCATTTGGACAGCATACACTGTAGGCCTGGTGTCAGACTCATTCTAAACACCCCCACCGGGTATGTTGGCCTTTTGTCTCAGCTAGCTCACAGTGCACCATAATCCCCTCTTACAAAGGAGAGAATAGTTTTTTGCAACCATCGAACATGACAACCTTGATCCCTCAGGACTGTGCAAACAATATACTACCTGTCGGTCAGTCACTCATGCTTACTTAGTCTGTCTTAGAGATACCCAGAATAAACAGGCTGGGCGTTTTCAATAAGTATTTATTGAACAGTTGTTATTCTGGTGCAAAATAGATGAGCTGCATCAAACGTTAGACAGTAAAAGATATAAATGATTAGCAACACTATAAAGGTAAACGGATGGTAAAACTCTACCATCTTGCAGTAATCATGAATACTTACAAGTATATAAAATACATGATAATAAAAAGATGCAAATTCCTACGATGCCTCCCTAACTAGATGTACCTAAGTGTACCTAGCATGGGTGTAGGTGTTAAGCCAAGATAGATAGAGTAGACTGAAACTTCCCAGCCGACACACTGACCATTGACGCTGAGGTTCCTGTATGCAGACACTCCAGCTCGCAGAGTGTCCAACTCGAGACCAGGATGGGGTCCCACAGTCTCTCACTTAGGTAATGGGGTTGACTTTATCCTAGTGGATGTCTGATGTTTGTGGATGTCTGATGCTTGGGGAGGCCTGACGCTTGTGGATGCCTGACGCTTGTGGATGCCTGACGTCTGTGGATGCCTGACGCTTGTGCATGCCAGATCCTTTTTGGATGCCTGATGCTTGTGGATGTCTGATGGGTGATGCTTGTGGATGTCTGATGCTTAAGGATGTCTGATGCCTGTGGATGTCTGATGCCTGTGGATGCCTGATGCTTGTGGATGCCTGATGCTTGTGGATGTCTGAAGTTTGTGGATGTCTGATGTTTGTGGATGTCTGATGCTTGTGGATGCCTGACGCTTGTGTATGTCTGACACTTTTGGATTTTTGACGTTTGTGGATGCCTGAAGTTTGTGAATGCCTGACGCGTGTGAATGTCTGACGCTTGTGGATGCCTGACGCTTTTGGATGCCTGACGCTAATGGTGTGGGTGTGTGTGTGCCTATAAAGCGTGCACTGACGGCTGTTTGTGTCTGCCTGGTAGAAGCGCGCACTGACGGCTAGTAATGTGTGTGTATGGTGGAAGCGTGCACTGATGACCGGTGATGATTGCAGGTGGTGTGTGTGCCTAGTGGAAGCGTGCACTGACAACTGGTGGGGTGTATGCCTGGTGAAAGTGTGCAGTGACGGATGGTGGTGTGTGCCTGGTGGAAGTGTGCACTGACAACTGGTGGTGTGTGTGCCTGGTGGAAGCGTGCAATTATAGCTGGAGGTGTGTTTGCCTAGTGAAAGCGTGCACTGACGGCTGGAGTGTGCCTGTTAAAACGTGCACTGACAGTTGGTGGTGTGTGTGTGCCTAGTGAAAGTGTGCACTAACGGTTGGTGGTGTGTGCCTGGTGAAAGTGTGCACTGACGGCTGGTGGTGTGTATGCCTGGTGGAAGCGTGCACCTGACGGCTGGTTGTGTGTGTGCTTTGTGGAAGCATGCAATTATAGTTGGTGGTGTGTATGTTTGAGTCAGTGCAGTATTAAAGGAAATAGCTGCGTGAAACCGTGATTAAGGAGATGCTGCATTAGTAACAAGCTCTTGGCATTGCCGGAAGGGGGGGGGGGGGCGGGCGGGAGCGCATTGCTTTGAAGTCTGATGCGGGGGTGAGGGGAGCAGCTTGGGAGCACATTCCATTGAAGTCTGGTGCGAGGCTGATGGGTTTGACTTGCACGCGCGCGTCTCACACGACTGCATCACATGAACTGGACGTAATCCGCAGTTGGTAGAGATTTTGTTTTGCCTACTATATACTCGCCTATTTATCCCTGCAGGATGTAATAGGCGAGACCTAAAAAAGGAGATATTTATTTAACTGCAGTGCTAACAGAAACATGTTTTTGCCAATTCTGTACTCCTATAACCATGGATATGGTTCTGCGGCGCTCCAGTTAAGGTGGCTATATAATTACCAAACAAATTTGGGACAAGCTAGATCTACTGGATTTCCTAATGCTAGTTTTAAAGCACCTACTCATTAAATAAAAACATCTTCCATTTATATTTTTAAACTTTAGATGTTTGTAGAAGGTGAAAGCTGCAATAGAATAGAGAGAGAAATACATTGATAGAGTGGTTCTATACATTAATGGCCGCAGGTTTGTTCTTTTTTTAAATGGAAAAGTTAGAAGATAATGCCTAAGATAAGACCAGCCCTGAACCATCTGTGGCATCTAGAGCAAACTGGTAGTGTGGATTGTATTGTACTGCAACATTATTAAAGTGCTTGCTTCCCCATAGTCCGGAACTGAAGAACTTGCCTATTTGGCCAGCATGCAATGCCGTGCAGGGTATATGGTTTGAAGGGTGTTGTTGTATTTTTATCCTTTGTGGGAAGTGATCCATGTTGTGTGTGTTGACCACTGGGGTACATTATCAGGTTATAGGATGTAGTGCAGAGCTGTATTGTGGGTGAAGAAGTGTGAGAAATAGATTGCAATATATGATTTTCAGTATGCTGTCAGATTTGTGCAGCTCTGCAGGTCCCTGTATTTTATTTCTTATGATCAAACTTCGCTTAGCTGGTAACTGCACTGGATTGCCCAATATGAAATATTTTTTTGAAAAGTTTATAGTCCTGAGCAGGCATGGTTGGAGAAAGAAATTGTGGGGAAATCTGCTGGGCGGACTTTGTTACTGCCATCACTTATCTGATTGCCATTGTGAGATGTAAAGAGGCAGTCATAGTATGTAGCTACTTGGGACAGGCAGTAGTAGAGCAGATAAAAGTACTCCATTTGTCCAGCATTATGTGTAGGATATCTCCAGTTATCCCAGGACTGTTTACTTGGTGATGACATGTTTGTGGACTGGTTCAGTACAGGGTGAAAGACAAGACCAATCACAGACACGCCTTATGTGATTAGAATAAGATTAGGCAGTGTAATTAATGGACGTATTATGTAGCCTGTGTGAACTAAAAATTGGCTGCTAACCGTTGAGTGTTATCGTAGTAGTAGCAGTAGGGGACAGAAGGGGCATCCATGAATTGACATTATTTAACACCCAGGTCAGCCATAAATTAGCCCTTCCTACCTTATCTGCAGGGTGCAAGTCGAGGATACACGTGGGTAAACTGTGTCTTTCCACTCTTTTCAGAGTGGACGGCATCTCCCCTGCCAAGAAGTTGGGCCCCACAGAAATATTCTAAACTCGTCCCGATGTCATTTTTAGATACCGGGAAACATTCCGAAACGCCTGCAAGTTGTTTGATTTCATTCCAAGCAGCAAAGTGTAAGGGAGGGTGGTTTTGTTATTTTAAATTCCAACAGAGCCCAAAACTAAGTCTGAGGTCATGGGGCCATCAGGCCTCCTTTTGATTGTGCATACAGGTTGGGAGCTATCTGGAACCTCACACGTAGATGGAGGGGAAACAAAGTATCACAGCTAATTAACAGGTACTTAAAAGAGGCATGCTTTTGACTATGTTCAGTTCTTGTATATAGGACTATGCATGTACTGTAATAATGTCAGATCTATCCCAGTATTTACACAAATAATTTAAATACCACGATTTTTTTCCCCAAAGATATGTTTATTAACATTTTATCATGTAGTACAGAGTTAACTGGAATATTATACATCCAGATATATTTAGGCGGCTGAGCAGGCTACAGGACCAAAAAGAAGCAACATGTAATGATAGATGTATACCCCATCATATCCCAGGAATCCTAGAGGAATGAGTACAGTTTCTCCAATAGCAAGGACAGGGGGTAAGATAGTAGTGCCTAGAACATACTCTTGCTTTTGCGACAATAGTAACCTAATCCCTCTAAATGAGAAGGTGACCTTTAATGGGAACAAGTCGTAACCAGACTCTTAGAGAACATGGAAATAAATGTGTGTGGGTGTACTTGTACTTGAACTTGAAAACCATAAACTCTCCCCCCTAGCCCCCTTCCCCCCCAACCCCAACCCAACCCTGGTGGCGGCTACCCAAATGCAGCTCAGTTGCAATCCTAGGAGTTCCAAATAGGTTAAAATTGAAACAGGTGCATGGCTTTGACTGATGCAGGGCTGACGGCTGATGGTAGTCCCTTTGTAAGGAAAGCTACTAGAGGGCCCCATCTATATTTGAAATTCTTATAGTCGTCCCTGCATATATCCGCCATCTTTTCAAGGCTCAATAGTTTCCAGAGTCTGGAACGCCATAACGAGATGGCGAGAGCTTCCTTTTTCTTACATGCGGCTGCTCTGGCTATTTTCGCAGCACCAATGCAGGTCCACATATGGCCTTTTCAGCTTTAGTTTGGTGTTTGAGGGAGGGGTCGCGAAGGCCAAGGAGGGTATTTGCCATGGAGGTCGGAATAGGATACCCCAGCATATCTTTAATGTGTGCGAGGATTTACTCCCAAAAGGGTCGTATCACTGGACAGTCCCACCAAATATGTTGAAAATCGTCCAACAGGCTGCAACCTCTCCAACACAGGGCAGACAAGTCAGGAAATATCTTTTTGATCTTGGTAGGGTAGGGGTACCAGTCCATCATTATTTTCAGGTCAGCCTCCCTTAGTTCTATGGAATGGTTGAATTTTGGGATATCTGACCAGAGCCCCGCCCACTCACTATCTTGAATGTCCCGCTGTAATGTACCCTCCCACATGTACATGTAACGAGGCTTCGGGGTGTGCATAGAGGTGAGGAGATAGTTGTACAAAAAGGAGATCACACCTTTCATAGAGTCCACAGTTTGCACATATTTCTCAAATTTTGTGAGGGGGCGAGTGGCTGTTTCATGAATGTGGGGTGTAAACGCCCAGTGTTTCAATTGAAGATAGTGATAATGTTCGGTATGCTCCAGTCCATAATCCCTCTTGCAGCTATCAAAGGTGAGAATGTCACTGTCCTGTCCATATAGAACCAATGCTTCCCAGACTCCCTCTTGGACTACTCGTTCACCACTCTTAACTGCGCTGCGTTGCAGTAGAGACCAAAGTCTGGGAGACCCACCCCATCCTCCCCCGTGGTCTTCTTAAAATGGAGAAGGAAAACCCAGCACGACCACCCTGCCAAACGAACTGCAGCACCATAGATTTTACTTTAGGGAGAATTTTTTTTTCCAATTCCACTGGAAGAGCTTGGAAGAGATGTAATAGTTTAGAAAGTACTGTCAGTTTGACTGCATGGATGCGGCCTAGCCAGGAAATAAAAAGCGGTTTCCATCGTGTGAGATCTGCCTGGAGCTTCAAAAGGGAAGGAGGAAAGTTAGCTCTATAAAGCTCCTCTACTCGGGGTGTCAATTGAATTCCCAGTTATTGTAGAGGCCGGGAAGTCCATTGAAGCTGGGTGATCGACCGGAGGCTCTCAACCTCAGCAGTAGGGACTATGAGGTTAAGTATGTAGGATTTACCCAAATTCACCTTGAAACCTGCTACTGCTTTAAATCGTGTGAGTTCTGTTTGTAGTGCAGGTAGAGAGGAGGCTAGATCAGTGAGGGACAGGAGTACGTCGTCTGCGAAGTGATATTTTATGCACTTCTTCACTAAAAGGTACGCCCTTAATCTCAGGTGTGGCATGGATAGCCACAGTGAGCGGTTCTATACTGAGAGCAAACAGAAGGGGTGACAGAGGGCACCCCTTGAGAGTGCCCCTTGTCAGGGAGAAGGGAGCTGACAAAATCGCATTTTCCTGCACTCTTGAGTGTGGATGGACATAGTTAGCCCGTATCATTTTAATTAATTTGTTTGCAAACCCAAAAGACGCAAGTGTAGTAAAGAGAAACACCCAGTCCACCCTGTCGAATGCCTTCTCGGCATCTAGTCCCACCAATACCGCCGGGATGTGTTTCTTGTTAGATTTTTCAATTAGGTGGACAATACGTCTGGTGTTGCCATGAGTCTGGCGGCCTTTGATAAAGCCAGACTAGTCCGGGATTGTTTTATTTTTTATATCGTTACTATTCCCATTCTAGGTTATCAGAGTACTTTACATCACACATACACATTATACATTGACAATAAATAATATGTGTGTAAATCAATGTACAGGAGGGGTTGCATAAGACATTGAGGGTTACTTGGTGTAGGAGTCACACGTCCTTCATAGCTCAATGTGTTATATTAGAATTGCCATTTATGAACTGAGAGTAACAAAAGGATCTCTGATTTAAAAGCAGTAACCCACTTAGGGCATCTACATAAAATAACAATCTACCATCTGCGTGTCACATCATGTGCTTTGCAAGCAACATATTAACCCTCTGTGCTACTTTGATTCAAAACTCGGACTAGACAAAGCACAGATCTCTTCAGCAAGTGAATTAACCTCTTGAACTATCTTACCATTATTATTATTCCCTAAGATTTATTGGGCACACACAGATATATGCAGAAGAATTTGCAACCAATCAAACAGAACAGATTTAGTGCCACGTTTCTCCTTGTTGCCAATTTTTTTGGGGTAGAGTTTTAAAAAAAGTCAATATAAGCTGAGGCTCAGATTCTTTTTTGCTTTGTTGGCACACCTCTGATGCAAAATCTCATCTGTTAAATATTGTAATGCGCTGAAATGTACTAATGATAGATCTGCTAAACATGTGTGTGAAGTCTTACGATCTGATGTCACTTCTTGAGATGTCACTTCTGGTGAGGTCATGGTTTGTGATGCCAAGTGCGATGTCACGCGGTATGATGTAATGCACCATGATGTCACTTGCATACTGCCTAACGCGGTTAGTTCTCCAACTTCTTTTCTTAGGACTTGTTCCCTGCTTACCCGGATAAAGAAAGTAGTGTGCTATATGTGGTTGTAATCTACAGCGTGGTACTTGAAGGTGTGATTATTATTTTGCGCTCTATAACAAAGTTGTGTGATATTATGAATGAGAACATATGTAGGGGGGTCAATCAGAAACTTTGACAATTTGACTGATAAAAATACCACCTTACACAGATGAATACTACCAGTAGTAAATGTAAAACGTCATCTGGGATCTGGAGCATTGTGCTGCCCAGCTTAAAGTGGTATAACACCTCACCCAGCACTGTACCAGTCCACAGCAAAGAAACCACACATCACCAACCGGACAGGCATTGAATAACTGAAGAGATCTGCCACATGCCGCTGGCCTACTATTTTAATTTACTGCAATTAGCCACATACTATGACTGATTCTTGACATCTCACAATGACACGTAATAACAGAAGAAGAGAGTAAGGGATTATCCACGAAGGTGGAAGGAGATACTCCTGGGCCCCTGGACCTAAGACTATATAAACAACAAGAGGAGCATCACCGTTGGACCAAATCCATGGTCTCACATGGGAAGAAGGGAGATGGAGAAGTAACAAAAGAAAGGGTTTAACTTTTGTTAGAAGACCCCTCACTCACCAACCTGGTTGGTGACATGCTTCATCATAGGGGTCCCACCTGGATAGCCGAATGCCATCCGGGTGTGCTGCGACACCTGATTACAGTGGAGGGGTTTTTATTGTGAATGGAGTGCAAAAGAAGTGATGTTAAAAAATGTCCTAGTATAGCTTCCTGGAAAAATGTATTCTGAAGTTACTGGACAATGTTAAAAGCAGTAATGAGATACTAATGTTGGCTTAAATGACCAAATGTATCTATGTGATTGTGAAGTAAGGTCTACATGTTTCAACCTGTGTTGGGAGCTACCAGGTTTTCGTCAGGACCAAGTGCGTTGCAACCTGGGCGGTATACACACACTAACGTGTACCCAACCCTTGGTTCCAGAAACCAAACTGTATACTTGCAGTAGGTGTCCTCATAGCCTAATTAGGCGAGAAAGAAAGGAGAAACCTGTGGAAAAAAAGGAAACATCACAAACAAACAGATTACGTGCCTGTAAAGTAGTGTAGTTTCTCAGTAATCAACATGCTCTATGCGAATCCCTTTCATGCTCAAGACATTATCCCAAAAAGTGCATACTATATGGTGGCAAAAAATGCTGGCACGGGCCTGCATTGTGTTGCAAGTATGCAAGGATTGTCAACGGGATTTCCAGAAAAATGGCTCAATATGCCTGTGTTCAGATAGCTCACACTCTCACTAAACAATATAAGTGGATAAGTGGGTGTGAAATAATGGTTTAGTCACTCTGACATACTTTATGAAAAAGTGACTATCGACGTTCGCACACTATTGTGTAAGCGTTTCCTAATGCATGCATAATTAGATCAATAAAGCATTGTGAATCATGGCGGTGGGAGGAAGGTACTAGGACTAAGGTGAATTCTTACTCGGGATGAGAGTTTCAAGTGCTTCACGGGGGAAAGAGGATGGCCTGTTCTGCATAAAACGTATTCTGTAGCGGTGGAAGAAAAAGAAGGTTGATTAAAAAGAGCAGTAACGGGCCTGCGTTGTGGATCAGAATCGCTCGTACACGTGCCGCAGTTAAGTGCCGCTCCTGGGTGTATCTAGAACACCTGGAAAGGAAATCGGACTATTAAAAACGTACAGTTTAGCAGAAGTAAAAGGCCATTGCCCACCTTTAATACTGCATCTAACCTAATGACTAGGTCTATCAACAAACACTGGTCTATCCTGAACACAGGCAATCTCCACTGGGAAAAACCTTTATTCTCTTTCAAAAAATCCCACAGTCTTAAGGACTCCCTAGTGAACACACGTCCCAAGGACACTAATCAAAACAAGGTCCAGTCAATCACAAAAGCTTGGGGCCTCCCTGATGTGACTGGCCACTTCCGCTGCGGAGACTGCAGTGTATGCCATCTAACCAGAAACACAAAAATCCTGTAGTTGGAGCCTGGGAAAATTTGGAACCAATTGGCACATACAAACTGTAACAGCACCAATGTTGTCTATCTCATCAAATGTCCTTGAAACAAATCATATGTTGGTATGACAAGTAGGAAGATAAAACTGAGGATTTGCGAACATCGCAGTACCATCCGATGCAAAAAAAGTGCCACGAAACTGACAGATCATTTTCTTGAAATGAATCACACCACTAATGATATGGAGTGGATTGGTATTGAACAGGTTCAGAGAGGGAATACCATACAACAACAGATCTTTGAGAAAGAGCAACGCTGGATTTATAGACTTTCTACACACACAACTGGATTGAATGACAATATTCCCTGGGGCTCAGTCCTCCAGAGATGAAGCAAAGCACATATTCTCTTTTTTTGCGCTCCACAGTACCCTATGGGCATTAATACCACCCGGGATTGTGAACATCATGAAGCATAAACGCCCCGAGTATGCATCCCCATTTAATCGCCCAGCGCACACACTTCCATTTGAGAGGGATAAGTACCACTCATATCTACCTCTTCTAATGCGTTAGTGACTTTAGACATACGACCATTGTATGAATGGTTCTACTGCGGCACTGTTGTAGTAGCCATCTAAAGTCATTGCCCTTTTCACACTGTGAGCAATATTGCACTAATATCCCCACGTGGAGCAACATCATTGCCCCAATGCCACCCAGATGTATTTAAACATACCACACCCTGCAATAGTGGGGTAACGTGATTGCACTGACGTATATAGAGAGTCCACTGCACACTACCCCGTAGGAATTATTTAATGTTATTTCCTATGCATTACTAACCCCTTGTGCAGCAACTGCATAATACATGCCCCGTCGTGTTATGTGCTTTATATTTAAACTCGCCATAATGTAGGTCTTTTTTACGATCAGCATTGTCCGATCCCACCCCTCTTGGCTTTTTGGAACCGCGAGGCCACCTTACTCGTGGCCCCGCCGGCTGCCATAGTAACCAAACCTCACGCCAGTCACGTGAGGCGAAGCCCCGCCCACAACCCGGAACTTGCTGCCTCATAACACTACCGCTGGCAGTCTCCTGTGGCTGCGGGGAGTTCAGGACGGCGTATAGGCACAACGGCCTTTTACTTCTGCTAAACTGTACGTTTTTAATAGTCTGATTTCCTTTCCAGGTGCTCTAGATGCACTCACGAGCGGCACCTAACCACGGCGCGTGTACGAGCGATTCTGCTCCACGACGCGGGCCCGTACTGCTTTTTTTAATCAACCTTCTTTTTCTTCCACCGCTACAGAATAAGTTTTATGCAGAACAGGCCATCTTCTTTCCCCCGTGAAGCACTTGAAACTCTCATCCAGAGTAAGAATGCACCTTAGTCCTAGTACCTTCCTCCCGCCGCCATGATTCACGATGCTTTATTGATCTAATTATGCATGCATTAAGAAACGCTTACACAATAGTGTGCGAACGTCGATAGTCACTTTTTCATAAAGTATATCAGAGTGACTAAACCATTATTTCACACCCACTTATCCACGTATATTGATCAGTGTGATGCCGTGAGAGTGTGAGCTATCTGAACACAAGCATATTGAGCCTTTTTTTCTGGAAATACCGTTGATAATCCTTGCATACTTGCAACACAATGCAGGCCTGTGCCAGCATTTTTTGCCACCATATAGTATGCACTTTTTGGGATAATGTCTTGAGCATTAAAGGGATTCGCATGGAGCATATTGATTACTGAGAAACTACACTATGTTACAGGCACGTAATCTGTTTGTTTGTGATGTTTCCTTTTTTCCCCACAGGTTTCTCCTTTCTTCCTCGCCTAATTAGGCTGTGAGGACACCTACTGCAAGTATACAGTTTGGTTTCTGGAACCGAGGGTTGGGTACACGTTAGTGTGTGTATACCGCCCAGGTTCCAACGCACTTGGTCCTGACGAAAACCTGGTAGATCCCAACACAGGTTGAAACATGTAGACCTTACTTCACAATCACATAGATACAGTTGGTCATTTAAGCCAACATTAGTATCTCATTACTGGTTTTAACATTGTCCAGTAACTTCAGAATACATTTTTCCAGGAAGCTATACTAGGACATTTTTTAACATCACTTCTTTTGCACTCCATTCACAATAAAACCCGCTCCACTGTAATCAGGTGTCGCAGCACACCCGGATGGCATTCGGCTATCAGGGTGGGACCCCGATGATGAAGCATGTCACCAACCAGGATGGTGAGTGAGAAGTCTTCTAACAGAAGATAAACCCTTTCTTTTGTTACTTCTCCATCTCCCTTCTTCCTATTTGAGACCATGGATTTGGTTCAATGGTGATGCTCCTCTAGTTGTTTATATAATCTCACAGTGACATTCAGATATGGGATCATAATTATAAAGTCCATTCCAGTAGATCTCTCCACCATGTTTGCTCAGCACCATTAACTTCAAACAAAATATCCCAGAGCGGACAACGCAGTGCACTACCCAGCGAAGTGAACTATGAAAATACCAAACACCAGAAAGGGACTTGCAGAGCCACTCATAGCTGCCAGCTTACTGAAACCCATAACCTGCGTGACTATCTCTTAGATTTCTTCATCCATCACAATGCTAAACGCTATGTTCATTAACACGATAACCACAACTCGGTGATCATCAAGCCTAACATGGAAACACTTACCACATATGATCAGAACAAAGACTACATCCTTCAACCAACACACCCTACACGGTGTAGCCTGTTAAGCATGTAAGGAAGTGCTTCAGTGCCCCACACAGGGGTAGGAAGCGCTGTATATTACAATGCTTCATTTTACCCCACTTCTCCATGAAATGCAAAATACTACACCAAATTCTATGATAATTCCGCTTCTAAACTCTGTCTGTTAAACTCCCAAAATGACCATTCAGTGGAGAGGAATCGGTAAAGGTAATTCCTCCAAGACAATTTCCTCACGGTTTTATACGCAGTTGTAAATACCCTGCTTGCATCCTTGGCCATCTTTCTCCCCAGTTAGAATAACTACCTGCCCAGACATTCCCTCGACAGTTTGTCTTAACTACAACAGCACCTAAAAACAAACCCAGCCAACCAACAACCTGCCCCGCAGGCGGAAACTTTGTATTAGGGGTGAAAACAGCATGCAGCTATACGATTGGTCAATAGAAATATTTTCATAATAATTTTCACATGGTTGGCTTAAAGACGACACGACAGCTATTCATTTGCTAGGAATCCCCACACATTGCGACCTTGACTAGGATTGGTGTATAAAAACTATTGGAGATGATCATTGGCCCGAAGCACTGCACGTGCCCATGATAGTGTGTGTTTTGAGCCTGAATAACAACGCAAGCGGAAGTAGTTGGACTCTTTACTGAGAGCCTTGTTTATGAGGGAAGTCTGTTGCCAAAGCCGAATCGGTGCCCACCTGAAGGAGCCGGAAGGGTCCGGCGTGCATGGGCTCAGTGACAGTAAGTAGAAACGTCACCCAAGTGCGCTCAGTCTGCCTGGACTCTTGTCACGGCAGAGTTTGTGGCGCGATTCTCCGCCGAGATCCACCCGGGCTGTACGTCTGATGTAGCTGTCATCTCAAGCCACCTACTTTTCGGTGTTGGTGACTTCCGCGTTTCTGCGCCCGGTCTCGGAGTGTCTTCTGCCCCGTCTCCCGCTGCTGCTCTGAGGGCCTGGATCTCCCTCCACGGACCCCTGCCTGGTGGACCCCCTTCTCCGGGCTCACCGTCTTAGGAAGTGATCCAGGTTTGGAAGTAGGTCCCTAAGGGGGGCGGGACTATAAATGTAGAAACTTCAATGGGTTGAGCTACTGCTCCGACCCCCCCTCCCCACCTCTTACTCGACCACCTTCACAACATCCCGACCATTATCTCTCCCTTCAAGCAGACTCCCTCCCCACCACAGGCAGCATGTGGCCCTGCTACAATGCCACCAACGCAGTGGAACTTCATTGTTTGTTATGAACACCTATTCCTTCCTTCTTACAACCCCTACTCCCTTCGAATATACATTATTTATACCTGCTCTAGTTTTATCATCTGTGCTAGCCGGGTAGGACGAGCTAAATACCATTGGTACCTGCTCACATGGGGCTCATTCACACCCTACGTATATGAGCTCAACTATGACAGGAGCTTGCATGTATTTTTCAGCTAATTGTTTCCTTTTTGTTTAATTTCGTCTTTGCTTAACATTTATGACCCCCAAGAGCATTCCGAAAATTAAAATACGAATTTGTGTTTGTATTCAATAAGTAACACTTATTACCCCTGACAAGGCGCTGTTGAGGTTTGTGGACAGGTAGCACCGAACTGTATTGGAGCCAAGTGCTAGCATTTAGTCATATAGAAGAATTACAGTTTCTTATGCTGTTTTTATTCCTCGTGTCATATTGCAATATGCATCTCATGCAAATTTGTTGTGTAATTCTTTATAAATGGATGTTAAAGCTGTTGTTTGGTTTGAATTTTGTGGGATGCTTTACCCCATTACGCACTTGAACACTGTTTTGTATTGCAATTTGCTTGTGGGTTTTTAACGTGCTGAAGTACTTTACAGATGAGTAGCACCCTATCCATGGGTTGCTTTCCCCTAGATATTTTCATGCAAACTGAGTTACAGTTTCTCATACTGTTCATCTCCTAGTTTGTAAGTAGTTTGTCATGCAGTCTGTTATATAAAGCTGTCATGGTATGTGAAAAACGAGGACCCCCTGAATAGAAGATGGTACTATTCCTAGGACAGGGAAAACAAAATGTATGTAACAAATCCTAGGCAATCACAATATTGGCAAAAGGAACAAGTCAAAGTAGGAGGACATGAAGGAAAATACTATATAATAAAACCATATACTATTTAATGAACAATTATATTAAAATATACAGATAAAATTCATATTCAACATATTATATGCACAACAAAATACAAAAAAAGAAATAGAACCGTAATATGAAACAGAATTACAAAAAATACAATCCATTAAAAAGACACACAATTAATATTAAAAGTGGCAATTAATGTAGTCGACGCGCATTTCGGCGTTTAACAAAACGCCTTCTTCAGGAGCCACATAAATTTCTGAAACACATAATAAAAACAAAGGAAAAAATAAATTAATCTGGTGTGTATATACAATCTAAAACATAGCTTGAACCATTTATATAAATTACATTCATATCTCATTTTACATACTGAAAAAATGTCCTCTGTGATTGTGAACCTTGTCCCTAATAACACGATTGAATAATTCAAAAATTGAAAGTATAAATAACCATCAAGATAAAACAGAGCAAAGCATTCACATCCAAATAAAGTTTCTATGAAACTGACACAACGAAAATAACTATGCAGCAAAGCATGACAAATATCAATACAGAAGGTCATAACAGAAAGATGTATTCAAACATTGCAGAAAAATATATGTGGATATGACCTGATGTAATTCTAATTCGCTAAATATGATATGGGCATATACAGTTCATACTGCTCATATAGGCTGACTTACTTAAAAAGGAGAAAGGAACATATCCTGGGTCTCTTAGATGTATATAGAAGAACTAAGGACTGTGCGGCATAGTTCTGGGAAATTCAATGTACTCCTATATTCAATCGAACAGTCACCTAATTACAGGATGAAAATATCAATTAAAATTTATGAAGCTCGATAGTAGCTAAATCCAGGTTTTTACATAAGCCATGCTAGCTCACCTTAATAATGAGGACTTCAGTTATAAATAAAAGAGCGGAATTTCTCTAGGCAGTCGGTCAGAGAATAGGGAATGGTACGTATCCCAGAACGGTATGTATCAAAACGTTGCAGCTATTTTATCTACAAAGAGGGAAATTTAGTATCGGAAATTACCTCCAAGTATGCAATAGTAATGAATGGGAAACTCAATTGCCTGTTAGGAAAGTGATAGTAACTCACCAAAAG
The DNA here is from genome assembly GCF_964263255.1 of Lissotriton vulgaris. Taxonomy (NCBI): domain Eukaryota; kingdom Metazoa; phylum Chordata; class Amphibia; order Caudata; family Salamandridae; genus Lissotriton; species Lissotriton vulgaris. The sequence continues at coordinate 325,596 of NW_028250369.1, read as the reverse complement.
AATTGTAAAAATAACATCCAATTAGAATGGAGGAGTTATTTATTTGCTCCGAAATAGATGTTCAGAGATATATTAACTTGTTGATGCAAGGTGGGAAAGTGCTGTGTTGCTCATTCAAACTGCAGGTAAAGACAGCAAGGGCTTGAAAGCAGATGTGCTTCTGTTAGAATTAACACTTTCTTCGAAAAATGTGTTTAGTCCTTGAGACTGAAAAAGAACTCTGCTCGCTTAATTATTCTTGTCACTTTATCTGGCGTTTGTATATTGTATATAGCTACTAGTGTGTCATTGTGACACTTCCCATCTGAAGTTATGAAAGGTGAATTTATATATTGTATTGCATGGGTGTGTGGTGTGACATGTGGGAAGTGCTTGGTGAGGTGTGACATGTGGAAAGTGCTTGGTGAGGTGCATGCTGTCCCTGCACTTATATGCATTTTTGAGGCCTACATCATGGTGCAGATAAACGTCCTTATCTTTCTCTTGTTTTTAATATTATAATATTTTTTAACCCCTTCGCTGCTAGGCTTTTTCCCCTCCTGTGCTAAGCCTTTTTTTGGCGATTTGGGGTAGTGCGCGCTTAGGCCCCTGTAACGTTTTGACCACATAAGGTATCCACGCCAAATTTGCATCCTTTTCTTCCAACACCATGTTGATTCTAAAGGTGCCCAGGGTTTGTGGATTCCCTTGCAGGGGTCCCAGAAATTAGGCAAAATACAGTAAAAGTTTTGTTTTTTTCAGAAAATTGGGAAAAACGGGCTGCAAATGAAAGCCTCTGGGTTTTTCCCTGCAAATGTTATCAAAAAAGGGTTTGTGGGGCTGAAATCTCCATTTTCTCAGCTTTTAGGAATGACAGTCTTTTGTCAGAGAACCAACATTTTTCACACAGTTTTGGCATTTTTCTGGGACATAGCCTATTTTTGCTATTTTTAGAGCTTTCAACCTCCTTCCAGTTAATGGTAGAAATGAGTTTGAAAGCAATAATGGATCCAGGAAAGCTATACATTTTCGAAAGTAGACAAAATTCTGAATTCAGAAAGGGGTCATTTGTCTAAATCCATGAAGGTTTCTTTATAGAAACTAACAGTTAAATATTAGAATAATTGAAAATTAGTTGAAAAAAACAGCCTTTTGTCTCAACGTTTTCACCTATAACTTCTTGTAATTTTGACAGCTCTTTGAAAGCAATATACGGTTACATCCGTTTGACCTTCCTGGTTGTGGGGATATATAGGACTTGTAGTTTCACCGAGAACCCGACTAACCCAGAGCCAAAAACTGAGCAGCAACTTGCAATGGTATTTTATTATTTACTGGGTATAGAGCACTTATTCTTGGAAAATGTATACATGGAAAAATCGGTATGAAAGACACCTATGTATTTCTGAATTGGGTACAAATTATAGAGTTTAGAAACAGTATATATTTGCACATTTTCAAAATTGGGAAAACTCATACTTGCATGAGAATTGTTGGTCATTTTTCACAAAGATTTTTTTTTGACACAATGTCTTTCATTGGGAAGGGATACATGCATGAAAACTCAATAGGGAATAACAGTTGATTTACAAATCTGAATTACCCTAACTCTCCCAATAAAAACAGTATCTCACTTGTGTGGGTCGGCCTTGTACCTGCGACAGGAAACGGCGCAAAATGCAACGTGGTCACACCTCAATTTTGCAGTTAAAAATTCACCCTTTTATGGCAAAGTGCCTCGCTGTAGTTTTTGCACCCAAGCTCTGCGGGCACCTAGGGAAACCTAGCAAACCTATACATTTTTGAAAACTAGACACGCAGGTGAATTCAGGATGGGTGACTCGACTACCTCCCACCAGGCTCTGTTACCCAGAATCACTTGCAAACCTAAAACATTGGGGAAAAAACGAATTTTCCTCACATTTCTGTGGTGGAAAGTTCTGCAGTCTGCGTGGATCAACAGATTTCCACCCACCCAGCGTTCCCCAAAGTCTTATGAGAAAAATGGTACCTCAATTGCCTGGGTCTGCCTAGTGCCTGCAGCAGGAAACGGCGCAAAACGCAACGTGGTCGCACCTCAATTTCGTAGTCAATACTGGCCCTTTTTTGGCAAAGTGCCTACCTGTAGTTTTTGAACCCTAGCTCTGCCGGCACCTAGGGAAACCTAGAAAACCTATACATTTTTTAAAAGTAGACAGCCAGGGGAATTCAGGATGGGGTGACTCGACTGCCTCCCACCAGGTTTTGTTACCCAGAATCCCTTGCAAACCTAAAAAAATTGGGGAACAATACGCATTTTCCTCACATTTCTGTGGTGGAAAGTTCTGGAATTTGCGTGGATCAACAAATTTCAACCCACCCAGCATTCCCCCCCAGGTCTCCCGAGAAAAATGGTACCTCACTTGCCTGGGTCTGCCTAGTGCCTGCGACAGGAAACAGCGCAAAACGCAACGTGGTCGCACCTTTTTTGGCAAAGTGCCTACTTTCGTTTTTAAAACCTAGCTCTGCCGGCACCTAGGGAAACCTAGCAAACCTATACATTTTTGAAAACTAGACACCCAGGGGAATTCAGGATGGGGTGACTCAACTGCCTCCCACCAGGTTCTGTTACCCAGAAGCCCTTGCAAAGCTAAAACATTGACAAAAAAACGCATTTTCCTCACATTTCTGTGGTGGAAAGTTCTGGAATCTGCGTGGATCAACAAATTTCCAACCATCCCGCGTTCCCCCAGGTCTCCCGAAAGAAATGGTACCTCACTTGCGTGGGTAGGCATAGTGGCTGCAACAGGAAAAGGCCCAAATCGTACGATGGAGACTTAAAAATAACCTATAGCAAAACTACCTTATTTTTTTTGGGTGGGGGGGACCTGAGTTTTTGGCCCGGGGCTCGGCGGCCATCTTTGGAAACAACCAAACCCAAACAGTTCTGAAAACTAGACACCCGGGGGAGTCCAGGGAGGTATGGCATGGGTGGGTCCCCCAACGTTTCCCTACCCAGAATTCCCTGCAAACCCTAAAATTAGGTAAAAAAAACACTTTTCCATACATTTTTGAAGAGGGATCTCCATGCCAGCTCAAATGTCCTACCCCCCGCCAGCGTTCCCCCAGATCTCTCAATAAAAATGGTACCTCACTTGCGTGGGTGGCTCAAGGACCCGCAACAGGCAAGGGCCCAAAACATAATGAGCTGACATCAAAATAACCTATCACAAACCAACCTGGTTTTGCAAGGGGGTTCCCACGAGTTTTTGGCCCCAGGCTTGGCAGCCATCTTGGAAAACTCCAAAACCCAAACATTTCTGAAAACTAGAAACCCGGGGGAATTCACAAGATAGACATCACCATATACTCCCATGGCTTAACAATAATATCTACATTTAGTAGGTTATTCTTAACTGGAATGTACACCTTAACAGAGACACTCAAAAGTCAAACATTCCAGCACAGCTATCTATTCCTCAAACACACACATACTGGTTGGATTTGGCACGAGGGCGAGTGATGGTTCAGTGCATAAAATGTATTTACCAAGAGATTTCACACAAATGAAATGCTCTGTCAATAAATAAATGCATAAAAACCGAACCAGTGACTCGCAACTCGTGAGCTGTAAAGCCACGACAAGGCACCAACCGTTTTACAGACCATTCACGCACCTTTCATACCTGATACACAGAAGACCATTCACGCCATCCAGGAGCAAATACAACACATTGCAATATTCACAAAAAGGGACAAGATACACCCTGCTTCACAAAGAGAAAAAAGACAAATATTACAGCACAGCCATCTAATCCTCAAGCACACACACACACACACACACACACACACACACACACACACTCTCTCACACTCACACTCACACATACTGGTTGGATTTGGCACGAGGGTGAGTGATGATTCAGTATATACAATTGTATTATCAAGTCGTTTCACAAAAATTTAATGAACTGTTAATACTTGAAAGAATGAGAAACTGAACCATTGACTCGCAGCTTGTGAGCTGTAAAGCCATGTCAAGGCCCCAACCTCTTCACAGGCCATTCATACACCTTTCATACGTGTGACACATACAAAACATTCACACCGCCAGCCGCGGGCCCATCACATTACAACACTCGCACCAGCAGACAGCGCCATTCAAGGGCCCATCACTTTCACACACCCACATTCCAGACACAGCAACTACACAAAGTGATGGACTGCGTGGAGTTGCACTCAGCTAGCAGTGTGGGTAGTGACCAACAGAAAGAAACTACTCGCACACCGCCAGCCAAGCGCCAGTCCACCCACACCACCATCCAAACACCAGGCCATGCACATCGTCAGCCTAGCGCCAATCCACGCACACCGCCAGCCAAGCGCCAGTCAGCGCACACCGCCAGCCAAGCACCAGTCAGCGCACACCGCCAGCCAAGCACCAGTCAGCGCACACCGCCAGCCAAGCACCAGTCAACGCACACCGCCAGCCAAGCACCAGTCAACACACACCGCCAGCCAAGCACCAGTGAACTCACACCGCCAGCCAAGGGCCAGTCAATGCATACTTGTTACAATGTTAAATGAATGTTTTAAAATAAGTAAATCCAATAATAGTAGGTATTCTTAAGTTGGTTTATTAGACATAGTTGGTAGTAAGGAAGGCCCCACCGGGAGCAGCATTCAGCTGCTCATCCCCACTCACTCAAACTGACCACACATTCAAACGATGCATACACGAACATTCTAATGACATCACACACACAGGCTGAGCAGCAGAGAAGGAGAAGACCAGAATATAACACATCTCCCTCTTTTAAAACAAAGAAAAGAAAGCAAGAGGAAATAAATACAATATGCCCTGACGATGACAAGGTCAGGATTTCAAATAAGCAGTCAACACAAATAAATGAATGACTACAAATAAAAATTATGAAATAGCAATATAGCATAATATAGGAATTCTTGCACAAAACATGAAAAGAGGCATAATATCACCTCGCATAAAACCAATGCCAAATACCTCACATAACAATAAAATCTGACAAATTAGACCTCACATAACCACCATCCCCCATCACAAACCAAAACCCTAAATATCACAAATCATGCCAGTTGGCCAGACTGTCACAAAAAGCAATAGACAGGGAACCAAACTAGATAAAATGGCGTCCCGATAGAATAACTAAAATAGGACGCAGCAGTCCCAACACGCTACCCGAAACACACTTAAAATAAAACACACAGCACAAGGCGCATAACTCCTAGTGCATGGGGTACATGACACCCCAAGTTAATGTACTCAAATTACAACATTCCGCACGAGGTACATGACTCCCCAGCGGCTCTCTGTATAACTGAACACCTCTAACTGAATAGAGCACTTACGTGGTTCAACAATATAAATCATGTATGAAACTGAGCATGAACAAAACTGAGGACTATACAGCCCCATATAATTTAACCTGAAACGGATGGAGCACCTCAATCAATGAGCACCTATGTGGCTCCGCAAAAGATACACACTAAAAATCCAACTTGAAAAACTAATCTTCAGAAAATTCACACTAGGATTGAACACCTCAAAACATTTTGAGCACTAAAAGTGGTTCAATGCAATAGAAGAAAAATGTAGCCCCTGCACAACTCCTCACTGTAAAAATGTGAACTCCTCTATTAGAATAGAGCTCTAAGAAAAAGTGGTTCATCAAAAACATACAGCAAAATAAATCTCAACACCTACCAATAGTAGTTCCAAAACATATAGCAGAATAACACGCTCCTACTAAGAATCACTAGAAATAATTTAAATTGAGCATCCCAACTCAAATAACGCACTCCAATGGCTCAACCAAGTAAAGCCAATACTACAAAGAATGAACTCCTCAAATAAATTGAGCACAAATGTGGTTCATTACCATAAAATAAAAATCTAGCACTTCCACGACTTTGCATAGTAAAACATGACCACTAAAAATCATCACTTAAAGAAATCAAATGAGCACCTAAAAAAAGGTTTCAGTACATAAGTAGCAAAAATTCAGTAAACGTAAATTAATCATTTAAAATGACAGTAAAGGAGCACATTAACAAAGATCTCAGCATATAAACAGTTCATGTAGTAACAGTAAATCAAATCAGACTCTCTGAACATAACATGTAAACAAGCGTAAACATATCATCACAAGTACACATGTGATTAGCAAATAATTCAAAACAAGAAACTAAAACAATAAAAGTAGTCACCGTTGTCACGTTAAACAGCTCCACTTCTCCAGCAAGGCAGGTAAATGACCTTCACAGAATTCAATCCAGAGTGTCTAAATAGCATGGATAATATTTTCATGTAGTCTTGCTATGATGAAAAATAGACACTAGATGGCGGAAATGGAACAGAATTGAAAAATGCAGTACGTAATGTTGGAAGTTTCCGATGAAAACCGCTCCGGTGAGCGATCTGTGGTATCTCGGTCAAAATGTAAAAAAAAACAGTACCTTTCACATGATGAACGCTTGGAAAATCAGCTCGATGAAACTGAGGAGACAGGAGCACAATGAAGGAAAGACTGTCAGTCATGCGTAATCTCGACACTCCATGACGCTGACGTGGCAGTCAACAATGCTTAACCCTTCATGACGCTGACGTGACCTGAGGAGCGGCGCAGTGTGTTCATAGATGACGACGCACTCCTGAGAATCACCGATATCGTGGTGACATTCATTTGCGTCATCAGTCAACACACAGCTGGCAAAGAAGCAGGTCCTCAGCTGAACCAAACGACAGTTGGAGAAGACGGTGAGCAAAATCCATTATCTTACATACAGCAACAGAGTGCAAGGTCAAACTTTTCACTAAACCAGTGATCAGCACTCCGGGGCTCGATGTTGGCGCCCGATTACAGCAATACAATTTTCAATCTCTCCAACATGTTTAAAGTTGCCGCCTCACACAAACTGCTGAAAGGTTTCCAGGCATACCAGCCACACAATGTTTCACACTGAGGCTCAGTCTAACTCTGAAATACCGACGGCCTCGATAATAAATCAGCAAGTTTAAAACAAATAGGGCACACAAAGTCCAACGCTTGAAACCTACCTTTTAAAAAGGATGTCTTCAGTAGGCTGTCAGATGTAACATGACACCGGTGGGGCATCAAAAGCATTGTTAGTCTTCTTAAAGTTTTTGTTACAGTTAATTTGCAATCATCTTTGTAGTTCCATGTTTCAAGTTCCAAAAGTAGTTCCTGCACACGTAGTTCTTTCTCCATCGTCGCCATTGTTACAATGTTAAATGAATGTTTTAAAATAAGTAAATCCAATAATAGTAGGTATTCTTAAGTTGGTTTATTAGACATAGTTGGTAGTAAGGAAGGCCCCACAGGGAGCAGCATCCAGCTGCTCAGCCCCACTCACTCAAACTGACCACACATTCAAACCATGCATACACGAACATTCTAATGACATCACACACACAGGCTGAGCAGCAGAGAAGGAGAAGACCAGAATATAACATAACTGCCAGCCAGTCGCCAATCCACGCACACCGCCAGCCAAGCGCCAGTCCACGCACACCGCCAGCCAAGCGCCAGTCCACGCACACCGCCAGCCAAGCACTAGTCCACGCACACCGCCAGCCAAGCGCCAGTCCACGCACACCGCCAGCCAAGCGCCGGTCCACACACACCGCCAGCCAAGCGCCGGTCCACACACACCGCCAGCCAAGCGCCGGTCCAAACACACCGCCAGCCAAGCATCAGTCCAGACACACCACCAGCCAAGTGCCAGTCCATGCACGCCGCCAGCCAAACACCTGTCCACGCACGCCGCCAAATAAATTTTTTTTTTTTAAACAAAGAAAAAGATTACAAACCATTTGGAACTAGATACAAAAATACAACTACAAACAGCTGTAAGTAAAAAAAAAAAATACTAATGCCACAGGTGAAACTGAAAAACCAATAAAAAACATTACAGACCAGGCAGTAGATCATTAGACTCACGGTAGCTCCTAAAATTTCTTTTGAGTGTGATACATTCTGAAACATCTGGGCACACACAGCCCAGGATGAGAAGGGCAATCGGCACAGTGCGTACGAGTATCCTTCCGCACATCTCTTCGATAGCAGACTTTACATCTCTTACAGGGATTGTTTTTTTGGGGCGTGGGAGGAATAAAATCAGGAAAGTGGCGATCTCGCAATCTAGCCACTTCCTCCACCACTCCGACTCTAGGAACATGTGCCTGTTCCACAACAACAAGGCTGCCTATCACAGACTCCTGAAACTGAACAAAAGTCAACTTTGATGCAGGAGAACACTCCTTGAACACAACAAAAGCATTAAAAGTTGCTATATTAAACAGATGGATGGCCAACTTCTTATACCAAATGTAAGACTTACGAATAGCAGTGTAAGGTTCCAACCTCTGATCTACTCTGTCAACACCACCCATGTGCTTATTGTAGTCTACAATGTACACAGGTTTCCGCACTTCAGCAACCTCACCCCAAACAGGCACAGATGTAGTACTTTCATCATGGATGGTAGTCAGCATGTACACATCCCTCCTGTCGACAAATTTTACAGCTAGCAGTTCATCACTACACAAGGCACTGCACTGTCCCCTCTGAAGATTTTTGCAAACAAGCTCTTTCGGATAATCTTTATGGTTAGAGCGGATTGTGCCACAGGCAAAAGTGTCCACTTTGAACAACTCCTTAAACAATGGCAAAGCAGTGTAGAAGTTATCAAGGTACAAATGGTGGCCTCTGTTAAACAGTCCTCTAGCAAGATCCCAGACAATTTTCTCTGCAACTCCAAAAGTGGACGGACAACCAGGGGGGGTCAATAGTGGAATCCTTACCAGTGTACACACGTAAATTATAGGCATGTCCTGTACTACTCTCAGACAACATATATACAGCTTAATTCCATAACGTGCCCTCTTGCTAGGAATGTACTGCTTAAAAAGTAAACGGCCCCTGAACAAGACCAAAGACTCATTAATAGATATTTCTTTGCCTGGAGTATAGATCTCTGAAAATCGATCTACAAAATGATCAATAACAGGCCTAATCTTAAAAAGGTGGTCAGTCAGGGTGATTTTGTGGCAACGCCAAAGCATTATCAACGAAATGCAGCATCCGAAGCAAAAGTTAATACCGATCACGACTCATAACTGCAGTAAATATAGACGTTGCCTTCAAGGGACTGGAAGACCAATATGAAGCCAGGGAAGGCTTCCTTATCAAGCCCATCAAAAAAGTCAAACCTAAAAACCTCTTCCTCTCATCCAGATTTGTGGGAGTCCAACGGGTAGCTCTAGAGTGGGGCCCGAATTTGGCGCTGTTGTCCCTCAAAAACTGTTCCGCATACAAATTAGTCTGCTCAACAATATCAGCCAAAAAGACATCATCCATGAACAACTTAAAAAACTGTATAGGCAAGAAACTTTCACAATCCACTCTACACCCTGCATAACCAGTAAAGTCAGACAACACCGGCTGCACCATGTTTGGATCAACCCAGAATCCAGCACTTCCAATGGGAAGGCAGCCCCAGGCTGCAATCCAGATGTCTCTTGCACCATTGGCACATCAATCTCCTCCTCTAAAACAGGCACTTCGTCCGCACTGAGAGTGGATTAATCATCCAATGATTCCATTTGGAGAGAACTCACTGCCTGAATCTTCCCCTCCCTCCTCTCCAGCAGACGCACTGTCAGTGTCATGATCCAGCTCAGAGGAAGAATCAAGAAGCAAACCAATCACCTGCTGAGCAGTCATTCTACGGCTAGCCATAATGCTAACTAAGAAAGGTAACTTGTCAAACACTTGAACAACAAATCCTTTGGAAAAAAAAGAAATAAACACAATGTTGCTTTATCTCAAAGACCTATATACTCCAACACTACACCACTCACTTGACAGAAGCAGCTAGACTCAGCACCACCTACTCTGCACAGACACAGAAAGGATCAACAATATCCCACTAAAAAAGAAAGAGAAAAATTACACATAAGACAACGCAAAACACATCGCAAAGAATTTCATGCTCAGAACACAAACGGGAATACAGCCATTATGACAGCACTTACAAAAAAAGACATTTATGCATAACCATAATACTCATTTGGAGTAAACCATACAAAAATGTTTTTCTTACCAAATAAATGCAAATACGCAAAACTGCAGAACACGCACTGCCGAAACCGCAAACAGGAATCACAAGCTGTACACTACAATAAAAAGGAGAAGAAAAAACATTACAATCACATATTCATATAATGCACCAGTCAACACACAATACACCAGCTAAGCTAAGGGGTAGGTGGGCCTAAGAGTATAAATAAAATATTCATGCCTGTAAAAGGGGAGCAACCCTTGCGGCCACCCCCCCACACATGGCGTCATTGGTGGTCCAGTGGGCCAATACATTACCAAACATTCAGGGGGGGGGGGGCAGACAACGGCAAAATAAATTGCACCCATTGGGGAGCGACCCTTGCCCAAGGGGCCGCTCCCCACACACATCCCTTGTGGTCTAGTGGGCCAAATATGGTGCGAGAGGGCCACCAACGGAAAGTGACAATTGCCACAGGGGCCACTCCCCACACATGGCTACATTGGTGGTCCAGTGGGCCAGTAAATTACTAAGTATTTAACCTGCCCCCCCATCCCCCCTGGGGGGCGGACAACGTAAAATGAATTGCGCCCCATGAAGAGAGAGACTCTTGCCCAAGGGGCCGCTCCCCACACACATCCCTGGTGGTCTAGTCGGCCAAATATGGTGCGTAATAGCCCCCAATGGAGAGTGTACCTTGCCCAAGGCGTCACTCTCCTTACACACATCCCTGGTGGCCTAGTGGGCCCTACAAAAACATAAAAAACGGCTTGATCTGCCCGCCCATGGGGGCAGACAGCCAAAAACATGCCCCCGAAGGGGAGTGACCCTTGCCCAAGGGGCCGCTCCCCACACACATCCATGGTGGTCTAGTGGGCCAAATGGAGAGTGACCCTTGGCCAAGGTGTCACTCTCCTTATACACATCCCTGGTGGCCTAGTGGGCCCTACAAAAAAATTCATAAATGGCTTGATCTGCCCGCCCATGGGGGCAGACAGCCAAAAACATGCCCCCGAAGGGGAGTGACCCTTGCCCAAGGGGCCGCTCCCCACACACATCCATGGTGGTCTAGTGGGCCAAATGGAGAGTGACCCTTGGCCAAGGTGTCACTCTCCTTATACACATCCCTGGTGGCCTAGTGGGCCCTACAAAAAAATTCATAAATGGCTTGATCTGCCCGCCCATGAGGGCAGATCGCCAAAAACATGCCCCCGAAGGGGAGTGACCGTTGCCCAAGGGGCCACTCCCCATATTATAAAATATCACTGTCCAGGGAGCCAGAAAATAAATAATAATTAGCCTGCCCGGGGTGGGGAGGGGGGAGGGGGAGGGGTGGACACCATACAAATAATTTGCCACCTCGGGGAGTGACCCTTGCCCAAGGGGCCGCTCCCCCAAACAGAAAACACCCACCAAAAAAAATCCCTGGGACTATTGTGCATTCCTGCTGCACGAACGTGCAGCAGGAATGCAGTAAAGAGGCACCGGGGGAAAGGAATCCCTTTTCTGTCCCCCAATGCCTCTTTCACAGTAATCGCCCGTCCTGGTGATTGTACTAACCTGTTTTCCCTACGACGCGCTGCTTCCAAATGGCGGCCGCCGATGGGGAAAGAGAAAGTAAACAGAGATTGAAGTCAGCGCGGCTAGCGCGCTGACGTCATCAATGACGTGACAGGGGGGCGGTGGGGGAGGCAGGGGAAGGTCTTCCCCGGCCTCCCGTAGTTGAAATCCGGCAATCGGGCACCCGCGGGGGGAGCACCAGCCCTCCCCCCGTGGGTGGGTGCCATGACGGCCGGGAGCCGTCATCAGCACACGAGCACTGTGTGCCATGACGGCTCCTGGCCGTCATCAACATCGAAGGGGTTAAAGCAGCTGTATTTGGGTCTAGCGATAGACCGTGTTGGCTGTTTAACAGAGTTAATACAGTCCATACATCAAGGGTGGCAGAAGGTCACTGGTGTTTAATTATATCTTTTTGCACATAGGCTAGGTCACAGTTCTCAGCTATTGGTTGATTCTAACTATCATTCATGTTGTATGGCATATTGTCTTGGAAGCAAGGTGTTTCCAAGAGACCACCACCTGCTGCGACAAAAGTGCACCTACTGACCCCTCCATCAAATGACCTGCGACGTACTGTGACCTTTCCCTTCTTTGCTGTTACAGGGACTTGACATTTCAGTGTGTTATTTGTACATGGGCAATTTCTCAGTGTGATTGTCCTCCAAGGTGTGAAGGAAGAGGTGTGGCGCAGCGGCCAGGGCGACAGACTCCGGAACCCGGGGGCTCACTGTTCGATCCCCGGTCCCGGCGGCAGATTAACCCAGCACCATGTGACTCTGGGCAATACCTTGCTTAATCTTCCCGATAGCCCCCAGCGCCTTGACACCTTCGGGTAATTGTTTGGCTCCTTAAATGTAAATGTCCAGAATTTGTAAAGCACAAAGAGTAAAGCCCCTGACTGGGACTCAGGCTTGCTTTCTCGAACGACCCATCTTGCACCCTTCTGCAGTGGAGTAAGACCTACCCTTTGCTGTGTTTCTTGTGCCAATCTATCACCCCCATACCTGCCGGGCACCCTGGTCTAGCCTTTGTGAGAAAGTCTGATATTCTGGTGGCACCCAGTGGTCACTTTAGCCCTGCGACGTGGCTATAGCATTTACTCCAGAACTACAGGTGCTTGAGGAGAGCCAAGCTACAACCTTAGCGGGGGGGCACTGCTGCCCACCGCTAGACTGGCAGGCTATCTTTCTCCAAACCTCATCAGTGCGACTGAGGTGGACCAGGCCAGGACTGGCTGCCAGGGCATTCAGCATAGAGAAGACAGTAGCCATGTAGTAGTCAAATAACCAACGGAGACGGGCCACTAGAGAGTGACTAGTTAAACGGAGTAGTGATTAACACCACAGGAATTGTTAAAAATAACCCTCACACACCAACTTGGTTGGTGTCATGCTTCATCATTGGGTTTCCAGTTGGGTAGTTGAAAAGTGAGTGGTAAAAATTAAACCACGTGTGTAACGCTAGGGCGCTTGGGGGAGATCAGTATGGAAGTGATAACAACAAACGAGTGTTTTTATGTTACATGTCGTCTTGTCTTGGTATTTCTCTCCACAGGAATTTTACTATGACGGACCGGTACTCATGGTTAGTTCATCCCTGCATGATAAGCACGCCTTAGCGGGTGTGTAAAAATGTGTTACACACGTGGTTTAATTTTTACCACTCACTTTTTCACTTTCGCACATTAATTATTATATAAAGAGGTCCTGAAGAAAGCTCCACTAATTTTTGAAGAGCTGAAACATGTTGACCAAAGGATAATCCAGACACCTACTTGCAGTTCTGACATATTATCCATCTGACCTTGTTTTAAACATACACTACGCCACTGGGAATAAAGTATTGAATAGTGAGTTTTCCATAGGTATTATTAACGTCCCCACACTCCCAACATCATCACGCAAAAACAAAAAACCTGCTCCACTATAATCTGGTTTTGTTGCACAGTTGGGTAGCATTTGGCTACCCAACTAGGAACCCAATGATGAAGCATGGCACCAACCAGGTTGGTGTGTGAGGGTCCTTTTAAACAATTCCTGTGGTGTTAGACAATACTCAGGTTAGCTAGTCACTTTCTAGTGGCCCGTCTCTGTTGGTTATTTGAGTATTACATTGGGACAAGGACGGCCCACATACTGTCCTGACTCTCCTTTGTTTTTTGGAGCCATGTAGTAGTCACCATATTGCTGGCTGGACACCAAGAAGTATTTTGTAAGTAATCTTCTTGAAACTGAAAGGAGTAGTTGTTTTTTATTCTTGCCAGCATGTTTTCTGTATGTAATAGCACTCTTATTGGGCAGGAATGGAAAATCAACAGCTTTATATTTAGGCCTTTAGCCCTCTCCAGAGTCCTAAATGTTGTTCCAAATACCTACACTTTTTCATAAGAATTTCCCATTTTAGGTATAACTTTTTTAACACTAGTTTCGCAAAAGCTTTGGAGCGCTTCCCCTTTCAGTTTTTAAATAATGTCTACACTCAAATCTCTTGCTATACTAAATCCAATAAGAAGCGGTATTTCACACGTTTAACTGAAAGACAAGGCTATTTTTTGTGCTCTCTAATGGCATCGTTATGTCGAGCAGGATGAAAATCATTATGGTTATATTAAGAAACTTCTTCTGTTGTCCACATTCTGCCTATAGAGGTTTGTAAATATGTAATACATGGGTTTACAGTATTATCCTTCTTGGTACTGTCATATGGTTACTACGTTTCTATATATTGTGTTAAGTTAGCATGTGCTTATTAAATGTTTAAACGCCATATTTTCTTTCTGCTTCGGTTTGCACACGACACCTAATTGTTATTGTAGCTTTCAACCTAGACGAAAGATGTGATTTATTTGAGAATAATATGTTATTGCCCTGGTATCAGTTGTGCTTGGTACACTTGGTACAACTGTCTGCACACCGAGAACTGCACACTCTAAGAATAACCTAACACAAGGTTGCTGAAGGCCTGATCCTCGCACCACGTTAGTCATAACACAAATAATGTTGCTGCCAACATTGGGCTCTACATGGGTTTAAGATAGAGTTACAGGGAATGAAACAACACTCTTGATGCTTCGCATGCTGAGAGCTGGTAGCGGTTGATGTGATCTCCTCCTACTGAGAATTAGAGGTATGGGGCCGCCCTGCTAAGAACCCAGATGAGACCTTCTTAGATATAATATAATATGCTAATTAGGGTGCGCGAAATATAGGTGATACAGAATTCTATAGATCTTTGCATCATAACATGCTATCACCTTTTGCTTATTATGGATTAGTGACTATGCTGCTAACTCTGATTTTTATAATATGTATGTTGATATTATATAAGATACTGCGTTTGAGAATGTTGCATTGAAAAATAAACATTTCAAACTTGCACGTGTGTTCTCTGCCTCCCAGTTTCGGTTTGTAATGATTATATAACGAAAGAGTGTTCATGTGTTCCACGATACCTGAGGTATTCTAAGTTCATGTTCTGGATTGTCTAAGTCATTGGGAAGTATTTACTACCGATGAGACACTGTAGCTAGCTTGGTAAGGGGATTTCTGAAACAAAGGTGAGTTCTGGGTCACCCTGACTCACCCAGGTTCTAGATCTCTGTGCACAGTTCTGTGGGAGAACGGAAACCCTGCTACATGGCGCCCATACGTTGGTTGGCCTTATATCATGACACTCGAGTAGTATAACATTCAAACCCTAACGCCTTCATTCCTGTTTCCGGAAAACGGCAGTGTCGGAAAAACCTACCTATTTTTGAATTAGGTCTTTTTCAAGCTTGAATCTATCTGTAAAAGGTTTCTTTGAATTACTACCCAGTTGTGCTACAAAGTAATCTTTGTGTTTTCACTTTCCTGTGCTGACATGGCACAAGCCGTGGACATCCCGCAGCATAGTCTCATTTCGGTGCGTGACCATTTGCGGATGTATGATGTTCCTGTGGAAGGCTTGGCTGTCGTTCTAGTGGTGAGTGCGGAACATGCTTACCCGTACGAACTGTTTTATTCGTGGGTGACATTTTCGCCGGTGGACGCTAATTCTGGTGTGTTCCACTCCTACACTGCTTCGGCTGTACCGGTTGCGTATGCTCCGTACAGAGCACTGGAGGTTCCTATTGACGCTTGGCAGCATGGAGTTTGGTTTGGTGGCGCCCTACCACACGCTTTAACCGCTCCGAGGTTGGGTCCTTTGTTCATTCCGGGCACACCTTGGCCCGCTTTGGCTGGATTCACTCCTCACCCTCAACGCCCCACTTGTAATGTGGCTGATCTGCGGCGGCTTCATGAAGTCGCGGTGGAAGTGATTAGGGCGCTTGTTCATTACACTAGCCGTAATGTTCAGGACGCGGCCCCTAGAGGCGCACAGCTTCGTGCAGAACATGCTGGTCTGAAAATCAATCCGGTCATGGTAAACTCCGTGATGGGTAAAAAGCCCCAGGAAAAGGATGATTTTCCGTTCTGGCTTGCTGAGAAATTCGGCCAGCTGGAAGCTGTGTTTCCCAATACGAGTCCGGGTAATAAACACCGGATTCTTACACTAAGTTTGCCGAAAGATTTGGCTCCTGAACTTGTTGACTGTGAGACCTGGGGCAAGACATTTGCAGCGGTCTATTCGAGGTGCTATGGCTCCCCGTCTGTGACCAATCTGGGTGGGGTCCTTAAACGTGTTCAAGACGAACACAGACCAGAGTCGGCTGTTGAATTGGGTATGCGCCTGTGTGGCTCCTTTGATGCGGTTTGCGATCTGATCCTTGCGAATGTCAAGGGGGATGCAGTGAACTTTCAGGTTGCTAACGCATTGGCGTTGGTTCCCGAGGCCGAACGACCCCGACGGTTGGCAAGGATAATTGTAGCTGCTTACAAAATGGTTGGCCGCAATGCAATGGGGGTTAAAGCTTTTCCTGATAAGGAGAAGAAACAGCCCCAGGGTCAGACTTCGGAAACTAGTGGTCAACAAAAGTCCAAGAAACAGAATTGGCCTAAAAAGCAGAATCAGGGTAAGCAACAACAACAACAAACACAGGTTTCTGCTCCTGCGTCTCCGTTGCCTGCGCAGTCTGATCGTGTTTATGATTTGCGCGACCGCGCGATGATTAAATCGCCTGAAAGGTTTCAGGCTTCTGACCAACGCTCTCCTCGTTCCTTTCAGGACTCAGCGGCTCCGTCAACCGGTGGTGGAGGGGGCGGCAGGGGCCGGGGTGGCCAGCAAGGACGTGGTCAACCCCGCCCACGTACCGGTGGAGATCAGCAGGAAGGCTCTACGCCCACGAGACCACAGTTTGCTACGAAGAAAGTCGCCGCCCTGACAGCGCATCGTTATGCCCCAGATAGTGAGAACGCGGCTTCGGAATCTGACGTGGGCTCTGACCTTGCTGGACAGCGCAGCAGAGATTACCATAGTGAGAGAGGCCCTCCGTCCACTGTTGAAGGTGACAGCGACTGATACTCATGTTGTGATTGAGACTGCTGATACGCATGTTGCTCCCCCTGAACGTCTTTTTGAAATTGTCCTGTTAATTGAAGGTGACATGCAGCGAACTATAAAAGGGGTATTTTGGGAAAATCTCTCGTCTACTTATTACATTTTGCTTTCGGAGGCTGACTGGCCCCCACCTTTTGTTCTCGCAGCTCCGCGAGGGGAGGAGGTAATCCTGCCCAGTTTCGCGCACACTGTGCCGAGAGTGGAAGCGCTGCATTTTTGCAGAAGAGTGGACTCTGGCGCTTGCGCCGGCTGTGTACCGCAATCAGTGTGGCTGGGATAAATTGTCACCGAGCCACGAGATTACTTTACGGTCTCAGCCACAGCCTCAACCTCAATATCCCATACGGCGTGAAGCCAAAGCTTCAGTCGCGGCTATCCTTGAACAATTGGAATATCAAGGTGTAATTGAAACGTGTGTGTCACCGATGAATAACCCCCTTTTTACTGTAAACAAGCCGGACGGCTCATTTCGTTTGGTTTTGGATTATAGGCATTTGAATTCGCATTGCCGTAACTGCGCAGTACAGAATACTCATGGCTCTGCGTTAGTGAATAGTCTTGAGCGTAAACGGTTCAAAACCACGCTTGACATTTCCAATGGTTTTTATGCCCATAGATTAGACGGTCTAAGTTCCCAATGGACCAGTTTTACATGCGGCGGTGTGCAAAAAATGTTTCGGCGACTCCCAATGGGCTACAAGAACAGTCCTGGAGTATTCTCCGCCCGCATTGTCTCTCTTCTGGAGAGCTTTGACCCAGCTGCCTGTTCGTATGTGGATGACATTTATCTCACGGACGACGATCTTTGGGAGCATCTGTGTCGAGTAAATAGCATAATTTGTAACTTTGCTGACATAGATTACAGGTTTAACTTTGCAAAGTCGCACATTGCAGAGTACACAGTGTTGTTTCTAGGTTACGAGCTTAACAACGAAGGGAAGGGTTTAGCACCCCACTTCCTGGAGAAATGCGCACAGTTGCGCTCTCCGACAACACTGAAAAAATTACAATCTCTACTGGGCTTTCTGAATTTCGGAAGGACTTACATTCCGGAATATGCCCAGCGTATCAAGCCTTTGTATGCTTTGATACACCATCTTTTTCCAAATCATGCTGGCTGCCTGAGCATTCGGCCATTCTGCAGTCTTTGCAGGCTGATTTGCTCGCTTCTGAATACTTACAGACTCGTGATAACCAGACCAACCTGGTGATAAGGATTATCCCTGGGGCGGTGGGTTTCACGTACCTGACTTTTAATGAAGGAGATACAGTACCTATTGCTTACAAGTCACACTTGTACACTTCGGCTGAACTGCGATTTTCCACTGTAGAAAAAGTTTTAACGGCTGTGCAGATGGCAATTCTTAAGGAACGTGCCCTGTCACAAGGAAAACGCATGTTGGTTGTTACCACGTGTCCTGCCTTAGAGGCGGTTACGAAAGCCAGTGTACCTAATTCCAAAGCCTTGCACCCTCGGTGGATTCAATGGGCTGCATCCTTGACGTCCCAGGATGTCACGTTTATTTTTGACGCCACTTTACGGTCGCAGGAGTATTTACAGTATGAATTTGTTCATCCTGCTCCATTAGCAATGCGGCCCTTGGAGGATTTCCATTGCATCATTTACACTGATGGTTCGGCGCAGGTTGCGCATGGCTCTAAACATGCCTACGTTTCCGCTTGCGCCATTGTGGTCGGTGCCATGGTGAACGAAGAGTTCAAGTCCAGTGTCGTGCAGACGCTTGGGGACTGCACCGCACAATTAGCAGAGCTTCGTGCTCTGATGCTTGCATTCGAGTACGCGGATCCTAGTGTGACGACTTTGATCGTAAGTGACTCTTACTACTGTGTCCAGTCTTACAATGAAAACTTGTTCTTTTGGATTCAGAATGAATTTCGTGATTCCAAAGGTAGCACAATAAAACATAAAATGATCTGGGTCCGAGTGGCGGAACTTAAAGAGAAGTTGCCACTCGTGTTTGTGATTCATACTCTCGGTCATCAGCGCGTGGGGGTCCACGCTGTTGGCAATTCGCTTGCTGATGAAGCAGCGAAGTCAGCAGTATCAAAATACTTGGTTGCAGCAGTCACGAGGTCCAAAAGCAAAATAGATGATGACATCTTGGCAGCAGTTGCTGCAACGGAGAAGGGAAGTAAATATCCTGCGGGATTCCCTTCTAAATACACATACCACTTAAGTCCCGATAAGGCTCCTTATGTGAAAATCCCTGAAGTTGGCGAACGACTAGTTCCCAACTCGGATCGCAGGGCTGCTTTGATTGCAGCGGCTCATGAAGGTGTGGCGTCTGCGCATGCGGGCGTCTCGGCCACTGTAACTCAGCTACAACAGAGGTTCTGGTGGCGGGGACTGTACAAACAGACGCGCGAATATGTTCTTCAATTTGACATTTGCCAGCAGATTAAGCCTTCAACTGCTGCGCGTCCGCCTCAGACACAGTTGTACATCTCGAATAAACCACTTGGATGCGTTTATTTGGATCACTGCGGGACATTTTCTTCTGATACTGCGTATAAGTACATCTTAGTAGCAGTTAATTCATGCACACGCTTTGTGTGGGTATGGCCACATCGGAGCGCTGATTCACGTACTGTCATTAAGGATTTGCGAGTCTTTGTGGGAATTTTTGCCTGTGGTACTTTCCATTCGGATCAGGGTCCGGCTTTCGCCTCTAAGTCGTATAAGGATACTATGGTTTCGATGGGGGTCCAAGTCAAGTTTTCGAGCCCCTACAGACCTGAGGGTAATAGTGTAGTTGAACGAATGAACCGCGACTTAAAGCAATCTTTGACAGCTCGAGTTATAGGCACTGGCAGAAACTGGTTAGCCCACCTCATGGGCGTGCAGCGTGCGCTTAATAATCTCCCTAGAAGGTTTCTGGGTGGGCGGACCCCATACGAAATGCTCTTTGGTATCAAGATGTATGTACCTGACCTCGATGGGCTAGACACCAAGGCCTTTGACGTAGATTAACATTGCAATGTTTTACAGAATCTACAAAAGACCAGAGACAGTCTTGCAAAGGAACATTTGCCCTCCACATCGGATGATGCGCTGCAGATCCCGGTAGTTGGCTGGCTACCCCAAGTTGGAGAACTGGTTCGAGAGAAGATCGAGAACAAGAAAGAGTTTGGTCCCTCATATCGAGCACCTTTTCGAGTTCTTGGAGTGAAGGGCACAAGAACAGTCATTTTACCACCACTTCCAGGTCGTAAGGAAAACAGATTTATTTCTATTGACAATGTCAAGACACACAGGGTGGCCGATTCTTCATAGCATGACACCGGCTGTATCCTGTCCTTCCATGGTGAGGCACTCTGTACTAGCAATAACATCTGGCACAGAACAGGAGGTGTCCCTCGAGATGCCTGCCATATCCAGTCCTTTATTAAATACTATTCCTGTTACTGACATTGATGAGCTGAACTACACTTATCCTGCTGATTTATCGATGCCTGATTTACAGACCCGTTTGGCCGACCAGTCCAGATTCTCTTTTGACTCTGTTTCGGAACCTTCAAAGAAACCCTCAAACATGGAAAGATATGCCACGTTGTTTAAAAAACGTTTTTTAATTCCCCCTTGGACATACATTTGGTTGATCCTATTTTCATTTTATCTTTTTATGTCAATTGGTTTTGTGTTTTATTTTTTCCGCCTGATTGATGGTCACTACGTTAAAGAAAGAACAGGAATTCGGTACCTTAATGGAACATTGGCCCCTCTTTCCTCTTCACATTCAGCGCACAGACTGAAACGAAACTTAAATACAGTTAACATTACTGCTTGGCCTGTCCTTGATGGGATTGTGTGGGATGCGGTTAGGTTTCAGATACATGGGCCCACTGAAGTGATTAATGTTCCAAATGTGCTTAGAGTAAACATGGGAGATGTAATTAAACAGAATATGCGTTCTGATGATTGGGATATTCAGGCCGTAGAAGCATTATTCTCTGATTTGAAGTATTATGCTGCCTTCGATGCTGAGGATCTGTATACAGATTCTATCAATTATGGTGATTTGTTTTGTTTTCAACACTATGGTAATCATTTTTTACATAAGACAAATTCCAGGAGGGTTGCTGTAAATTATACACAATGGGAACATTGCCCTGCTCCATTCGGTGGCAGCTCCAATACGTTTCTGAAAAAATACACCTATTTTACAGACTTTAATCAATCTAATCCCGAGTCATTCTATTTTAAAATGACACAAAAGCCCATGTCCAAAGTTAAACTTACCGATACAAAATTACTGTATTCGAAGTCCTTTCTAGACAAGTTGGCTGTAGATGGCTACGAGTTTTGGAAAGGAACAATTGACCTTAAATCGGTTTGGGGTACCAAAGATTGGCAGGTACAAGGCACTGAGGCTTTGCACCGTGCATGTCTCATCCCGAATCACATGTTGTTTTTAAATTCAACCATTTTCCAAACAACATGCTTTGATTTGGCTACTTCTAAAAAATTAAATACACCGACCATCCCAGATTTAGAGGAATATTCAGGTTGGGGTAATTTTACTGATTTGTCCATTCATGAGTTGCAAACTCTTTTACACAATTCGTCCTTTAACATTTCCAGTTTGGATTCCAAGGGTTGGCTGATGTGGCATAGGAGTGCTGATTCTTGCCAACGCCGTTTTCTGGGTTTGGCTGAGGGGTTTACAGAAGTCAGACTCGATCCCCGTTTTGAAGAAGACTATACTGTCACAACTTATTCTGTGGGGAAGCTGTGTCAGAATTGGTTACAACATTCCACATTAGCTGCAGGTAAACTACATCTCTCTCTATTAGATGATAATGTGGATTTGAACGATTTTATAAAAGGCCCAGCTAAAGGTAGATCTAAACGATGGCTGTATGCGATTTACAATGAAATTTGGAAAGTTTCCCAAGTTGAGGCTGCTAAACGCCTGAGAGCTATTGATCAAGCAAATTTAGAAAAGGTGCTTGCAGTTGTTGATAACAGTATTAACACGCTTTCTTCCCGAATTTACACGTTGAACAATATTGTGTCTTCTGTTGTTGACATTGTACATGATGAAGTGTCCGTGTTGTATCATGGTCAAAATCAATTGCGTTCTGTGATGCAGTTTGCTTGGACACTACAGACTCTTAAGTCTGGTCGAGTGCCTTGGAATTTTATGAATGTCTCATCACTATTTGCCCCATTTAATTTGACTGAAAAACAGCGCATGCTATCAATGAGATGCGACATTTTCTATGTTACACATTGAAAAATTAGAATCCTTGCCCTTTTCTGTGGCTGAGGTGACCGCTGCTACATGGCTTATCCATGGTGTTATTACCTTACCTTTTGCTTTGTATAAATTTACAAATTGTATGAAATATATAGCCATTGGGCGATAGGAACCATTAGCCAGTGCTTTCCTCCATGAGACATGGTCTTTACCATACACTTACAGATGCCTAAAAGAGGGAAATGAAGTGAATCTGAATGGTGAAGAATGTACACAGTCGCCTGACCGCTCATTAATATGCAGACACATCCAGTTGCATGGTTCTTGTAATCAGGACAAACCTAATTTGGCCTGTGTTTTGAAAGGGACACCAGTTCCTGCAATAGTTCCCACGTCCACTTTGTTGTCCAACGGTAGTTATTTACTTTTGAATAACGAATTTTGTTGTGGGTTAGAGGCCGGTATCGCATATGTGGTTACCGTTTCAGAAAGGGTGGTTTGCTGCAAGAATGTGTTATATCCACCCACGCATGGGAATTCAGATGTTTTAATTTGGCCAAGAATACCAACCTTGAGAGCTGAGTTCAATGGTTTAGGCCGTATAAGAGCCCTATTGTCTCAAAAGCAGGTGGCCCTGAGCTCTGCCCGCAAAACTTATGTCCTTCACATAGCAAACACACGCACAGAAGTACAGGCACTTTTAAGTACTGATTTGCCGTTTCATTTCTGCGAGCTGGTTCATCAAATCTTCAATGCCTCCTCCACAACGAGCCTGGCTCATTTTTTTAAAAATGGTTAGCAGTGGTCTCGTGACTACATTTGAAAAAGTATTTGGTATTATCCCTGCGTTCTTTCATTCTATATTCGCTAGCCTGTTTGGCGGATTTCCTGTTTTGCTGGCTTTGGCTGCAGGCGTTCTGGTGATATTTTACTTTATAAAACATGGATGCCCATCCTGCGCAAGGAAACGCTCAGCCCCTACTGATGCAGTTTTGCAACCGGATGCTTGAATACTATGGCTCCTTGCCGCTTGCGACTTTAAGCACAGCTTTTGGATTATCCTTCAGATTTTCCTATTTCACATGTGTCCAGCCCGTGTTTCATTGCCTGAGCTGTGATTTCGACTGGGCCATTGATTTGTGTCTCTGTTTACCGACTTCTCCTGACGTCAACTTTGATCGGCTGGTGAACCCCGTAGTGGCTCACGAGCTGGTCTGTTTTGGCGAAAGGGTTATGGCTGTGGCAGCGATGCATGGACTAATGGGTCAGTGGGACATATTCGCAGCGGCGCATGACTTTCTGGCACAGAGCGTTCTCGAGAACCCACTGAGTTGTCCTCTGATGTTGCTAGAGGAATCGGTGTTGGAGGAGCACGTATGTTCTTTCCCATTGCTTAATTGGATGGCTGAACTGTTTTCGGATGATGACAGTGATTTCATGTTGGAGGCTGTAGCTACCTATTTTGCATATTCACTCAACCATGAGTGACTTTGAAGACTTCCATTATTATGGCACGTGACTTTTTAGTAATTCTGAATGGTGCCTTTTTCAATACGAACATTCGATTTTTTTCTTATGTTCTGGGCCTATTAACTGAGAGTAGCCTTAAGTTCGACTTTTTATATTTTGTGTGGCCACTATAGGCATTCATACATAAATTTTGTTTTTAAATTTTACATACATTTGCATACATTTAGCTTGGCTCAATATCATTGAACTCTGCTTTCATGTCTTGCCTCTCATAGAGTATTGGCTTATATTTTTTCTTTTTAACCGTCCTCGGATCATTGGGGGGGTGTCATATGGTTACTACGTTTCTATATATTGTGTTAAGTTAGCATGTGCTTATTAAATGTTTAAACGCCATATTTTCTTTCTGCTTCGGTTTGCACACGACACCTAATTGTTATTGTAGCTTTCAACCTAGACGAAAGATGTGATTTATTTGAGAATAATATGTCATTGCCCTGGTATCAGTTGTGCTTGGTACACTTGGTACAACTGTCTGCACACCGAGAACTGCACACTCTAAGAATAACCTAACACAAGGTTGCTGAAGGCCTGATCCTCGCACCACGTTAGTCATAACACAAATAATGTTGCTGCCAACATTGGGCTCTACGTGGGTTTAAGATAGTTACAGGGAATGAAACAACACACTTGATGCTTCGCATGCTGAGAGCTGGTAGCGGTTGATGTGATCTCCTCCTACTGAGAATTAGAGGTATGGGGCCGCCCTGCTAAGAACCCAGATGAGACCTTCTTAGATATAATATAATATGCTAATTAGGGTGCGCGAAATATAGGTGATACAGAATTCTATAGATCTTTGCATCATAACATGCTATCACCTTTTGCTTATTATGGATTAGTGACTATGCTGCTAACTCTGATTTTTATATTATGTATGTTGATATTATATAAGATACTGCGTTTGAGAATGTTGCATTGAAAAATAAACATTTCAAACTTGCACGTGTGTTCTCTGCCTCCCAGTTTCGGTTTGTAATGATTATATAACGAAAGAGTGTTCATGTGTTCCACGATACCTGAGGTATTCTAAGTTCATGTTCTGGATTGTCTAAGTCATTGGGAAGTATTTACTACCGATGAGACACTGTAGCTAGTTTGGTAAGGGGATTTCTGAAACAAAGGTGAGTTCTGGGTCACCCTGACTCACCCAGGTTCTAGATCTCTGTGCACAGTTCTGTGGGAGAACGGAAACCCTGCTACAGTACTTCCTACATATATTTACAATATAAAAATACTGCTGAGTTGTGGTGATGAAGTCATGAAGTCACGGACACTTTCATAATAAGCCATACAACAGTTTTATTAAAGAGAATCTCTAAAGTACAAGAGACTCCCTCCGCTGCTAACCTTCTCCACATCTGTACGGGCATTTCACGCTTCCTAAGACCCTGGAACACTAATGTCACCATAGAGCATCAATAACAGAAACATTACACCACATATCTACCCATTTTAATTTCCAACAAAACATAGTGAACTCTACACCTACATCACACCTCACCCCCAAAAAAGCACATAATGTACACAACTTAAAGGAATCCAGAATTTTTTCTGGCAATCACCTGACCATGAACACCTACAAAACTTAAAATAATCCAACAATTGCTCCTTCTTAGAGACTCACTACCTTCAAAAGAACTTTAACCCCATCCACAACTTTCTTAGTGCGACTACATTCGTTATACTTGCACACCCTTGCAACTCGCGACAAATTCCACCATTGTCCATTGGATACCTGCACTGAATTGCCACACACTTTTCTCACTTAAATAGGATCCCTAAACTTAGACAACCATTTCTTTAACAACAAAGGATCTCTAATGCAAACCCAATCTTCAGCTTACACTTTTACAGCATTTCTGTGTTTCCCTTTCCTAGATGCTACATCCTCCACTCTTGCCCTTGATGCTTCATCACTGTCTAGCTTAGCTTTTTCAGTCTCCTTACATACACTATCATCTGCCACCCGATCCTTCACTTTGAGGGAAAAAAGGTTTTTCCAAATTTCCGAGCACTCAATAGTCGTGGTATCAACTGTTCTTTTATTGCAGTATCCAAATCTAATCCTCACACTCGGACATTCAACTTGCCCCATTGCCAACATGCGGCCTGACCCGATTTCAGCATTTTTATTGCTCTCCAAAGACTTTGGGGGACGCCTTTCTGATCTCCATATTTAAAAGCCAATAAAGCAGCCACCATGTGCCACCCTCAAGTCCTGTAAAAGCTTACAAAAATGTCTGGTTCAGTGGAAAAAAATATTACTTTTTATGTTGAATGCATGTGTGAGATGTGACACAGTGTGATAATTTGATTGTGCTTTTTAGCTTTAAAATAGTCACTCATACATTGTAATGGAAACATTTCCTAGGACATATAATGATATACCAAACAGTCAATAGTATGAGGTGGCAGATGTTTACTCCTCTGATGCTCGCTGTGTGTATGTGCATAATTTGTTTAAAGAATAGTGACCGCAACTCCAGCAGACATCTGCACTATCAAGCCAGACCTAAAGCAACCCATAATCCTTGGGTAGGGCAGTTGATGGGCTCTCTCCAGGATAGTTTCTCTGTTGTGATATTGCCCAATAGCTATTTCCCATTAGAACATATGAATTGGCAGCAAATTGTTCCCTTCTGTAACCGAAATGAGCATTCCCTATAATATGATGAAGCGTATTGTATGTAATACAAGACACACCACGGGAGGCGCAGGAAGACTTTTCCCACTTAATGAAAACTAGTTTGTGCTTATTTAAAAAAATCTATTTCCAATTGGAGAGTGTGCCTAGCAAGTATCGGCCTCTTCCTTTAATGGGGAATTTATATTAATCTGGGCAATCTGGTCCAGGTACTACAGCTGTTTCCACCCTCGCCTCTTTTCAGCCTGTCTTTGAATTTCCCCTTACTGTCACTTACACATGGGAAGTAGGAAGGCTGTCTGCTTTGGAGAGTGACGGGCATGCCCTCAAACAACAACCCCTGCCCCTTTTCACCTTTGAACTTTGAAAATAAAAGGACTGATCAAACAACTGTAACTGTCGTGTCACTAAAGAAGGTAAACCGCTCTAATTTAACAGAAATAATTACCGTGCCCATTCACCACACCTCCCAAACCTGCTTCCATTTGAGTAAAAATGTCCATGTTGAACCATCATTTTTATGACACCTGGAGAACTTTGATCATGTAGCTGCTTTGCTCCTCATGAAGTTGACAAATGCATGTTTTTATAACGAGGTATTTTTACTGGTGTATAAACCCAAAATAAGGTAGTTAACCCAGAGAATCACATTTACAGCATGACGGAGGAGAGAACCCTGGATGATACAGAGACAAAGTGCCTTTCAAATTTACTGCTAATATTTTGGTCAAACCAATAAGGACTGTACATAATATTGGCAATTCAGAAGAAACTATTCTAATTAGTTTCAGAATGAGTAAAATCCCTTAAAATCCTAACCCTAAACGTATACAAAAGCATAATCCCAAAACAAGATCCCTAGCCCGTAATGCCCACTATATTTCTTGTCAGATTCTACTTACATCGCTTACAACGAAACCTGTATCTTTCCAGTGTGTAATGAGATTTTATTCATTTTACTTCAAAAATGTCATTTTTTTTTATTCTAGTTTTCTAAATGTTTCCTTAGTTGCTGGCTATGGGTAGTCACGACTTTTCTGAAGCCAAGGGTCGTCATAGTTAAAGTAGATTTGTTGCTGACATTGTCAGAATTGTCTACATACTTTAACATCTACATTATTTGTTTTTTTTGTCTGGCTTTGGCTTGCAGGTTCAGGCCAGTTGCTGAAATTTCCATCACTATGAAGGAGCTGTTAAAGACTGTGCAGTGAGTCACTGCAAATTGGAAATACCGGCAGATCATCTCTGGGAACCTTGTGCAGGTCAGCTCCCATACGTTTTACTTGAACTGCCAGACCTTTCCCTTGGCTTCCTAATTTTTGTTTTGTACTTTTGTAGTAAGGGAGGAGAGAAAGGGGACAATCATGTGTTCAACTTTAGAAGGCATATTAGTTGAGGCTACAGTCTTTGCTGATTTATATGGTGGTTTTGAGGTAGTTGCTGACAAAATATTCCGTAATTTCCCCCTTGAGGCAGTGAGAAACCCCCTTGAATGAATACATTGTTTGTTATGGTTCGCTCTTAAAAAAATTAAACTACATTTACTTTCCAATATGTGTATCCACCTAGTCAGACATTATCCTGTGTACTTTTATGTGGCTGTCTTGCAAAACATTTCTTGTGGAAATGCTACTGTGCTCAAATAAAGACAAATGTATGTGGATTATTGAATCATAGGGCCTGATTTGGAGTTTGCGGACAGGGTACTCCATTGCAGCAGTGAGGGAGTATCCTGTCCGACAAACTCTTTGTCTGCCCGCCAAATTTTTAGTTGGGTGGACTGGTTGGTTTATACCAGCGGATTAAAACTTACATCGCTTACATCTTCTTCTGAGGAAATATGGGCTGTCAGAGGTAAGCAATGTGGCCCGTCTGCCCAATGTATAGTGGGCCATCAGATTTTTTTAATTTTTTTCACTGTCCCCCTAAGATATATCTTGGTGGCGAGTGACAGTAAAAAGACAACTAGCATTGACAGAGTCCATAAATCTCACCTAAGTGAAAGCTATTGGCTTTGAGAATGTATATTAGCCATGTTGTTCAGCAGTGTTGCTGTTAAGCACCATTGCTGAAAGTTAGAAAAAAAAAACGCTATGGAGCAGCTAGCACCGGCTGTGTCATAGTGCTTTTATCCCCTTTATAGAGGGTGTGTGGGAATATGGACAGAGAGAGGGACGGTGGGGGGAAGAAAAAAATGGCAATGGGAGAGAGCAAGCAGATACGGACAACTGGAGGGTGGTCCAGTTATGAAACCGACTGAAAGGGAAGAAATATAGGAGGAAGTCAGGTGTAAAAGACATACTCTGTAGAGCGCTTCAACAAAAAGAGGGGGGAACACTGATGATGAAAGGAGAGAGAGACATGTGGGAACAGGCATAAAAAGCAATAGTTTTAAAAAGTCATAACACCAGGTAAGTGCTGAAGAATCTTTATTCTGTCTTCCACCACCAACAGGTTCCAGTCAGCTGAAGTCAGCTGTGGGATGTTGGTTCACAAACAGTAAGAACGTCCAAGGGCAGGACAAAGGCAGGGGTGAGGGAAAGGGCTAAACCAAGTGAGTTCCAACACACCTCCCAGGGCAGGAGAGAACGAAGAAGAAAAGAAGAATGAGAGAGAAGGACAGGTGAGGTAGAAGAAAAATTGAACAAGGAAAGAAGAACATTACAGAAAAGTGCTAGAACGACATCGAGCTATTTTATAGACTAACACATGGTCAGGAGAAATTAACCAACCACAAAGTCTTTGTGCCAAACTGGACAACTACTGTTCCTGGATGACCTGCGAGGAGAAATGGAGCATTTTGGCATAAGACCGTCTTCCTCCTGAACAGTTTGGGGAGTCTTGCATTTTACCACCATGTCCATTCCCCAAGTTTGTCCATTTTCCAACTGGACTACATTTCTTCCTAATCTTGTTATCTTGAGAGGTTCCGAAAAACGGGAATAGCTCTTTCTTCTTGCTTTGGGAAGGTTGATGCGTACCTATTCACCTGGATTGAGCAAATGTGTTTTGACATCTTTAGTGTTGTCATATCTTGTTTTGTTGTGTTTCAATTCTTCTGGCAATTTCTGATCTGTCTTCAGCACATGGCTGTCTTTACATAACCATTCAGCAGTGAGGTTGTTTTTTGGCTTCCTACCATTTAAAGAGATAAACTGAGACACCTCTGTGACACTATGTGGTGCGGTTCTGTACACCCATATCATTTCTTGCAAGGCTGATTTTGCTGATACATTAGTGAATTCTGCTCTTGCAAGACCTTCTTTTTTTCTTTTTGTTTAAGACATTTTTATTGATGTTTTTTACAGAGAAAACCATACATATGTCATAGCTAATGGTAGACATCATAAAAGAACATGGAGCCGAAAACATATGCAATAATAGAGAAAGAAGTATAGAAAAGGAGAAAGAGAGGAGGGAAGAAACACAGGAGGAAAAGAAAAAGAAGAGCAAAGGAAAGAAAGGGAAGAGTGAGAAGCAATACGGGTATACATGTGGGAATAAATTTAAAACCGTCAACTAGGGGAGTTGGAAGAAAGATACGTAGTAAAGGGGAGCCAAAGGAGATCAGATTTCATTTTTAGGGGAATAGAAGAGAAGGGAGCAATAGCTATCCTATGTTCATCACAAATGAAATTCCACCAAGTATGTACAGAAAGTTTAGAGTTATCCTTCCAACACGATAAAATAACTTTAAATGCAAGAGCAATAAACAGGTCCAACAATCTAGCAGAAGAAGATACAATATCAATATCCGTTGATAATGAACCTAGAAAAACATTCAATAGTGATAATGCGGTGGAACAGTGAAACATTGGCATGCAAATATTCCAAACATCATTCCAAAAAGACAAAACAGAAGAGCACTCATATAACTGATGTTTTAGAGTACCTAGTTCTTTGGAGCATGACCAATCATAGCGGGGAGGCAGTTGGGGAAAACTTGTGAATACTAAGGGAGAGATCTAGGGAAGTATAAACAGGAGCGTGGTCAGAAATGACTATGGAACCAATCACAGAATTCTGAATAGAGGGAAGTAGAGATTTACTGACCAAAATGTAATCAATTCTTGAGCAGGTATGGTGTACATTAGAAAAAAAAGTATATTCAAGCTAGTCATGATTGCCCATTTTCCATGAATCAAATGAAGGACGAGAGGCAATGGTATATCGAAAACTCTTATGAGATTTATCAGGCTGAAACGTACTGGAGGATAATCTATCTGAAAAAGGGGCTAACCATTGGTTAAAATCACCCGCAATAACAAAGTCTGGACAATCAATGGACGATATCATAACTTTAATATCTTTGCAAAATTTGAGATCTGGACGAACTGGGCCATAAATGTTTAGTAAAACCAATGTTTTATTTTTGATAACAACCTGAGCCAATGCACAACGTCCTTCATCATCATTCTGGGATGAAATAATTTGAACATTTAACGCTTTATGAAATAAAATAGCAACCCCCTCTTTTTTACTAACAGCAGGAGAAAATACTACTTGCCCCACCCATTGCTGCTTCAACTTAAGAGATTCAACATCAGAACAATGCGTTTCCTAGAGAAAAACAACCTGTGAATTAAGTTTAGACAAGTGAGACAATACCTTTTGACGCTTGACAGGGTGACCGAGACCTCGAACATTCCACGATACAAAGTTACACATGGCGATAGGAGGGAAGGATGGGCGACAAATGGAGTAGACACACTTCAAGGAGGTAACTAAAAAAAGGGAAACAACAAATAATCATTGACCAAGATGAGAACTCCCAACACAACCACACCACTGAAGTACAATGCATCTGAAGTCAAAAAGGATAACCACACACAGAACAGATAAAGAAGGAAAGACCGTTCAATAATACAGACACATGGGACACAGATGACCAGGCAGAAAAGCCAGATAAAGAGAGAACAGGAGATAGGAAAGAAGAAGGGGATATAGCTGAAGAGGAAAAAGAAAAGAGTAAGCAGATCAAGGCATAGAGGCCTGATCGGAGAAGAGAACAGCAACCAAGACAACAGGGGTGTAGGTACACCAAAGAGGGGACACATCCCCACGGGCTGCCAATGAAAGGACATATACGTAAAGAAAAACATAAAAAGATGAAAAAGCGAAATCACAGAAAAGGAGGCAGAAACTAGGAGAAAAATTCAATAGAGACCAAAGTGGAGACAAGAAATGCTACAATGAAGACCATAGGAAGGGATACACTAATTAGCAGTGTCCATGTTGGAGGAAGAGACACTCTGTAGAAACGCGTGCAGCTTTTGTGGATCATCAAAGGAGCTGGTACGGCCATTGTGCGTTATTTTGCAGAAGCACGGATGCAGAATTCCATATTGAATGTTCAACTGTCTCATCAGAGAACGAAGATTCAAAAATTCCTTACGTCGGGCATTCGTGGCAGACGAAAGATCCTGTGAGATAAAGATGTTGTGACCTAACCATTGGAGACGCCGTTTATGCCTAGCTGCCTTCAAGACAGACATTATCTCTGTAAACTCAAGGAAAAGCATAATAATACCCCGAGGTTTGGAAGAGTTGGAATTCAAACAACCTAAACGGTGAGCTCTCTGTATGTTTAGGGGATGAGAGGGAGGCTGGAGATCCAAAGTTCCTGTAGGAATTTACGGATGAAAGACACCATGTCTGGACCCTCAACGTTCTCCGGAATACCATGAACGCGTAGATTGTTCCTACGATTACGATTTTCAAGGTCCTCAGTGTGCAGTTTCAATTTGTGGATCTCTTGTTCCAACAAAGGAATTTTAACAGAGACATCCTGGATATTGCTCACTCACTGCATCAAATTCAACACATTGCCCTCCATAACAACCCAGCGCTCCTCAATCTGCTTAAGCTTCTCGTTTGTGGCATACATGAACTGTTGGAGACCACAAAGCTCTCTAATAAAAGAGAGAGGGACCCCCAGCACCAAAGGGATAGGGTACCAAAATGACTAAATGTCAGACACAAGATTCCCCTTGGGTTGTTCAAATGAGAAGGCAACAATTCTTACAGGCTACCATACAAACATCAAACATGCATCAAGATTCAAAAATTGGAGCAATGTGAGATAGAACAAAACAATTCTGTCAAGATTAATAAAATTAATGTGCACAATTTATTCAAATATATACAAAACACCAAATTAAAAACAAGCAGATGTTAAAAGAAACATTTTAAAATAAATTTTGGGAACACAGACACTAAATGGAACAGATCAAGTACAACATATAAACCTAAACAGTTCCTAATGTACAAAAAAGAGGGGGTCCAAAAATAAAGGTAAAGATTCCACCACAGTTGGAATAGTCCTTTGTAGATATATATATATATTGCACTCCTCCCTATTACTCTCAACGCGTTTCGACTGACAATAAAGATATAGCCGCCTTCATCAGGAATATTTTATATCTGTAATCCCAAAATAAGTATCAGGAAAATCGTCCTTGTGGGTAGAATGAAAATCGGCTACAGATATGTAGTCCGCACAAGTAGAAATACAATAAATTCTCAGACTTTCAATGAGACGTATATTTTAGTAAAAACAGCAGCCATATGAGGTCAGCCTTGAATCAAGCAATGAAAGGATGTCTTAGTCCCCTTTGCTCAAAGAACGATGTCACCAAAGTAGTCAGTATTTAATACTTGACAGTGTAAGAAGGCCTATAGATAAAGCCTTTAATGGAGATATTTCGGCACGCGGTAAATATCGAAGCCGCCTTTCATGTAGTTTAGAGAAACGTGCTTCTTTTGAAGGATATCTACTATCGGTTCCCAGTATTAATGTAGGTTCTTAGTTACAGTGCCACCGCCTCTTGTGGTTCGAGGCTTCAAACGTCCCGCGTGCCACTCCGAAAGTTGTTCAAAGTAAAAACTTTGAACAACTTTCGGAGTGGCATTAATACTGGGAACCGATAGTAGATATCCTTCATTGCTTGATTCAAGGCTGACCTCATATGGCTGCTGTTTTTACTAAAAGATATACGGTCTCATTGAAAGTCTGAGAATTTATTGTATTTCTACTTGTGCGGACTACATATTTGTAGCTGATTTTCATTCTACCCACAAGGACGATTTTCCTGATACTTATTTTGAGATTACAGATATAAAATATTCCTGATGAAGGCGGCTATATCTTTATTGTCCGTCGAAACGCGTTGAGAGTAATAGGGAGGAGTGCAATATATATATCTACAAAGGACTATTCCAACTGTGGTGGAATCTTTACCTTTATTTTTGCACCCCCTCTTTTTTGTACATTAGGAACTGTTTAGGTTTATATGTTGTACTTGATCTGTTCCATTTAGTGTCTGTGTTCCCAAAATTTATTTTAAAATGTTTCTTTTAACATCTGCTTGTTTTTAATTTGGTGTTTTTTATATATTTGAATAAATTGTGCACATTAATTTTATTAATCTTGACAGAATTGTTTTGTTGTTCTATCTCACATTGCTCCAATTTTTGAATCTTGATGCATGTTTGATGTTTGTATGGTAGCCTGTAAGAATTGTTGCCTTCTCATTTGAACAACCCAAGGGGAATCATGTGTCTGACATTTGACCACAAAGCTCTTCCAAAATGGAGTCTTAGAAGAAGACTGAATGGGGGAGGGTGGGTCATTCTTGGGTCTCTTCGGTTTGGTGCCAGTCTGAGACAGTTTTGGAGTAGGTGAGACATTCGCCATTTTGCTATCAAGGTAATGTGCCAAGAAAAAAGTACAGTAATGGTAGATACTCAGTGATGTATACTGCACGAACACCACCGGAACCTATACTGCTTGAGTAGTCTTCACATCCGCGGAGAGACTAATGCAGCAATAGGAGCACAAGACCCCAGCATAAGAAGAAGTGATAAATGATGTGACTGCACGCAAAAAAAAACACTTGAGTGAATGTGAGAGCACAAGTTCGAGGTATTTGGATTATTCGTCACAACATCTGTCGAAGAGGGATTAAAGAACCTTCAAGATAGTCTCCTTCATAGGTCAAAACAATTTAAATTCACAACTTTGTAGTAAAATCCACATTTATCTTCATTGTAAAAGCATTGACAGGCTTAGAGCAAACAGTCTCGTCCGGTAAAGCATATCTAAAATGGCGGCCGTGGTACTTCACATAGAATCAAAGAAAGCTGCTTAAAACTTAATATCATCTTGAAACTAGCAGACATCAGCATTGGTTATGGCTCAAGAGGAAATCTCATCATCGCTAGCTGTTTATGAAGCAGTAGAAGCGGTACAGCGCAAGGCAGGCTGAATGAGAGACGCGGGAAACGGCGGCTCAAAATGGCGGCCACCTGCGTCTCCAGAGATAAAGAAATTACCGCTATTTATATAAGGCGATGTACGGCATGGAATCTGCCACCGATAGTCTCAACATGATCCTCACACCTTCCGACAACGTTGTAAAGTAGACAGCCGCTCAGAAATGCTGCGAGAGAGGTTTTCAAGGCATCCGCGGGTCCGGTCCACCACGGAGCTCACGGGGATTCCGTCCTCGCTCTCCAGCGCTGAAGCCACGCCCCCCTTGAAGACATTCTTTATTAACTCTTTTCATGTGTTCTACTAACCCATTAACCCTGGGGCAATACAATGTGGTTTTCTGGTGAGAAATGGGTAAGTCTGAGAGGAAATCCTTCATGAGATCGGATGTAAATTGGACCTCATTGTCTGTTACTATGGTATCTGGTATGCCTTCTTAATAAAAAGTATCTTTTAGAAATTGAATGAGAGACTTGGTGTCAATTTGGATAACACATTTCGTAATCACCCACCGAGTGTGGTAGTCTATGAGAACCAAAGTGAATCGTTCATTCAGTTGTTTGAGGTTTAATGGGCCAGTAATGTCTAAAGCAAGTTTTAACCATGGTCGAGTAGCGACTTGAACAGGGGACAAAGGGGGTTTTCCTAACAGTCAAAAACTGTAATGAGTGTGCTAAAAGTGATAAAAACGATTACAAACTCTTCTAACATGGCATCCATCCCTCGTCACCAATACTCCTAACATACTTTGCCTTTTGTTAGACTACGATCCAAGTGTCCCATGTGTGCTAAATTCACAATTTTCCTTCTGACTCTCATGGGAGGTACTACCTTTTCTACGCGATAAATAGCATCATCAATTATACACAATTCAAGTCTCACTTCCCAATATTTCTTTATAGCTTCAGGTAAGACACTCTTGTTGTCAGACCATCCACCCTTAATGTATTCTTTTAAAGGAGCACCTGTTTTGTCAAGCACATTGCAGTCCTCCCAAATCCTCTCGTCAAAGGCTGCTACTACTAAAATCATGTCTCCTTCTTCCTACTCTTCTGTGTCTGCACTTGCATTAAGAGGAGCACCTGACAGGAAATCAGTTACCATGTTGTGTTTGCCAGGCACATATTCTACTTTGAAATTGTAGCCTTCTAACCCCAAAATCCCTTTGGCCATCCTCGGTGTGGTTTTGATAGAACCTTTGGTTGTGAAGACATAGGTGAGGGGTTTGTGGTCGGTCTTGATGATGAAAGGTATACCCTACAACATTTCTTTTAAATGTCTGATGGCCCAGAACCACACCAGAGCCTCTTTTTCTATTACGGAGTAGTGTTGTTCACCTCCTTTTAATGTCCTTAAAGCAACAACTTGCTCTTTGTCCCCTACCCACTGGGTGAGGCTGGCTCCCAACCCTTTATTGCTGGCATCCGTGGACAAATAAGTAGTTTTCGTAGGATCAAATCTGCCTAAAAAAGGCTTATTGGTGATGCATGACTTGGTTGCCATTAATGCAGTTTGGCAGTCTTCGTTCCATATAAAGTTTTTTTTTTATCACATTGAAGCAAAAAACACATGGAGGAATGGGATCAACATTATATCCTCCTGGTTTAATGTAAGCCGCTTGAAGTGCACTTAGTCTGTTGGGGAACATTACATCAAAGCTTTTCTCTCCTGTAGGGTGAACATGAGTCCGCATAGACTTTGACCTGTTTGTTGTCTAGAGTGATACAACACTCCGAAAATTTGACGCTATCATCTTTTGTTTTCTAGTTGGAACACGAGTTTGGTCTCTACAGGTGTAGTTTGTTCAATCATGGATACCGTTTTTTCACAAATATCACGGCACACTCTGCACAAATTTCCTTTCCATCCACGTTTGTGACATGTTGTATTCTTGGCAGGACAGGATGGGTTATTTGCCAGATGTGCTGGATTTCCACACCTGTAACATTTAGTTTTTAAAATTTACAACCCCTTGGTTCTTTTGTTTATGATCCTTATCAGGCTTGATATTCTCCTTACTTACTGTTTAGAGCTGGCATTGACTTAATTGCATGAATCTGTGTTTACTCACTCTCTTTTATGCATTCTGCAGTATGCTCAATTCCCAATGCAATTTCAATGGCTTGTTTAAGATCAGGGTTCCCTGCCAATAGTTTCTCTCCTATTTTATGGTTGTTAGTTCATCTTACTAATTGCTCCCCGATGAGGGAGTCTGTTGAACCCTCAAATCACAAGCGTTGGACAAACCCTTTAGCACGGTAATGTAGGATCTTACCTTTTCATTTTTGCTTTGCACTCTAGAGAACATGTTTTAATCATTCTAACACTACATTTATGGCCTTACCAAAAAGTTTTTCCCAGTTGCTAGATACACATTGAAATCTCCATTCCCTTCATCCACCTCTTGTTAGGAATCTTTTAAATTATTAACAGTTTTACGGTCTTCAATTCCATGACACAAATTGTGTAGCAGGATGTGTTGTTTTCTGAAAATGACCCCCTCCCCCCCCAAATGGCTTTAAAATGCTACTCGAACAGCTCCTTCCATTCTTTCCAAGGAATGTTTGGTTCCCTGACTTCATTTAAGAAAGGAGGTGGTAAGGACATATTTAGAGCAACCATGGTGCACAAAGGGAATCACAGGACAGGTATATCCAGGAACAGGTAAAGGAGCTTGTCAGCGAATGAATGAGGTCACTTACAAGCTTGCTGTGCATTTCAGTGAAAACATGAGGACCTATGGCAGACAATTTTACATGAGAGATGTGCAATATAGATGCCGTGTGTAGCTCTATGAGCGCTGTGTTCTGAGATGACAAAACAATAAGTGACAAGCAAATGCCCCCACAGCAGAATACTGTGAAGCTAGAGGGGTGCTCTGCCGTCAGCGAAGAAAAAACAGTGACTTGCGAGCCTGCTGTGCCTGCCAGCGAAAAGAATAAGGTGACAGAAGAGCAACTGAAGCAGTGAAGATTGTGAAAAGCTGTGCCAGGTCAACAAAGAAATGAGGAGATTGTCGAGCAGCAGTGCCTGCCAGCGAAGGAAGGCGGAGGATATCCAAGCTTAATGCGTCAGTATGAAGAAGGCAGAGCCATGGGCCATCTCTGTTGTGTACTCTCCCACCCCCCAGAAAGTGAGCGAAAGACGCCGAAGATCCAGCCAAGCCAATTCTGAGGAAACCGGGCGGAGCTCAGTTCATCACTGCCATGCACCCGCCCCACACTCTGTGAGGCAGTCCAATGCTGGCAGGGTGGCGTTGAGGTGAGCACCAATGGCTGGACTTGACGAGAAGATGAAGCTCATCACGTTTCCGACACGAGGAATACTTCTTGGAACTTCGCAAAAGGAACTACGCCCCACTATTCTCAGAACAGGAACACTTGTCACATTAGTCTCTGAGTAACAACCAAGGTTACGAACTGTGCAGCCCTGTGGAACAATCCAGGCTCTAGGACAAACACCGCAGAGGAATGGAGGAATTGAAGACCAACAGACTTGGCTGAGGCGCAAAGGATAGTGACCCTCTGAGGTTGTGGATGCGATAACTTGATGAAGCGAGAATTCCCTTATGTCAATTGACAGTACCTTAAAGCAGAAGAGATGATAAGAGGATCCTTTTGAAGTTACAGCTGTCCTGGAATACTGCTGTAGCTTTGTTGGGTACAGCTGGGGATGGTGGTGTGGCTGCCCCCTCGCAGCAAGTCGTCGCTAGTGTTAAAAAGACCTAACACTAGGCAAGTGCTGAAGAATCTTTATTCTGTCTTCCACCACCAACCTGGTCCAGTCAGCTGAAGGCAGCTTTGGAATGTTGGTTCACAAACAGTAAGAACGTTCCAAGTGCAGGACAAAGGCAGGGGTGAGGGAAAGGGCTAAACCAAGTGAGCTACAACAGATGCAATGCGTCCTGCAGTGTCCACTTCATAGCACTTTTGTTCTTAAGCGGGTGGGGTGTCAGCATGGACCAGGAAAGGGTAAGTGTTCTGGAACAAGCAAGCACAGACAATGGGAGGGAAGGTGGAAGGGAGCATACACGTGGGAAAGACATACTGGAGGGAGCCACTTGCAGAAAACTGTAGAGTGCTTCAACAAAAAGAAAAAAGTAGCTCCCAAAAGCGCGGGCAGTGGAAGGACACAGGTACTTGGGCCTTGCCTCAGGTGAGAGCCAAAGCGAGGAAGTGGCAGCTGTTCGCACGGACAAACGGAAAAACAAGCAAATCAGAGTGACCTGAAGGCAACCAATAGTAAGCAATGGCCGACTGGATGAGGAGCAACCGTCTGAAGCTGAACTCTGACAAGACGGAGGTACTCATCCTCTGACCCACCCCCTCAACCTGGGACGACTCCTGGTGGCCGACCACACTGGGAACAGCACCAACACCCACTGACCATGCACGCAACCTAGGATTCATCCTCTACTCCTCCCTCTCCATGGCTAAGCAGGTCAACGCCGTCTCCTCCTCCTGCTACAACACCCTCAGCATGCTCCGCAGGATCTACAAGTGGATCCCGACTGAAACAAGAAGGACGGTGACAGAGGCCCTCGTCAGCAGCAGACTGGACTACGGCAACGCACTCTACGCAGGAATTCCAGTCAAACAACTGCAACAACTACAACTCATCCAAAACGCCTCCACCGACTAATCGTCAACGTCCCCCGCCGCAGCCACATCACCCCCCACCTGAAAGACCTACACTGGCTCCCCGTCGACAAGAGGATCACCTTCAAGCTCCTCACCCACGCACACAAAGCACTCCACAACGCCGGACCAGCCTACCTTAACAGCAGACTCGGCTTCTACACTCCCACGCGCCAGCTCCGCTCCGCCAGCCTCGCCCTCGTCGCTGTCCCCCGCATTCAACAAACGACCTCCGGCGGCAGATCCTTCTCCTACCTCGCCCCTTCCTCGCCGCCAAGACCTGGAACACCCTCCCTACTCGCATACGGTAGACGCAAGACCTACTCGCCTTCAGAAGACTCCTCAAGACCTGGCTCTTCGAGCACAAGCACACCCCCTCCCCTCAGAACCTTGAGACCCTCACGGGTAAGTAGCGCGCTCTACAAGTAGTCTGATTGATTGATCGATTGATTGGCTTCCAAGCCTCCTGTATATAAACAAAATGCCTTGCAAGTGACAGCGCATGGGCTGTCTCAGGCCAAACCTTAAAAAAATTACCCTCACACCACGAGAGAGAACTCCTATGGTGTTGGGGACATTAGTTTTTACTTTTCCAAAAAATGAACTCCTTCCTTGAGAGTATGTTTTTTGTATTTTTCTTATTTTTTTTTTTTAAGTTTGTTGTAAGCTCCCCTCACTAACGAGGGATTCAAGCCAAACTTTTAAATGGCTTTGTGTAAACTGCTATGACAATGGTTCATACAAACCCATAGGGTTCACAGCAGGGTCGGCAGTGAACACTAAATTTGGTTGGCAGAGTAAAGGTAGTGTAGCGGACGTAAAGTTCACTATCAGCCTGACTACCTTTACTCTGTCCCAAACTCAAAATCTGGCCCATAGTCCACATATGACAAACTGTACTATGAACATTTTACTCACTGCTACTTCTAAAACCTTACAGTGGTACAAGCTTAATGAGGCAATACTGAACTAAGGGCTTCAGAATTGAGAGGGCATTGAAAAGCATGGAAGAATGGTATGTAAAACAATTTACTTTTTGTCTATTCTTGTGACCTGTTAGTTCCATACAAATATGTACTATAAAACATACATTCAAAGGTTTCTTATTCCATGACTTAAGGATCCAGCTACCGTACTATTACTCTGCGAATCCTATTTGAAATTTACCATATAATCTCAGTTGGTGGGAAACTATTCCATTTGAACTTTTATGTTGTCATTGTCACAAACGGTGATTATATGGAAAGCTATTCTGAAATTCAGATACAATGAAAGATGGGTGTATTTAAATGCTTTCCGATTTTTTTATATGACCTTAAAGCTACTTTTTCTATTTCCTGCATGAAAATTTGTCAAGTAAGAATATTCTCTTTACATAACCTCTCTTTCTTTCTAAAACAGCTGCCATGGACTTAGATGATGACTTCTTTATTTTGGACCGTGAGAAAGCGGAGAACACTAGGAAGCGGAATAAGGACGTCCCACTTTCTTCATTTTCAGGAGATGAGTCAGTTGCATCACACTTTGCACTTGTCACGGCATATGAAGATATCAAGAAACGGCTCAAGGAGTCTGAAAAGGAGAATTCTTTTCTTAAGAAAAGAGTAAGGCTGTTAGAAGACCAGGTAACCTACATTGTATGAGGCACCTACAATCTTCACTTGTTAAGAAGAGAATTCTACTGTCCGAGAATTTGTATGTGTGCAGAGCATTACTGAGTGTAGTTTGGGTGTAGCACCTGATGCCAGAGAGGTTGATTTGCATTCTGGGTGAGTGCTTTCAAGTAACCTCATTGCAAAATGTAAATTGACTAGAAAAATATTTAGAATCCAGTAGCTACTCGTTCTTTTAATTCTGTCATATTGGAATAAGTCAGTTTGCCATTTTGCGTGGTAAAAAACGAAATATTTTAGTAGGTTCCATGCTTGTGGCTCATAAACTTGCTTCATAACGGTTTTCTTAACATAAGAGGCACAGTGCCTTTGAATTTTATTTCTGCATCTGCTCGGCAAGCTGGTTGAAAAATGTCAGGTGTGTGCTGCGATTTGCATCTGCGGGCAAATGCAAAAAGTCCAGTCTTAATTCTGAGGTGTCCTGAGGAACTAGTTTAAATCTTTGACAATCCACAGTTCTATCCATATCTGCTCTCACTCTTACGACGAGTCGGGGAAGACTTCAAAGATTAAGTAGAGGAACGAGGAACCTTATTTTATATTTCTCTCACCCATTGAACTAATTCGTACTACTGACTGCCATGATTTTACACACCTGAGATCCTGGCCATGGATCATTTTGAGTTGTGTAGGATGCCTCATGAAGGACTGATTCTAGTTGTCATCTTCTCTGTGTCGGTTAAGGTCTTCAGGGCCTTACAATGTACGTGTGCTTTCTTGACCAAATCTTCTTTGTTCAGGGCCTTATATTTTTAAGGAATGTAATGTAGGGGTTGTAAATTCACAGTGAGACTCACCACAGGTTTATCTTGGACAATACCTTCACCACCACCACCACCACCACCAATACTGCCACCATCGCCAATACAACCACCACTGCCACCAATAAAACAAACACCAATACCACTGCCAATGCAAAACTACCACCACAACCCCCAGTACCACCACCACCAACACCACCACTAATACCAATACCACCACCACCACCACCAATACCACCACCTCGGTGCCTCTCATTCACTAGTAATAGCAAGGGCACTGTACGGGACAGGAGCTGCAGCTGATATCATCCCTCCCTCCATGCCTGCCATAAAGCATAGCCCGCCCTGCACCAGGAAGTGAAGCCTGGGCCCTACTACAGCTGGAGTGTTTTTTATGAGGCCACTGATAGCAATGACATTACACAATGCCACACTGCACACTCCAATCACTTAGAGGGCGGGAAATAGCCCCCCCGCTCTTCCTCCTGAGCCGCGACTGTGTAATCAGAGCGAAAGGTTTTGGAGCGCTTTGTTACTGTTTATAGCTCGAATAATATGCAACTCCCACTTCACACTTTGTGTCTGTGTAATTTACAACACTTACACACATCTTCTTCACTGCACTATTTATCACT
Source organism: Lissotriton vulgaris (assembly GCF_964263255.1). Lineage (NCBI taxonomy): Eukaryota > Metazoa > Chordata > Amphibia > Caudata > Salamandridae > Lissotriton > Lissotriton vulgaris. The sequence goes on along the minus strand of NW_028250369.1, from coordinate 283,098 downwards.
ACTTTGAAGACTTCACAGGATGGTCTCTTCCTCTGATATTTACAATCTAACAATCGGTCGAGAAGGCCCTTTATTGCAATGCATTAGGTTTTGCATTAGCAAGAGTTTAACCTATTAGTATTGTAAATGACAATGTCTTTTATTTATGTTTTAAAACCCAAAACATAAATAAAAGGCATTGTCATTTACAAAGCCAATAGCTCAAACTTGCGTGAATGCAAGACCGATTGCATTGCAAATGCTTGTTGTTCATGTGATGACCCGTTAATTAGGTAGAGCAACAAGATCAGTGGAACTATTTTTCTAGAGTAGGGCAGTTGGACACTTCTGATTCACTCTGTACCACCATCGCAACATGTTCTACATGTACTATGTACGCTTGTTCCTATCTTCACCCACAACATGAACACTTGAGCACTTTGAACTTTTTTATTTTTTTACTTAAAAAGAGTATTTATTGAATTGGTGGAAACTGTATATCTTCATGAAATAACACATTCATTGTTTTTGTTGCAATTGCCAAGAAAAATGAATTGCCTATTTATAACATATTGTTTGTAAATAGTACCACCGTGAACCCTTGCTTTTTTAGAGCATTTGGACGGAAGGCATGGAATTTCAACCCAGACTCCGTTCTGGATTGCAAGAGTTTATGGCCGCACCCAAAGGTAGCCCTCTGGGAAGGAGAGAAGAGGCAGGAAGGATAGTATTTGACGTTTCTTAGTTGTGGCAGCAGCAGGGTGGAGCACCCATCTACAGGTGGGGGCTAATGACACCCGGGCGCCTAGAATCCTATCCGGCCATTTTACCTTGCTAAGGAGAGAAGTTGTAGACGAAGAAGCAGCAAAGTGAGGCTTCCTTGATGGCTCTTTTGTGATTGAACGGGATGATCCTGGTTTTATTGCTGTAAAGTTTGAAAGCTGTTGTGATGCAGTCACAAATAAAGAAAATGCACATTTGCAAAGATTTTTTAACTATCGAAAATGAACCGTAGCAGTTTAAAATGTTTTTGCGGGATCCAGCTCATGCAGACATTCTATTGCTTATGAATTCAGAGACCATAGCAATAAAGGAGAATCTTGTGCAAACATGAATTGTACACCCTGCAGATGTCATGTAAAGGTACGTTTGCAACAAATGTGGCGGGTTTTATCTGTTCTGGAGTTCGTATTGAGTGTTTTATTTGGTGATGTCCTGTATGCGTATGCCCAGGTCTGATTTACTTTATAATCTTGCTTAAGACAAAGCTCTGAAGTCACTCCGCATAGTATAGTTTCAAATGTGTTCTGTTAAAAATCCTATAGCAGGCTCACAGCAACAATTCAAACCAATAGAATGCAAGATGCTGTTTCCAGCATTATTTTTCCTTGCGTGAAATGCGTACTTTTGTCCAAAGTATTTTTTGCCAAAATGGAGCGCTGAATGCCAGCGTTGCATTTTGCATAACTTCTCCTATTGGAGTAATTTGGCAAAGCCCTACTTTTAAATTCACTTTTTATAACAAAAACTTTTGTCCTGACTCTTTCTGTGGAAGTGCTGTTTAACAATGCTAGCTCGGACAGTTCTGTAAAAGGACCTAACGCCAAACTTCCATATTGTTGTGGCATACGATGTATCTTTATTATGGAATTCTCTTTCTAGAATAGCTGGATATATCTTCTACTTACAAAAAGCCATATGCTTTGGTTTAGCAGTGGTTGTGACCTTTTGCAAAAGGGATGATATTGCCTGTCTATCTACCATCTTTAATTGCTGATTTTATTTCGGATTGCTGCCTCTTAGGTAATTGTGTTGGTCTGGATCATGCTGTTATTTAATGTGGTTTTTATTTTATGATTACAGGTAGCACATGTGTACCAAGTAGTATTAGTGTGCTTTAATTCTTAGCCAACATAGAAACTAAGTGCAAAACATTCTAGAGAAATATATTGGTTGTATTGTGAGTGAACAGGAACTGTTGTTGAAAGCATGAGACTGAGTATTAGATGAGCGGAAATTTGTCACAAGCAGAAGAGAGGGGTGGGTTTATAGTTTAAATGCATGCTAACGTGTTTTAATCTACTTCTGAATTACAGGAGGGTGGGCTATGTTCTCGTATCAAATGACAGCTTCTGAATGGCGGAATATCTACACGGCAAGTGTACCCCGACAGGTCTTATAGTGACCAATGCGCCAAGGCTCTTTCTCACAGACAAGGCCTTTGTCAAGGATTGGTCTCTAATAGCCTGGCGCTGTACCAGAGACTGGCTCATTTTAATTATCACCACAGCCAAAAGAATTGCGGATGCCATTCTGGTCGAGATTCAGGTCCTTGAAGGACAAATTCAGACCACATTAACAGCGAAGAAATTTGAAAAACAACAAGAGGACTCTAACAAGGCCAATAAGGAGTATAAGGAACCAATTTTTTGGGCCAAAATGGAAAAGTTCAAGAAGGATTTGGCTAAATTTTCCCATGAAAAAATATATCCATACATCAGTGATAACTACACTCCCACTGATTCTCACAAACAGAAGAACACTCAGGGTTCCTCCTACGCCACTTCCTCGGATACCGACTCCTCTAGCTCTGACAATGAGGAAATAAACCTACCAAGGGGCAGAGGACGGAATAATCGGTCTAATAGGAGGTACAATGGACGGGGCAATATGTATCAGACAGGACCGTGGTGGCCACCCGCCCCATGGGGTTACCCTCAATTTCCCCCACCCATGTCTCATTATCCCATGCAGCCTCAGTACTTTGAGAACCAGGCTTTTTTAGGACAGGGCCGAGGTTGGAACCGAGGCAAGCGGAGAGGCCAGGGACAAGGCCACGTACAATGGGCAGTCGATCAAGATCCCCCGACGACCCACAACAAACGAGGCCAGTAGATACGACCACCAAGCCCAGTGAGGACCTGGTTGTAAATTTGAGTAGCCGGGTCATTACCCCCAGCGAACAGGAAGTGCTCAACAAGGGCCTTGGATTTGTTCCAACAAATTGTGTTGAACCTTTTTTGTTAAGGAGTGAAATTGAGCGCTTCTTCAGGACCATAAGGTTACACTACTTCTTCAAGGAGAAAGAACCTATCCTACCAATTGATGTTGTAAATACAGGGCTGAAAGTCAAATCTACCTTTTTGCCTCTACTTCAACAAGTACCACCTAAGGTTGGCACTTTTGAGGCAGCAGTGCTGCAAGATCTTAAATCCATCAATCTCTCCAAAGAAGGGAATTTTCAGAATCTCTCGAGACAAGACAGAACTGCCTTACAGACTCTCTCCAAGGATGCCACTATAGTGATCAAACCGGCGGACAAGGGGGGAGCCATTGTCGTGCAAGATACTACCACATACCGTACTGAGTGTTTGAGACAATTAGCCAACACACAGTTTTACACCCCACTTACCATCAATCCCACTGCCAGACTCACGAGTGAGATCAAGTATTTAGTGGAAGAAGCCAGTACGGAGGGTTGGATCACTCCACAAGAGGCCAACTTTCTAGTCACTAAATGTCCGACGGTTCCATACTTTTACACTCTTCCCAAGGTCCACAAACCGGCCAGACCACCTCCTGGCCGCCCCATTATTTCGGGCATTGGATCCTTGTTGGAACCGCTATCAACTTTCGTTGATGTCTTTCTGAGTCCAATTGTCAAAACTATGCCGACATACCTGCAGGATACAAAAGATATTTTACGCAAACTACCTGATGTTGCTTTCGACACCAACACAGACATCCTAGCCAGTTTTGATGTCGAATCATTGTATACCTGTATACCGCAATTGGAGACACTAGAGACGGTCAAAACCCTCCTAGAAGATTTTCCAAGGGACAGTGCTACTCCCGTCCAATTTATTATGGAATTGGCAAGGATTGCCATGACTGAAAACTTTTTCGCCTTCGAGGAATCACTGTATTTACAGATCTCGGGGACGTCTATGGGCAGCAAATTCGCACCGAGTCTTGCGAATCTTTATGTCCATAGTTTCGAGACTCAGCATGTACTGAATGACACCAACCCACATTTTCATCAATTGAAATTGTGGAAACGGTACATAGACGATATCATAGTAGTCTGGAAAGGAGACATACAATCATTACAGTCTTTTCAGGAATGGCTGAATGCACAGAACCCTTACCTTAGGTTCACCTTAGAGTTCAGCAGAACTGAACTCCCTTTTCTGGATTTAACACTTTTCCCACAAGAAGGACATCTGGCTAGCTCGTTATACCGCAAACCTATGGCACGTAACTCCTTGCTTAGGTTTGATAGCCATCATCCCCGCTCCCTGAGGGAGAACCTTCCTTTTGGTCAGTTCCTCAGGGTCCGGAGGAACTGTTCCGATATGGCTGATTTCCGCTCAAAAGCCGGTGATCTCTCCAATAAATTGAGAGCGCGACAATACCCAAAATCATTGGTACGCAGAAGTCTCAAGCGTGCCGCTAATAACCATCGTGAGGCTCTATTAGAACCTCCTGTGGTTAAATCACCCACCAATCGCATGGTATGTGTCACCACATTCAACACCTCCTCATCCACCATCCAAAAAATCATCAAACATAGATGGCGGATTCTCAACAGCTCAGGAGAACATATCCCTGTACCTATGTTTTCTTTCAAGAGAGGAGCAAACCTAAGAGATGCTCTTGTACACACAAGACCCCGGGACATCCCAGCTGAATCCACTTCCAATTTGTGGAATCTCCCTCCAGTACGGGGACATCATCCCTGCGGAAATTGCTCAGTTTGCGCCCAAACTAAGAAGACCCTCGAGGTTGACATTGGCACCGACCGTCCCTGGGTACTCAGGCACCACACGAACTGCAACAGTGAGAAAGTCATTTACCAAATCACTTGTCCGTGTGGCCTCAAGTATATAGGCATGACGACAAGGAAAATCAAGGTGCGCATCCAAGAGCACAAAAGCACAATTAGACGCAGTAAACAAGCTACCCGCCTTACAACACATTTTGTTGAGCTAAAACATCATCCGGATGAACTCAGGTGGTTAATTATAGAACAACCCCACATACCCAGCCACATAACTGACATTCCTTTGTTCCTCCTGAGGAAAGAGCAAAAGTGGGTTTTTAAACTTCGCACTGACAGCGAAGGCCTGAATGATGATATTCCTTGGCTACAGCTTTAAGCACTTTGGCGTAGATCATGGAGTTCCACAATTTTTTGTGCACTCATTGCATGTAGATACTCCGCCCATGAACAAAGGGTGATGTCCTCGTTTTGGACACACCAGCATCACTCTGACAGCTACTCTTGACCCACTAGTATTATCACTTACATACTAGACTCTCTAGAGGCAAGCATTCCAAATATGAGCATGAGTCAGTGGTCCCCTGCCTACCTTCAGCCTGCGTGTGGTTAGATCTAACTATGCGAGGTTTGTTATGAATGAAAAAAAATTTTTTCTGTCCCTGTATTTACGGGACGTTCTTCGACACACACAGATGTTTGCAACCACTTCTGCTACATCGTTTTGATGCAGTTGTCAATGCGCGTCCCCACACCACATCACAGGCGATGTTTACTGTTTGACACATTATCATTGGCTGATTTACTCAACCAATGTCTTTCATTGGAGTACCGTCCCCTTGAATGTCCGCTACACGGCGTGGTTTGTTTTGGTTAGTTTTACAGCATACTCCGCGTGGAACGCGTCATCCGCGCGTTTCCTCTCTAACTTGTTGACATCGCTTCCGATTGGCCCACGCCAGCCAGCCAACAGAAAGCATTTGACAGAGAGCTCTCTCCCAGGTCCGCTACTTCACTCGAACAGCGTGGAACGCGCCATCTGCGCGTCTCCTCTCTATTTTGCTGACATTGCTTCCTATTGGCCCACGCCAGCCAGCCAATAGTGAGCATTTGACGGAGAGGTTTCTCCCAGGTCCGCTACTTCACTCGAGCCAGCTGATACGCGTCAGCTGTGCGCTTTTCTGCCTACATCGCTGAGACTGCTCACGATTGGCTCAAACATCTCTACCAATAGCAGGGTTGTAGATGGGAGGCTTCTCCTAGGTCCGCAGCTTCTCCTGAAATACACTCACATTACGTGAGTTTGTTACCTCCCCCTCGGCTCAGCACACAGACCCGAGGTAACGACGGAGAGGTAAGGGTTTCTGGTGCTCGGCCTTTGCAGACTCCATGGGTTTTAGCTAGCCTAGCGCTTTTCCTGGCATATATCTAGCGCGAACATGCCGATTTTTGCTATGGTTTTTTCTTAATAACCCTTTTGGCTAACAAACAAACCCTTCTGTTTGGATAAGGTTTTCAATCTCTCTCTGAGTTGTTTGTTACAGGTCTCTCTTATAGATCTGGTTCTATTTATCCGCCTCACTGGTTTTGCTTTTTGGAACTAGTTTTTTTCAAGTATAGTCAACTTCTTTTTCATGCACTTTTTTACAGTGCGTGGCCTCCTTCCTACCTGAGCAGTCGCCAGGCGAGGTGAGGTTTTCTCTCCCTGCATTTAGGGTGAGTGCTGAATATACAAGTCTTTTTGATAGCTTAATCATGATATGTGTATTACATTATGTATATATCTTAACATGATGTTTTTTGTTTTTTGTTTCCCACACTAAAAACACAGGAGAAGATACACCTTTTTCCTTTGAATCCACTGGACACTGGTTGATTATTCACGATAAGTATGTGTTGCGGTAGCTCATTTTGGTCCTGAAGAAAGCCGTTAAAGGCTGAAACATGTCGACCTAGTAACACTCTAGATAGCTAACCATTTTTTCCATGCTATCAGCATACTGCTTTTAATCATGCCAATTTGATGGTCAAACCCAATAAAGTTACCTTATGTCATCAAATTAGGCATTTTTAAATATCAGGAGCACTTTTCCTTTATTTTCTGCACTGCAACTTTCTTTCTTTCTGGCCTGTCTGCTCACATCCTGTCTTCTGTGGGTTGGATGTTTCGATCTCAAGGGTCCATGATCAGGCAACCTTAGACTTCGGCTGAGGATGAGCCTATAGGACACCTTGTTTCCCACTACCCAGATGACGATACTCCGCTTTTGAGTGGGCTGATGGGTACTTTTTCCTAATCTCAGAGATTTTGTATCTTCTCCTCTTTTATCTTCTTTCTGAGATGACATAATATTGTCTCCATGTAAGATCAACAGTGTGGTCTGCTTGCAAATCTCTTTTTGGACACCACTTGGGTCCTTATTCCAACACAGACTGCAGGTACCTCCTTTGTTGTTTCGCTATATAAGTTGGGGGACTAGGTACATACTGGGTCTATAAATTAATTCCCCTCGGACCCTCCAAACACTCAGTATATTATTGAGCTTCTGAATGCTCCATTTTTCTGTTGAGAGAATATATAATTATATAGTTTAGCATTTTTGTATATTGTATCCACCTCTGTGTAAGCCATTATTTTTCTTTTTTTAGATCTTGCTGGTGTTAGCGCGAAGCGCTGCGTCCAGCGAAAGACCTTATGTTGTTCACTTGCCGGGAATGTTGGACAGGGGAAGGGTACGCGCTTTCCCTCGGCGATTTCATCTCTAGGACGCGCTTCTGCTGGCGGGCTTTCATCACGTGTGCAGAATCTCCTGGGCGCTGCTGGTGTTCTGAGCGCGCCTAATGACTTCCCTGTCTCGCGCACACACACACAGACACATGCGCACACAGTCCATCTCCAGCTCCTCCAAATTTCTAGCAGCACGATGCGGGGCTTCCTCCTTAGGCATAGGAGCCCCGCACTGTTATCTTCTTCCACTTTAGTGCCGGGGCTCCCTCTTCATCACGGGAGCCCCGGAAGGGGACAGGCGCTGCATACACCATTCGCACGCTCGAGCCACAGCGCACGCAAAATGTAACATTTACCCCGCATGCGCTGCCAGCCCTCGCCCTCCTAGGTCTCCTCCTCGCACAAATGTGCAGTTCTCAGCTCAGAGATGCTAGGGGTGGTGGTGTGACCCTCTAAACAGACTTGCTACGACACCGGGTAAGAGGTGAGTGGTGCGGTTCTTAAGAACGGCTCTCAGGGCGTCACTGTGCTGATAGATCGGTGGCCGAGGATCGAGCTACGGAGCTTCCATGATAGCTGAGCCTTTTTCACTCCCATCCCCTGGGGCGCGTCCTTTGATTGTACCTATATGCTTGTTCTAGAATGAGGTCGCAGCATGCGAATGAGGTCGCAGCATCCGGTTCCTGGAGTGATCTCACAGCCTGTTCTTTCTCTGAACACTATGTTCAACATAACTTTAGGCTGATGGTGCTCCTCAGGAGGTATAACAAACCTCCGAAACTTCAAAGAGAATTCAAATTCAACAAGATAAAAAGGTTTGTCGGTTTTATTCCATATTCATATGATCCAATAGTCATATATTTGTATTTTCATATAGACTGTAAAAGTATCATATCCATCATGAGCTTCATTCAGAAGTGTAGAAAAACCCTATGCATTTCGGGACGAAAGTCCCTTCATCAGGGGACTCAGCTGAATCTACAAGGAAATAAACACTGTTTTAGGAAGAGGACCGGAACCTCTATTAAATTATAAAGTAACTAAAAAATTAAGGGGGGCCAACTACAAAGGAAACGTGAGTGTCAGGCTAAACTAGGTGGTTTAGTCAGAATATTGAGCCAATATGTTATTTCGAATCAATATAAAACGGGTGCCTTAAGTAGTGAGATGGTGACGAGAAAAAAACGGACTGTAAACGGTATTTCCTTTGGTGCGAGTTCGTGCACAAAAGTTAGTTATATCGAAAAAACCTAAGAGACCCACGGTAAATCCCGAAATGGTGTGCATTATTATGCGTGACAGCCAATAATCCCAGAGGCTGTAAAAAAGTTATGTGCTTACCGAAATAGTCAAGATATCGCGTTCCGAGGGTAAAGGTGGAAAGCGTAACGCGCAAGTGGGAGTCAATAAACAGAGAAAGGTCACGTGAGCGGACAAACAGTACCGCGGTCTGCATAGAAAGCAGACTGCGGAGAAAGGCAATAGGCTTGCGAGTGAGTTTACGTGTGAAAATAGAATGAATTAAATAAACGTGCAGACCATGCTTGACGACTAAAAATCAATGTGGGAAGTGAAATTAGAACGTAAAATGTAATTGTTTTACATCATGAGACCAGAAAATCCTCGTACGGTGTCGGCCATTTTAGGTAGGGAAAGTCATTCAGACAAAAAATGCGAATTACAGCTACTACATGATATGCCATTCTCAAAAAGATAAGAGTAGTCAAATGTGGAGAACAATCAGAAGAAAAATGATAGGATATAGTCCAGTATAAGAGAAGATTGAGTGGGCTGGTAAATGAAGAAGGGGCATAAGAAAAATGAAAAATGTAAAAGATAATGGGTACAAGATGTGGATGGTGAGGAAGTAAGACTGAATACACAGGATAAAGTGTTGAGACACATGTTTAAAGGTGACAACTGTATTTAATACGATCATTCAATCCTTTCGGTTGGCACGCATCCAGAAATTTGATCCAAAACCGTTCGCGTTGTAATAGTTTCTTTCTATTGTCCACGCCGGATCTTGTAGGTACAACCTCCAGTACAAGGAACCTCAGCTGACTGATGTTGTGTTGAAATTCAATAAAGTGAGCTGCTAAAGGAGATTTCAGTTTTTTGTTTCTTATAGTACTTTTATGCTCGGTCAATCTGACTTTAAGTTTTCTTTCGGTTTTCCCTACATATGGTAAACCGCACGGACATTTCAGTAGGTAAACCAGATTCGTGGAATCACATGTGGCATTAGTTCTTAATTTGATTTGCTTCCCAGATGATGGATGATTGGTAGAGGTGCCTTTGATAACCTTATTGCAATGACTGCAATTATAACAAGGTTTGGTGCCAGAGAAAACAGTGTCCGGTGGTTTAGGTTTGAGTTCTAACATGTTTTTCAGGTTGTTCGCTCTTTGATAAGCGAATAGTGGAACGCTGTTAAACAAGCCTTGAAAATCTAGTTCAAATTGTATCATCTTCCAGGTCTTTAAGATGATGCCTTTAATAGCTGAGCTTCTGGAAGAATATCTGGAAACAAATACTGGTCTTTCTGTTTTGCAGATAATAGTATGAGAGTTTAAAAGATCCGCTCTATTTTTGAGTATCATGCGGTCACCAGCGGCCTGCAAAATCATTTCAGGATACTTACTCTCTCTATATTTTTGCAATGTGTTCTTTTCAGTATGTCGATATTCTTCTACCTCTGAACAGATTCTTTTGGCTCTCAGCAATTGTGAAAACGGTAAGTGTTTTTTCAGTGCTGGCGGGTGACAGCTGGTATATATGGACAGAATGTAGAACAATGTCATACATTCACCCCAGTACAAGGATCTGTGCCTAAATCCATCGTTTTTTTGCACTCCACAGTACCCTGGGTTAGACACTGGCTATATGCAAATCAGCTCTGACCCTGTGCCTCATGGGAACAGTCCAGTCCGAACTACCAAGCCATGTCTTTCCAAGACCAGAATCAAGCATCCAAGGACCGGTTTCTGGCTATCAGCCTTCATCAGCCTGGATAGCTTGACTCCAGTGGTGTGGAGAGCCTGGGACTCACGTCTGAGTATACCCAGCACACTCGGGGTGAAAATTGCAAAAAACACAGTTGATGGGCAGAATGTAGAACAATGTCATACATTCACCCCAGTACAAGGATCTGGGCCTAAATCCATCGTTTTTTTGGCACTCCACACTACTCTAGGTCAGACAATGGCTATATGCAAATCAGCCTTGACCATGTGCCTCATGGGAACAGTCCAGTCCGAACTACCAAGCCATGTCTTTCCCAGACCAGAATCAAGCATCCAAGGACCGGTTTCTGGCTATCAGCCTTCATCAGCCTGGATAGCTTGACTCCAGTGGTGTGGAGAGCCTGGGACTCACGTCTGAGTATACTGGAGTCAAGCTATCCAGGCTGAAGAAGGCTGATAGCCAGAAACCGGTCCTTGGATGCTTGATTCCGGTCTAGGAAAGACATGGCTTGGTAGTTCGGGCTGGACTGTTCCCATGAGGCACAGGGTCAAGGCTGATTTGCATATAGCCATTGTCTGACCTAGGGTGGTGTGGAGTGCAAAGAAACGATGGATTTAGGCCCAGATCTCTGTACTGGGGTGAATGTAAGACATTGTTCTGCATTCTGTCCATCAACTGTTTTTTTTGCAATTTTCACCCCGAATGGGCTTGGTATGCTCAGACGTGAGTCCCAGGCTCTTCACATCACTGGAGTCAAGCTATCCAGGCTGAAGAAGGCTGATAGCCAGAAACCGGTCCTTGGATGCTTGATTCCGGTCTAGGAAAGACATGGCTTGGTAGTTCGGGCTGGACTATTCCCATGAGGCACAGGGTCAAGGCTGATTTGCATATAGCCATTGTCTGACCTAGGGTGGTGTGGAGTGCAAAAAAACGATGGATTTAGGCCCAGATCTCTGTACTGGGGTGAATGGAAGACATTGTTCTGCATTCTGTCCATCAACTGTGTTTTTTGCAATTTGCATTAAATTCAGGCAGGGAGATCAAAGTGTGCTGGATGCCTACAATGTCCTACTAATTCAATCAGTCAATCAAATGTCCATTATTAAAGTGCACAGCTGCTTCAACAGAAGCGTCCTGGTGCTCTAGCAGACAGTAAAAGACGTGCTGAAGTAACTGGGGACTAAACTGAGTCAATTTGCCAGGTTTTGAGTTTCCCTTTAAAGGCAGACCGAGATTCAACCTGCTGTAGACTTCAAGAATTTTGGGATCCGTAAGAGGCAACTAATGTTGGATCTAAGTGCCCTCTTTTGAATGTATGGAGATGGTCTATTCAACAGAACTAATCCCACTAATTATCACCATTATGCCAGGGGCAGCGTCATTTAATGGGTGGACACCTTCACGTTATGGACAGCCCACCATACGCCAGGTTGAAACTCAATTATGCCATGGTAGCACTATAAAAGTCAGATATAGTCCCAGACTAGCTGATGCCTCACTCAATATCCTAAGGGTCACTTATGGGTGATAATACCAAGTGGGAGGTGACACTGACACACTTGCATACATATAGACACACTCGCACCTGCAGGCACTCCCACAAACATGCATGTAGACACATGCACACAGACCTTAATCTGCACACACACCGTAGACCACCTTCTCTCCCAACTCACCGATTTCATTAATGCTTTTTTAGGTCTCGCGACTGGCATCTTTGTGTCTTTAGACCTGCTGTTTCCAGTGCATACAACATACTTGGAGTTGGCTTTGGGTTAGCCCCTTGCTCATGCTCTGAAGGCTTTGTTTTATTTCGGTTGTCTTCTCTTGACTCAGTGGGTTCCTCCCTATTTTTAGGTCAAGCGTCAGCGTGCATACAAGACCTCTTCAATTCACTGTGAGAGTGTAATCCCCACCTACTACTTACCATAGGTTGATTTTTGGTGCCCGTCTGCTTTGCTTTATGCTCCCCATACATCACTTCCGGTTTTCGGTCGGGATCACCGGTCAGCTACAGTTTACTTACTCTGTAAGAGTTTGAGTCCTTTTTAGGTCTCGGCTAAAAGACGCGCGTAAGCGCGTCTCCGCCGAGATCTTATGTCACTGAGCGTGCTTCCCAGGAGACAGTCCTGGCCACGCGCATCCTTCCAGGCGATTTGTAACTGGAACGCGCGCTGTGGCCAGGCGCTGTCTCCTGGGAAGCGCAAGCACCACACACGCATGCGCATACACACACACAAGCGCGCATACACACAAGCGTCCATGCACGCACGCACATACATACATACAGAGACACCACCCCTGACTCATACACACACGCGCGCACACACACAAGTGCACCGAGGCTCCCCCTCCGTCACCGTCGCACACATACATACACACACGCACACACGAGCATACACACACACAAGTGCGCCAATCGCGCTCCAGAACTTACCTTACCTCAGCACGCGGCGCCCAACCTCCTGCTGGCGCGGCCCCGGGGCTCTACACCGCTCACAGGAGCCCCGGGCCGCGAGACGCTACGACTCCGCCTGCCTCCTCTTCCGGTGTGAACGTGGCCCCGCCCCCGTCACAGGCAACCGTGCCTGACTTCCGGGGCGGCCGCGAAATGAGTAGGCTTGTTTTTTTTTTAGCAGTCGCATAATATGTTTCACATTCTGTTCACATACTTTTTACAGAAAATGTTAACAACATTGCTATTTAACTAATGCATGTTACATTGCCAGTATTTACAAGGCAGCTTGCCTAATTTATTTTTTGATACAGCTGTCTATTAATTGTAATGCACCAAATTGTAATAATAATTGTTTTTTCTACCTTATTTTATTTTGTGACACACCTATTGACATTGTACAATGTACATTAAAGCCTTTTGATTGTGTTTTACTGAAATGCAAGTTTAATAACTGAAACACTTTGCTCTGATCCGTGGGTGTTAGCTGTGTGGGAATGCTTGCTTCGACCACAATGCTGCCTGTTTCAAGCACACAGGGAGGTGGCTGCTTCTTTACCTCTTCAAATGCTCCCCTTTATTACCAGTATTTATGAACCGCTACACGCACGCCGGAGTCGATGCAGCAGCACTCCTGTTCTCCTGGTCACATACGCTCGCTAAAGCCCTGCAAGGAAGGGACTGAGGGCTTCATGGCTGCTAGCAGCACGCACTGCTATCTACCAGCAAATGTCGTGTGTGGAGTCACAAGTGACAACTTTCACAACCTATCTTCAAGACTTTTGGCCCTTAAAGACTCGCTCAAGCCCTTCTATAGCTAAAATCGAACCGCCTTTACCCTCACGGCTACATGTTGTAATAGCGAACACTATAAAATACATTAAATTTTTTTAGGAGCATAGTCAAGGACAATTGTGGCACTATTTGTCGGCTGTTTGACATTACCTCGTGTATGGAACCAGGCACGCTCTTACTTTTGTGAAGAAAGTGTCAGTGAGCAGACAGAGGGCCATAAACAAAAGGAAACAAAGAAATAAACAAGCATTGACAAAACGGGAACAGTTTTTCGTGCAAGCGAAAACTTTTGCTATTATTGGGGTCTTACAGTGTTGCACAGAAGCGTAGAGTAGTGAGTGGAGAGTAGTGAGTAGTGAGTGCAGAGTAGTGAGTGCAGAGTAGTGAGTGCAGAGTAGTGAGTGCAGAGTAGTGAGTGCAGAGTAGTGAGTGCAGAGTAGTGAGTGCAGAGTAGTGAGTGCAGAGTAGTGAGTGCAGAGCAGTGAGTGCAGAGCAGTGAGTGCAGAGCAGTGAGTGCAGAGCAGTGAGTGCAGAGCAGTGAGTGCAGAGCAGTGAGTGCAGAGCAGTGAGTGCAGAGTAGTGAGTGCAGAGTAGTGAGTAGTGAGTGCAGAGTAGTGAGTAGTGAGTGCAGAGTAGTGAGTAGTGAGTGCAGAGTAGTGAGTAGTGAGTGCAGAGTAGTGAGTAGTGAGTGCAGAGTAGTGAGCAGTGAGTGCAGAGCAGTGAGTGCAGAGTAGTGAGTGCAGAGTAGTGAGTGCAGAGTAGTGAGTGCAGAGTAGTGAGTGCAGAGTAGTGAGTGCAGAGTAGTGAGTGCAGAGTAGTGAGTGCAGAGTAGTGAGTAGTGAGTGCAGAGTAGTGAGTAGTGAGTGCAGAGTAGTGAGTGCAGAGTAGTGAGTGCAGAGTAGTGAGTGCAGAGTAGTGAGTGCAGAGTAGTGAGTGCAGAGTAGTGAGTGCAGAGTAGTGAGTGCAGAGTAGTGAGTGCAGAGTAGTGAGTGCAGAGTAGTGAGTGCAGAGCAGTGAGTGCAGAGCAGTGAGTGCAGAGCAGTGAGTGCAGAGCAGTGAGTGCAGAGCAGTGAGTGCAGAGCAGTGAGTGCAGAGCAGTGAGTAGTGAGTGCAGAGTAGTGAGTGCAGAGTAGTGAGTGCAGAGTAGTGAGTGCAGAGTAGTGAGTGCAGAGTAGTGAGTGCAGAGTAGTGAGTGCAGAGTAGTGAGTGCAGAGTAGTGAGTAGTGAGTAGTGAGTGCAGAGTAGTGAGTAGTGAGTAGTGAGTGCAGAGTAGTGAGTAGTGAGTAGTGAGTGCAGAGTAGTGAGTAGTGAGTGCAGAGTAGTGAGTAGTGAGTGCAGAGTAGTGAGTAGTGAGTGCAGAGTAGTGAGCAGTGAGTGCAGAGCAGTGAGTGCAGAGTAGTGAGTGCAGAGTAGTGAGTGCAGAGTAGTGAGTGCAGAGTAGTGAGTAGTGAGTAGTGAGTGCAGAGTAGTGAGTAGTGAGTAGTGAGTGCAGAGTAGTGAGTGCAGAGTAGTGAGTGCAGAGTAGTGAGTGCAGAGTAGTGAGTGCAGAGTAGTGAGTGCAGAGTAGTGAGTGCAGAGTAGTGAGTGCAGAGTAGTGAGTGCAGAGTAGTGAGTGCAGAGTAGTGAGTGCAGAGTAGTGAGTGCAGAGTAGTGAGTAGTGAGTGCAGAGTAGTGAGTGCAGAGTAGTGAGTGCAGAGTAGTGAGTGCAGAGTAGTGAGTGCAGAGTAGTGAGTGCAGAGTAGTGAGTGCAGAGTAGTGAGTGCAGAGTAGTGAGTGCAGAGTAGTGAGTGCAGAGCAGTGAGTAGTGAGTGCAGAGTAGTGAGTGCAGAGTAGTGAGTGCAGAGTAGTGAGTGCAGAGTAGTGAGTGCAGAGTAGTGAGTGCAGAGTAGTGAGTGCAGAGTAGTGAGTAGTGAGTAGTGAGTGCAGAGTAGTGAGTAGTGAGTAGTGAGTAGTGAGTGCAGAGTAGTGAGTAGTGAGTGCAGAGTAGTGAGTAGTGAGTGCAGAGTAGTGAGTAGTGAGTGCAGAGTAGTGAGCAGTGAGTGCAGAGCAGTGAGTGCAGAGTAGTGAGTGCAGAGTAGTGAGTGCAGAGTAGTGAGTGCAGAGTAGTGAGTAGTGAGTAGTGAGTGCAGAGTAGTGAGTAGTGAGTGCAGAGTAGTGAGTAGTGAGTGCAGAGTAGTGAGTAGTGAGTGCAGAGTAGTGAGCAGTGAGTGCAGAGCAGTGAGTGCAGAGCAGTGAGTGCAGAGTAGTGAGTGCAGAGTAGTGAGTGCAGAGTAGTGAGTGCAGAGTAGTGAGTGCAGAGTAGTGAGTAGTGAGTGCAGAGTAGTGAGTGCAGAGTAGTGAGTGCAGAGTAGTGAGTGCAGAGTAGTGAGTGCAGAGTAGTGAGTGCAGAGTAGTGAGTGCAGAGTAGTGAGTGCAGAGTAGTGAGTGCAGAGTAGTGAGTAGTGAGTGCAGAGTAGTGAGTAGTGAGTGCAGAGTAGTGAGCGCAGAGTAGTGAGTAGTGAGCGCAGAGTAGTGAGTAGTGAGCGCAGAGTAGTGAGCGCAGAGTAGTGAGTAGTGAGTGCAGAGTAGTGAGCGCAGAGTAGTGAGTAGTGAGTGCAGAGTAGTGAGCGCAGAGTAGTGAGTAGTGAGTGCAGAGTAGTGAGTAGTGAGTGCAGAGTAGTGAGTGCAGAGTAGTGAGTGCAGAGTAGTGAGTGCAGAGTAGTGAGTGCAGAGTAGTGAGTGCAGAGTAGTGAGTGCAGAGTAGTGAGTGCAGAGTAGTGAGTGCAGAGTAGTGAGTGCAGAGTAGTGAGCGCAGAGTAGTGAGCGCAGAGTAGTGAGCGCAGAGTAGTGAGCGCAGAGTAGTGAGCGCAGAGTAGTGAGCGCAGAGTAGTGAGCGCAGAGTAGTGAGCGCAGAGTAGTGAGCGCAGAGTAGTGAGCGCAGAGTAGTGAGCGTGCAGAGCAGTGAGCGTGCAGAGCAGTGAGCGTGCAGAGCAGTGAGCGTGCAGAGCAGTGAGCGTGCAGAGCAGTGAGCGTGCAGAGCAGTGAGCGTGCAGAGCAGTGAGCGTGCAGAGTAGTGAGCGTGCAGAGTAGTGAGCGTGCAGAGTAGTGAGCGTGCAGAGTAGTGAGCGTGCAGAGTATTGTGTGCAGTTGAGTGCAGAGTGCTGTGTATTGGCAATGTTAATGACAATGCCGATTATTTGTGATTTAAAGAAAAAAAAAATGTCATGAGCAATGCCAATAGCTCTACCTTTAATGATGCCGAGACCATTGCATTGCAAATGCTTGTTGGGACTACTATATTCATGTCCAGTCCGGCTTGTGTTGCAATGTGAGTTCCTCACAATGGCGGCCTCATAACTTTCTATTCTATTCATATCTATAGCTTTTCTACCCATATAGACACTGCACTTCATGTTTCAGCACAGGTCTGCTTTCATGTCCGTTTAGTGGTGCCCGATTTCATGTCAGTTTAGTGCCTTTTCTTTTTTTACAACATAGTTTAAGTTTTATATACTCTGTGCCTGCTTTGACTCTTAATTGCGCTGCACCCGCTTTCATATTTAAATTCTCTGTGCCACGCCCACTTTCACTTTTACACACTAAACGCGACAGGTGCCTCCAATTTTATATACTAAAAGCGTCGGAGGCCTTCAGGTTTAACTCTCGTTCCATTCTAAGAATACCGTGAGCTTAGCTGCCTCATAGACACGCCGCTTGCCTGAAATCCAAGTTACCCTTTTAATGCCGGAAGGGGAAGCGAGAACTCTGGGGTCTTTTCTTAACATTTTAAGTGTTTCTGACTCTGCTCAGAGTTTGCAAAGCAATGGTTTAGAACACCTGGACGACATATGTGGCAGCAGTGTATGTTTGCTCTGGAATGGCAAACATATATGATGACAAAGCACCAGTATTACAGAGCATGGACCCTCCACCATCGATCCACTGCGATTCAAGTACTTCTTAGATTGACTTAGACAACTGCTGGTCGGTCAAATGCTGAGTACCCATAAAAAGACTGGTCAGCAAAGTGCCTTGTGTAATGCAATGTATGATCAAGTAAATACCCCAATACCTTCGGGTCAAATTTGCTCTATATAAATGTGGAAAAAACAAAAAAAGCACCTCTCTGAATACCCTTCTTCAATATGAAAGGACTTCCGATAACTGCTAATTTCTGTTTCCTGACCTAAAAATAATAATTCAGTAGCACTATGTAATTTAGAATCAGCAGGTCCCATAAAGTATGTGTGCCTTTTATTCCTGCTGTACTTTAAATTACAGCTGTTAAATAGCGTGACTGTGTTTCATGGAGCCTGGGTACACCCTTCGCTTTTAAAATCCAATAATGAGAATTTGCCTAGCCTTAGTGCTGGTAAGTTCCAATTCTATTAAGGACTCGGAGGCGAGGATTATGCCATTCTTTCAGCGCTTTATTTTCCATAGCAGCAAGAAAAAATATATAACAAACTACTTTTCCCATGAACATTCGGGAAAAAAACAAAATCGAACATGAGTCCTATCACAGTGTCCATGCACCGGCAGTTCCCATCATGCTCCGCTGTCCTTTCCTCCTCCTCCTCCTCCTCCTCCTCCTCCTTCTTCACGCGAAGCCCTCACACAGGTCCGATCACGCATCCTGTTTGGAATTCTCAGTCCCTGCAAAAGAACATATCATCAGGACTAGCTCGTTCCAACAGAACGTCATCAATCAAAAGAAGAGAAGTACAACGCAGAGCAATAGCAGTACATCGAGTAGAGTATCATAAACGCTTTACTTACATTGCATACGGGGAGGGTCCACTTCCAGGAAGTCACTGGGGGGGATAATCCTCGCCTCCGAGTCCTTAATAGAATTGGAACTTACCAGCACTAAGGCTAGGCAAATTCTCATTCTATGGCAGGACCGGAGGCTTCGGATTATGCCAGTTCAAAGCTTATCGACAACCAGCCGAGCTACTTCTATAACTGGCTTGAAATAGAACCTCTTGAATGTGGAGTCCGAGGACCAATCGGCCGCTCTCCTCAAATCCTCCAGACGAGCCCCGAGGGCAAAAGCTTTAGAGGCCATAGCTCCTCCCGCCGAGTGAGCTCCAAACTGCTTGGTATCAATCCCCGCCTCCTGCATGACCCAATGCACCCAACGGTCGATTGTCGGCGAAGTAACTGCCTTGTATGGTTTCCGTAGGGCAATAAGAAGTTGCCTCTCACCCGGAGGGCGAGTATCATCAGTCATATCTTCATAAGCACGGAGGCACTGCACAACACACAGTTTGGGGGAGTCCTGAAAGGCCGGGTAGGAAATCACCCTAGTAAGGGTCTTAGTCCGCCTACTGACGGTAAAAGAAACTCCATCCGGAGAGAAAACTCTGGCCGTGATATCTAGCGCTCGCACATCCGAGACCTGTCTGCAAGATACCAGGCACAACAACATAGCTAACTTAGCAGTCAACTCTTTACGAGACAAGAACCTGTTCGGTTGCCAAGAAAGGAACACATTTAACACTCTGTTCACATCTCATAGAACGGAATATCGAGGTTCTGGAGGCAATGAAAAGCGGATACCTCTTAGGAGTCTACAAACCAAAGGGTGCTCACCAACTGGGGAACCCTGCACCAAATCATGCCCTGCTGAAATCGCAGACCGGAAGCTATTTATCGACCGATAAGCCAGTCCCTGTTGAGCCAGTTCGGCCAAGAAATTTAGGACATGGACTACAGCTGCCCCCACGGGATCAAAATTCCGTCGCACACACCAACGACTCCATCTATGCCATGCAGACCTGTATCGCTTGGTCGTGCTGTCCGCCCAGGCTTTGGAAAGCAAGTCCTCTGCCTTTCCCGAAAGGCCCGGGAGCGTCCAACGATGCCTGAGAGCCTCCATGCCATCAGGTGCAGAGGTCCCTCTTGGACCAACCTGTGGGGAGCTCCTTCTGGATTGAGGTGAATGTGAGGAGACTGGGGGAGTAGGATTGGAGAATCCCAGCAAAGTTCCAGTAGAACTGGAGACCTCCAGCACGGAGTAATCCTCACCACCTGCGCCAACTGACGGCGCAGCAGCGCCGACACGCGCGTTATCATCGAGAATGGGGGAAACTCATACCCCCGTTCGACCGAACAGTCCTGGAGGAACACATCGGTCGCCTCCGCCAGAGGGTCGGGGCGCCAACTGAAATACCTCGGGAGTTGATGATCCAGACGGGATGCAAAAAGGTCCACCGAGAATGGACGCCACCGGTCCGAGAGCCGGGAGAACAGAAGAGGATCCAGCTTCCAAACGCTGGCGTCCATGATGTTCCTGGAGTGCCAATCGACCACCTCGTTCTGACGTCCCGGTAAATACTCCGCCGTGACCGATACCTGATGTTCCAGGCAAAAGTGCCAAAAGTCTCTGGCGAGGTCCGCCAGCAATTTGGATCTGGTTCCACCCAGATGGTTGATATAACGGACCGCCGACACGTTGTCTATTCTGAGAAGGACGCAAGATTGCACTCTGTCTTTGGTCCAGCATTGCACCGCGAAGAGGCCCGCCAGTAACTCCAAGCAGTTGATATGCAAAGATTGCTCGAAAGCGGACCAGGCGCCACCCGTGGAGAAATCCCCGCACCTGACTCCCCAGCCTGAATGACTGGCGTCCGACTCTATCACAATGTCGGGAGCCGAGCCGAAAATCGCACGGCCATTCCAGGCCTCCATGTGCGTGAGCCACCATCTCATCTCGTCTCTCACATCGTCTGATAAAGGAACCAGCTGAGAGTACGTTAGCCCCTTCCGGAGGTGGTACGCCTTCAAGCGTTGCATGGCCCGATAATGGAGGGGACCTGGAAAGATAGCCTGAATCGAAGACGAAAATAGGCCTACCAACCGCGCCAGGTGACGCAAAGATATCAATGGCTTCGTCAGAGTTTGGCGTAATTCGTGCCTGATCTTCAACCTCTTCCTGACGGGCAGGCTCAAGGTGGACGACACCGAGTCTATATTGAAACCGAGAAAAGTTGCACACTGGACGAGAACCAGAAGGGACTTCTTCTCGTTGATTACAAAACCCAAACCTTGAAGAAGGTTGATCGCGGACTGCAACTGAGACTCCAGGCGTCTGGGGCACTGGTCCATGAACAGCATGTCGTCTAAATACACGATCATTCTGACACCTCGAGCTCGTAAGGCCTCCACAGCTGGACGCAACACCTTTGTGAAGCACCATGGCGCCGAGGATAGCCCGAAAGGTAGTGTGGTGAACTCGTAAACTTGATCGCCCATTCTGAACTGGAAGAAACAACGGTGTGGAGGGAAGATCGGGACTGCCAAGTAAGCGTCCTTTAAGTCGAGCCTGACCATCCAATCGGACGGGCGTAAAACATCTTGCAAGAGGTGAATCCCCTCCATCTTGAAATGGCGGTATATCAGCAACTCGTTGAATTCTTTTAGATTGATCACCGGGCGCCTGCCGTCGTCGACCTTGTCGACTAAGAAGAGATTGCTGAGGAAACCTGAGGGGTGTTCGCAAGCGCAACAAATTGCCCCTTTTTGGAGGAGGGCAGCGATTTCCTCGCTCACCAAAGCTGCATCGCGCTGGGAAAAGGTAATGGGGAGAGGACGCTGAAGCTGACACGGACGGCCATGGAACTCCAACTGGAAGCCCTGTACCGTCTGCAGCACCCATGCATCGCTGGTAAGGGAGGCCCACGCTGGGAAGAACTGCGCTAGTCGCCCCCTACTCGCAAGCTCGCGGAAGGTAGCACACTCACCTCATCCACCGCCCTGATGCTGGCCTCTTTGACCACCACGTCCTCCAAACTTTTGTCCTCTGGTGGGGTAGAAATTGTTGAATCGGGCCTTGTCCTGAAACTGGCCGCGTCCAGAGCCTTGTCCTCTGTCGGAGGCGGCGCCTCAACCGAACGAGCGGCCCCTGCCTCGTCCGGCCTTATCAAAAACACGAGGGGCGAAGACCTTTTTGATGTTGGACTGAGCCCGGTCCAGGGAAGTAAAGGTCGCCACAAACTTCCTGAGCTCCTTAATAAAGGGGTCTCCGAACAAACCACCCTGGGCCACAGCGCCAGCTTTGGACGAGGCGAGGTCACCCAGCTTGAGGTCCACCTTGATCAGGAGTGAACGCCTCCTCTCCGTAGAGAGGGCGCAGTTGGCGTTGCCCAGAAAAATGATGGCGCACTGGGCCCAGTTCGACAGCACTTCCGGGGAAATCATGTCGCCCGACACCTTGGCCTCCTCTGCCATGTCCAAGATTTTCGTCATGGGGCCGACCGCATCCAGGAGCTTGTCCTGGCACGTATGCCAGGACCTGTCTATCCCTTTCCGGGGATCCTTTACAAATTTCTGCAGGAAGGTAGCCATTTTCGGATCTATATCAGGAGTCCTGGCCACCTTACCCTCAAGAGAGGGCCGAGGACACTCCGCCCGAAGGCGGCTACGGGCATCCTTATCCACCGGTCTCCTAAGGCTATTCGCAACACACTGGCCCACCTTGTCGCATGGGACCCATTCGGAGGATCTAGGGTGGACGATATCGTCCGGGCCCAACATGTCGGACGGATCCGCGGCGGTGGAAGGTTGAGACGGCAGCCACGACTGGGAGGAACATGCCTCCTCCACCGAGTCTGGAGAGTCGTCGTCCTGCTGTGGATCCGGGGACATAGTACGAGGCATAGGAGGAACTTCCGAGGGGAGAGTTTGAGGTGATTGGGAGCCCACCAAGGCCATAAAGGCGCTCTTCACCCTCGCAAAAGCTGTAGGGTCAACCCCCTCAGTACAAGGTTTTTTAGGGGGAGGGGGAGGAGGGAACGAGTCCGGGGCAGAGGCCGGAGCAGGCGCAGGAATAAGGGCAGCGAGTTTGGCGAACACCTCATCCAGGCGCGCCGAGAGCCGCTGCTCAAGGGGTACCATTGCCTGTTCTACCGCTCGATAGATTGAGTCATCGACCGCTTGATAAGTCATCGTCCAGGGGGACGTAATTCAGAGGATCTTCCTCCGCATACTGGTCCGACTCCCTCTGCATGGTAAGGTAAAATTAGGCTCAAAGGCAGAGAGGTCCGCAATGAGACCAAAATCGACCCACCAAAGGGCACTCTATGGTCTGGGAAGGTCCCAGCGGTATGGGTGGCCAGAGGCACACAATTTAACGGGACTAGCCCTTGGAAACGCTACAGCCCTCAGAATTCAGGGGCGCCACCCGGCAAAGCGTTCCCACGCCGAACAACGGCACAATTACGACCCCGAAGGGTGTTCAAAGTTACAATACAACCCAAGAGGGCGTCAAAGAAGCAAGGGGAAACCTAATTGCGACCCCGAAGGGTGTCAGAACCGGGTGGCCGGGTACGGGCTACACGCTGGTGACAAAACCGTGTCTGAACTCTCCAGAAAGCACCTGACCGCGGTCCCGCAGCAGCCAAGACACCGACCCCCTAGAGGCGAACTAACCGCACCGCACACTACTGGGAACCAAAATCGCGTGAGGAGCGCCGAAGCGTCCCGCAACTGAAAAAAAAAAGGGAATCTGTGAGGGAAGAACAGAGCAAGCGCACGACCCAAGGCCAAAAACGCTCAACACAGAACCCTCAAACCCAGGAGAGAAGAAAAAAACGACTTAACTTGCTGCGAGCAGCGAAGAAAGAGGAGGAGGAAAGGACAGCGGAGCATGATGGGAACTGCCGGTACATAGACACTGTGATAGGACTCATGTTCGATTTTGTTTTTTTCCCGAATGTTCATGGGGAAAAGTAGTTTGTTATATATTTTTTCTTGCTGCTATGGAAAATAAAGCGATGAAAGAATGGCATAATCCGAAGCCTCCGGTCCTGCCATAGAATTAATTGTTCTAGGATGTATATACATTAATAGGAAAATCGTAAATATTCCAATTTCTGGTCTCTAATGCAACTTGTTAAATAATTAGCGGCAAAGCAATATTACTTAGCAGATTAGTAGATGAATTTCAGTTCTGCTGTAAGTGTGCGCATGACGATTACCTGACATCTCTCACAATTACCACATTAGCCTTTCGGCTTCCGTTTTCATGGCGGTCAATAAACTCACACATTAGCTGAATTTCTTTGCTGTTCTTAGGTGTGCGTTTATCCCAGCATAAGCGTACTCACTTGCACATTTGAAGGTATGTAAGTGGAAATGCCTACTGCAGTACACAGGAACGCACCAATAGAGGATTCCAAAGAGTCGTGACTAGGCAAAGTTGAATTCAAATTATAAAATGTGCCATATTTATGAAATTTGACTTTAATTAGGGGGAAGGGCTATTCAAGGCAAATCTTTTGCGTGAACAAGAAAGGAGTCCAGGACAGAATGCAAAATCCTAAGCTTTATAATCGACGCTTGCAGAAGAAGAATTCACTTTAGTTGTTGCCTGTTTTGTGTGGATTTTCTCATTTCTTTTGTGCTTTATCCGTACAAGTTATTTTCCTCAGAGTATCTTTAATAGAAGCATGAATTTGCTTGTTTGAATATCTATTTTTATCTCAATTGTTTTTCTCATTCCCACGTTATCCCTTGCCATCACATGTTTTATGTTTTCAGTGTTTGACCATGTGACGGCAAAGCTAATTTTATGTTTTTATATCATATATTCTAGTTACTAAAAACATAACTGTGACAAAATCTCATAACAGATTAACACAAATTAGAGATCTCCTATTCCACGTCCATACGTGACCTAAAATGTACTGCCTGAAAAATAGCATTCAAAACCAGGGGAACGATCAAGCAAGAGGTGCATGGCGGACTTATTGAAATCATATTCAGGAAAGTAAACGTTCCTAAAGCCTGGAAAAAACAAAATGTTGTCCTTTAGCAAACAACACACATATTAAGTTCATGCCCAGTACTGGTGAAACAGAACCTCTGCATTCTTGCATCAATGATTGCAGCACAAAGTCACTCCCTCAAAGTGCTTTCATTAATAAATCCGACAAAGAGGCGCCCTTCACACAGCTCAATCATAAGTCTTGTCGGCAAGAAACAAATTCATCATAGCATGCGTTTTACTTTAGTTGTTTGGTGAATAACTCTACCTTGAGGAGAGGATCTTATGCTACCCCTTATACTGATATGGGCTTTCTGTACTTTATGTTTTAAGTATTAAAATACAAAAAGTTTAGGAACATATATGACAAGTGGGCTCATACTGACACCATGTAGTACTGAATATGGATTAACAATTCAACATATAGTCAAAAAATTCTTTATTATCGTTTATATTATATTTTGTAATTTTGTATGCTATGATCTATTGATTAATTGTATATATAAACTGTAATGTATTGTGACACACAAAAAGCACAATGTGCACAAGAAGAGTATAATTGCTGGATCTAAACCAATGAATGTTAGTAGGTTAGATTCATGACGATATAATATAAACAATAATAAAGAATTTTTTTACTATATGTTATAGCATTCAGTTTTATATAATGCAATGAATTGTTAATCCATGTTTAGTACTACATGGTGTCAGTATGAGTCCACTTGTCATATATGTTCCTAAAATTTTTGTCTTTTCAAACAGTATAGTGATCCCGATTTAGGAACTTTAGTCTGGGATACCTCCTATTTATACACATATTAAGTATTAAAATAAACTGCCATTTTCTTTCATAACAGGCATCTATGCATGGTCAGAGGATTCAGTTTAATTAGTAAGGAAGATTTGAAGACGGATCACATTTTCTCAAGTCACCTAGATGGATTTGGGAAATCAGCCCAAAGAAAGTTATGCTTCTGACTAATACCTGCCATCTGCACGATGAAATAGTAATACATCAATGAAGCGGGTATACTCTGCACATCTCACACGTGACTGCAGATCATGAAACACAGTGATGTACCTTTAGATGCAGTCATAATGTGTGGTTCTTCGTAGGCTTACTTAATCACGCAGTTTATGTTTTAGAAAGTTTTCAAACAGTAAATTTTATATTTTTCATTACTCATTTACTACTTGTATAGTTCTTGTTGCGAAAACTTAAGACGTTCCTGGGACACCCAGTTTTGGACAATAGGCTAAATATGTGATGTAGGCACAGGGAGATTAACAAATGTATTCACTGTTACATGAACTACATAGTATGCTGACTCTGAATTAACGCCCATGTCTCTCTTGTTTACATTCAGCAACCCAGCCACAAAGCCCCATTTCATCACAGCTTAGACTCTCACTCACTCTGAACTCCACCAGGTCCTGAATAAGGTTCATAGGCCAGTCTCCGGCCTGCATTGTGTTCTCCAAAGACCATTGGAAGTCACAAGAGACTCTGGCTCAGAGAACTGCTAAAAGTGTTATTTTAGCCGTGTTCAAATTCTTACAGTCCATTAAGGGAGCTAGCTACCTGGTCAGTGATCACACAATAGATCTTAAACTCAAGCTGACATTATCAAGCAAAGCAATGCGTATTGTTGGTGATGGTCAGTGATGCGAGACTGGCTAAAGGGAACTGTTTTTTCTTCGCACTGGATGGATCCTTAAAGTTAGCAACAGTGCAACCTCAACGAACTAATAGACCTTGACTGTTTTGCTTGTAGTCCCCGTTTTCTTTTGGGGGCTTTGAAAAGGGGCATTTTAACAGTTAAATATCATATCTGGAAGTTTGGAGTCAGATAAATCTGGATATTACGTGTGCAGGTTGAGTTTCTGTCTGCCAAAGACACGTGACGCATCTCTACTCATTTCAGGCATTTTGCAGCATTGAACACAAATCACATCAGTGCTGTTTGTCAGATTTATGATCTTGGCCCTGATCGAGAGATTTGCTCTAGTGTGAGTTGATCCTTTGCTTTACGGTTTTTGACCCTATTGTCTCATGGCTTGGAGCTAGTGCAAACCTATTCACCCCTTTTCAAATATCAAGGTGGAAATTTTCTTGGTTGTAACCGATTAATAGTCCATTTTCAGACGTCAACAGCGTTAAGGCTCAAGAGCTCCTGGTTAGCTTGGTACCCAACGATAACTATGTGTAATTGTATTCTGGTACAAAAAGCATTTGCAATTTTGTTAGTGTAAATATAGTTTTTTTTAATCTCCCCTCTCCACAGACTGCCCCTGTTATGTATGGAGTTACTCTTTTATTTATGTATGTTATTTCCTGTGCAAATTATTCGCCACACCACATAATTAACCTTCACTACATACCACTCCAAAATACCATTCACCATATTTACCCTCCATAACACACAAACCCACACCACATAATTCGAGCACACTCAATACCACATAAATATTATCCATACAATTGCACAGCACACCATACCAGAAAATTCCACTCCACAAATCCAATCCACACCACACAATTCCACAACTAATCCAATATAACCTACAAAATTCCACTACACACCACATACAAACACTCCATAACACATATATGAGACTGTTTTCTATTTTAAGTACTCCATTGTTGTGTATTCTTGCCTTGACTTTTCCTGTTTCTCCTGTCCCACCGCCTTGTGCTCATTCCTCACTTCTCAGCTCCTTGCCATGCTCCTGTCCGACTCCGTCATTTAATTTTTTTGTTTGATCTGTTTACTGAATGTGTACATATTCAATACATATTATTACCATACTTATTCTACTCGGAAAGCCTTAACAGCAATCAAATTGTTCAAGGCAGTATTCAGGCTTATGGACATGCTGTGACTGTTCTGTCCGAGATTGTGAATAGACTGAATCGTGTCTTATCCTTCAAGCATATCATATCAATCGTATTTCAGTTCTATTACAAAATATAATCATTTTGCATACAAATTTGTCACATGTATATTTCTAGTGACTCCTATCAGCCATACCACAGGGTCCAAGTCGGTGATTAAACGGTCATATATGTTAACCTTGAAACTTTAAATAACAAACATACGGAAAAGGGAAGCGAGGACTGGGCAGACTGAAATAGGTAATGGTAGATCTTTTGTTTTATACTGCTGCCAATTCCATAAAAA
Organism: Lissotriton vulgaris; assembly: GCF_964263255.1. Taxonomy (NCBI): domain Eukaryota; kingdom Metazoa; phylum Chordata; class Amphibia; order Caudata; family Salamandridae; genus Lissotriton; species Lissotriton vulgaris. Next base: position 255,465 of record NW_028250369.1, on the reverse strand, counting down.
CGTATGTATCATCTTTAATAGCATACTGCTGTGAATTGGGCCAATATGCGTAGTATGTTTTGGTTGTTCCAGGTCTTTTTGAGTCGGAGTATCCCACAATCTACATGTATCTTAAATTAATTGGCATTGGAGGTGTCTGGGGGATCGTCCAGTGTTATTGCCACCTGAAATTCCATTAGGATTGTTTTCCAGGCTATCGAAATGGGATATTTGTGTAAACCAAGTGTTTCTTCTCTTGGCAAGGAAATAGTGTCAGCCTTAGCCCAGTTCACCATAGTATCAACCCAGGCTTTAAGCAGTGGGGGATCTTCGGCTTTCCATCTTCTCGTGACAAGTCTTTTGGCTACTGCTAGACCCATATCTATAAATCTAGAGGAGGCCTTATGTTTTTTCTCTCTTGGGAATGTCCCTGCAATGCAAGCCTCCCATGTAGATGGTAAAGCCATGTCTGTACTTGTGATCAGCGTATGTCTCGTAAAATTTGTGGAGGAGGCAATCGGGACCCGGGACTCCACCGGACTGCAGTGTTCTCATCGTGCCTCTCATTTCTTCCAGCGTAAGCAGTATATCCAATACCTTACATTGTCCAGGAGTCAGAGTGGTGAAAGCAAGACTGTTAAGAAAGGAAGGTATAGCAGTCTCAAGGATTTCTAAAGCCAATCTATATAACTTAGTAAAGAGCATAGTCCGCTCACTGTGAATTTCATGCTGTGTATACTTAAGCGCACCATTCGGTGAAAGAAATGCAGTAATAGGTCCCCTGGCTTGATCCTGTTTTATCAGCCAGGCTAGCAAGGGTCCTGATCTATCTGCTTTAGCGTGTGTTGTCACTGAATCCGCCGCTAAGTTCAAGCGTTTTGTATGCGCTTCTAGAAGCAAGAAAGGATCTGCAATGCCTACTAAAGCCTGGGATTCTAATGCCAATAGATCCTTTTCCATTACAAGTATCTCTGATTCTATTTGCTTCTTCAATCCACTACCCAGGCCCAGACATCTCCCTCATAGTGTAACCTTCATGGCAGCCCATTCCAGCATGGTGGACGAGGCAGTCCCAGTGTTATGTGTAAAATACTCACTGATGACCTCTCCTACGGAATACCTACAGAACGGGTCATCCAGCACAGTCAATTGTAACTGCCATGTAGGGATTACAAGAGTCCTACATTCCCATGCCAGTACAACATAGTGTGGGTTGTGATCGGAGTGCGTACGACCCAGATAATCAGAGTCCGTTACATAAGGGATTAAGGAAAGTGAGCCTAGAAATCTATCCAGTCGCACATGCAGACTGAGGTATCGAGGAGAAGGATTTAATCCTTTCTGAGGGGTTACCATGCCGCCATACATCTACCAACCCCCACCCATGTGCTCATTCTTTCAATATTGCAGCATTGGTTGTGGCGATCATGAGGGAGGAAAGGATCTATCCAATCCAATATCCATAACGCTATTGAAATCCCCTCCAATCAGCCACGGGAGGTCGCACCACTTTGTTAATATTTGAGTTATCGATCTGAGGAGTTGGACTTGGTCCGTATTTGGGGCAAACACATTACCCAACAGAACTTGACGTCCATCAAGCCTTCAAATAATTTGTACATATCTGCCATCTTTATCAGCAATTACCTCATCTGTCGTAAAAGGTGTTCGTGGGCGGATCCAAATTAGGGCCCCACGTGCAAACAAGGAGTAATCAGTGGCCTACACTTTACCCCTCCATTTCTTTTGTAGCCTGGCTGATTCAGCCTTGTTTAAGTGTGTCTCTTGTAATATGGCTACATGAACGCTGTGTCTCTTAAGGTAAGAATAGACCGAATATCTTTGTGAGGGTTTGTGGAGATCCCGTATATTCTGGGTAAGTATAGTGTGGTCTGTCATAACACTACTTTATACAGAAATAAAGTGCATTCCATCCCATGCATGCATCTAAGTGTGGAAAATGGCAGGTCGCAGTAATCTTGCCCAGTCCCTCTAAAAAAGCTACTACAATTCAACGAAAGGTGAATGAGCCAACTTGTCTATGGAGAAATATTAATGGATCAGTCCCCAGAAACAGGAGGTACTGCCCAAAACTTGACGGTGTGAGAAACTACCAGCAAGTCTAACTGGTTCCCTTTATAAAGGATAGTATGAGGGAGTGCAAGAGGACGTGTAGGGCAAGCCACTATGATATCCCCAACTGTCTCAACTCGTAGCATCTAATACTGTGAGTAGTTGGAGTGACCTGCAATAAACCGTGGTAAGTCTAATTGTTTACTGAATTTTACACACCCCTTAGTGGAACAAATAGTGTAAGAGTACTACCACCCATGTTATGGGGTTACAGTTCTACAGGCAGTCCATGTTATCAGCACCCTGTTCCCAGTCTTTATACAATACCATCAGAAGTTTGTGGTGTGACGTTTGGCATGCGCATCAATATAGTCTCTGATAGTCCAGCTGCTGATGAGCCTTTGTCTTCCGAGGAGTAAATTGACAGTCCCTCCTTACTGACAGATTCGGCGACTTGTGCAATTCGCTCTGCTACTCCTACTGCTGCCTGGCGCTCCTTTCTGAATTGGTCAGGATCCGGTGCCGCCGACCGTGAGCTTGTTTTCTAGGCCGTCAACTGTGATTCCTCATTCCATCTGTCGTTCCATTACTGGCACCTGGTATGCCCATGGGCCAGGGCCCCGAGAACTGACCTGTGGTTTCAAGCCAGGCCCATTTTTCTTGAGGTGTATTGAAGAACCTTGTTTTCCCTTCCGAAACCACTCTGAGCCTCGCTGGGTAGAATAATGAGTTATGTGATGCCTAGTTGTCTAAGCTTCTGTTTGACATGCAGAAAAGCCCCCTTTACAGCTCAACCCTAATTGTATAGTATGGGAAGAAGAGAACCTGTGCGTTAAATTTGATCTCAGGCATCTTCCTTGTTTCCCTCAATATCATATCTCTGTCTTTGAAGTGTAACAATTTAAATATCAGTGGGCGTGCCCCAGCGCCAGTTTCCTGCCAGGGACGCGGTGTGTCCATTCTATGGTGAAAAAGGAAGAGAAGGAGGGCAGTACATCTCTAAACCATTGTTTTAAGAAGGCCACCGTATCTTGGATCTCCACCCTTTCCGGCAGCCCAAATAGGCGGACATTAATCCTCCTAGAGCGTTCCTCAGCATCTTCCAAGCGACCTTCGAGTTGCCGTATTCTGGCCTTGTGTGCGTTTTGCTGTTTCACCCAAAATTCAGTGGCAGGCTTCAGTTCAGTAACATCTTGTTCCACTGCATCAACTCTGTCCTTCAATTTTCGGTGATCCGTGCCTAGCAGCATGAGGTCAAGCGCTTCTTTATCTATTTTTGATTCTCTGGATCGCTCTATTGCGTGTAATATGGCGTCTAACCGATCCGTCAGGGTTCCTGTTGTGTTAGCGGTTGTGCTTGGTCCGTGCCCATGGTTCTGGCTACTAGGGAAGAGGTTCTCGATCCGGCTCCTCTAGTGCGACCTATCTCCCCAGACTGGGATGTCCAGGCACTACAGCGCTTCCAAAACTCCTGATAGGATAGAGCACTAACTGTGTTTTAAGTTTTTTTTTTTGAAAATCTTTTTATTAGCAAAGTGTCAGAGCAACAATAGAGTATAGACATGCTTATACAACATTAATGTTTAACTTCATTGCACGCGTATGCGGTTGCTCACATCAAGTATACAGGCATGATATATTCGATTTTTCATTTTGTCGATGAATCATTACAACTAACAAACCCACTCCTTTCCCAACCCCACCCCCCACCCTGTGAGTTCCCACCCTTCACTCTCTACCCAGGCATATGATCTAAATATCGTTATGCAGGTCACATTTTAGTCATTTACACACAGTTAAGGTCAATACACAGTCTGTTTAGGCAGTGGAATGTGATAGACGGGATCGATCAACCCGTGCAGTCCCATAGTGCACCGTAGGTACTATTCGTGGTAGTGCATATGATGGGCGCAACCGCATCCCAAGTGGCTATTCACTAACATCCTCATCATCACTGCCATTGCCAGCCTCAAACACCCCTAATGTGTCAAACCATTCCAGTGAGATAGGTGTCTTGCGGAGGCCCCTACTCTCTTCCCTTTGTAGTGCCTCGCCCTCAGCCTTACCCCAACGTACAACTTCCGCCCTCCACATGTCAGGGTTGGGCGGTTTCGATGACTTCCATCGTATCGTGATGGCACGCTTAGCCAACAACAGGGCCAGATCCGAGAAGCGCGCCGCCACGGTCCTGGTGCGGGTCGATGGACCTAGCCCTAGGAGCATGTGTTCAAGTGTGGGCGATCGGGTCAATGTGCCTGCCTTCTCAAGTGAGCCATGTACAGTGGTCCAGAAATACCCCAGCTTGGGGCAGTTCCACAACATGTGTACCAGAGACGCGTCGTCTGCATCACACCGGGGACAGTTGCTCTTGGATGCAGGGAACATCATATGTAAGCGGTGTGGTGTTAGGTAAGCTCTATGTAGCACCATCAGTTGGATGAACTTGTATTTAGGATTTCTAGCCACCTTTCTGGGGAATTGCAATATGCGCTCCCATTCCTTATCCCTCAATGGTCTCCCAATATCCGCCTCCCAAGACGCTCTTAGTGGTGCCAGTGTAAGCGCCCTCCCCGATTTAATGCTAACAGTGAGCCACTTAGTTAGATGGCCGCCCGTCCCCATGAGGTAAAGCATAGCGACTAGAGGATTTGCAATGGGTTCCTGTCCGTCAGGTGACCAGGTGTGCGAGATATAATGTCGGAGACCGGCATGCAGGAGAAAGGAGCCGCCGGGTATGCCCTGCATGGTTTTGAAGTCTGCGAAGGACAACAAGTGCCCCCCCTCAAACAGGTCACCCACATGTGTCACACCCGCGTCTTGCCAGGGCTCCAGCAGAGTGGTTGTAAGTGTGCCCGGGCCCAGTGGTATGCCCAGGAGTGGTATTGTGGGGGCGTAAGGTGTCCCTGCGGACGTGTATTTCAAAGCCCTTCGCCAGAGTGTGATCGCCAGTTTGAGTAGGGGCGCAGTGTTTCTAGGCAGATCCGAGCCAGGTAGGAGCAGGAGGTGTATTTTCCCCTTAGCAAGGTCCTCCCGGGTCAGATTAATCTCGTGTAGATTGCGGCCCGCCACCCAGTAAGCTAACCATTGTAGCTGACATGCATAATGATAAGCCCTAAAGTCCGGCAAGCCCATGCCTCCGGAGTTGGAGGGAAGTTGCAACTTAGTCAACCCTATACGCCTGCGGCCATGGCCCCACACAAGTTCTGTGAGTAGTGAGTCGAGGGTCTTGAATGTTACCGCTGGGATCTGAAACGGCAGATTGGTGAAGTAATAGATAAGACGGGGCAACATCACCATTTTGGAAATTGCCACTCTACCGGGTATGGAGAGCGGCAATGTAAGCCAAAATTGAACTTGAGACTTCAATGCTCTAATGGCCCTCCCCAGGTTGCCATCTATCATCATGTTCGCCTCTCTATATATCTGTATTCCCAGGTAACGGAAGGTGGTGTCCGCCATCTGGAATTCATGTGGGGCAAAAGACAGGGGGGTCGAATCACCCGCATCCACAAAGGCAAATCCGTAGGACTTAGACTCGCTGATGGTGAGGCCAGATATTTCTCGAAACTCCTCAAAAACCTGGGAAATTGGGCCCAGCTCACCCCTCAAATCTCGGAGATATAAGATGATATCATCCGCGTATGCAGAAACAATGTGGTCCGTCCCATTCCGCCGTACACCGTAATTGGGGGCTAGCAGCCGAAGTCTGCAGAGCAATGGCTCGAGGGCAAGAACGAAGAGGAGGGGGGAAAGCGGGCAGCCCTGCCTGGTGCCTCTGGCAATGGCCATGGGGCCCGAGATTTGGTTGGAAGTGCGTACCCTCGCCGTGGGGATTGTGTATAATAATCTGACCCAAGCGAGGAATTCCGGTGGGATCCCATATTTTAATAATGTGGCAAACATATAGTCCCATCTCAGGGAATCAAAAGCCTGTCTTAAGTCCAGGGAGATGCATCCTTCGGAGCCCACGGCCGCATCGTTCCCAAGCATGAGCTGGGCCAATCGCCGAAGGTTCATGGCCGTATTACGGCCTGTGACAAAGCCGCATTGATCCTGATGGACCAAGTGTGGCACATATTGTACAAGCCTTGACGCCAGTATCTTGCTCAAAATTTTTGAGTCAGTATTAAGAAGGGACAGGGGTCTGTAATCGGCCAGCTGTAGACCTTCTTTGGCCGGTTTCAAGAGGGATGTAATCAGAGCCTGCATGGTTGATTGTGGTAGAGAGGCTGTGCGTAGAGCTTCCAGATAAACAATGTGTAGTCGCGGTGCCAGGAGGTCCGCGTAAGTGGCGTAGAAGTCGGTTGGCAGGCCATCCGTTCCAGGGGCCTTACCCTTAGGGAGGGTTTTGATTGCCTGCCTGATTTCTGCCACTGTGATGGCACGCTTCAGGTCTTTTTTCTGATCTGCAGTAAGCTGCGGGAGAACCAGTTCCGCCATGAAGGACACTAATGCGGGTTCGGACAGGGGTAGTGGGGGGCCATATAGCGCGGTATAGTAGTCTTTGAATGCTGTATTAATCCCCACTTGGGTGGTAACCAGCTGGCCAGAGTGGTCCAATACTCGCAGAATGGGTTGGCTGATCGGGGAGTCCCGCAGGATGCGGGCAAGTAGGGGGCCGGCTCGGTCGGCCTGTGTGTGCTGCCTGTTCGTGTACTCCCTATAGTCAATAACTCGCAGCTCTTCTAGCAGCTCTGCATGTCTAATACGTGCCTCCTGCAGTGGTGAAAAGGGAACATTGGTACCCGCTGCCTCGTTCTCTAATGAAGCAAGTGAGCCCTCCACCTCCTTAAGCTGGCTAAGTACCTCCCGTTTCCTCCCCACCCTAGTAGTCATAGCAGCCCCCCTCAGGCATACTTTGAAAGTGTCCCACTCTACCTGTCGGGAGCTAGCCGTGCCCGCATTCGTGGAGAAGTAGGTATCAATAGTGTCGGAGAGGGAGGACCGGAAGACCGAGTCCTCAAGGAGTTCAGGGTTTAGTCTCCAGGTCGGTATGGGGGCTAGCCTCCTACCCCACTGCCATGTGACCTCCACTGGGCTATGGTCCGAGAACGTTTTCCCCATGTGTTGTGTTTGGACAATCAATGCAGTAAGGGACCTTGAGCAGAACACATGATCGATTCTGGTGTGAAGCTGGTGGGGAGGGGAGAAAAAGGTGTATTCCCTGTCCGTGGGGTGAATGCTACGCCACACATCTGCCAAGTCCCATCCCTCAGCCCAACTCGCAAGCGCAGCAGCTTGTTTCCTGCTCTCAGTAGCCATTAATGGGGGGTGCGACCTATCCAGTAAGACATCGAGTACAGCATTAAAATCTCCCCCTATCACCCAGCGAAGGTCAGCCCAGTCTGCAAGCACCCCGTTGATATTGGACAGAAATCCCAACTGGTTCGTATTAGGCGAGTACATGCATCCCACAACAATTTCCTCCCCATCCAACAGACCCCTCACAAACACATAGCGACCCTCCTTATCCACCCGTTGTTCCAACAACTGGAAAGGAAGAGACCCACGCATCCAAATTGCGGCCCCCCTTGAGAATGCGGAATATGAGGTGGCATAGAGCTGTCCTCTCCACTTCTTTCGCAGTTTCACCGCTTCAGCAGCGTTCAAATGTGTTTCCTGTAAACAGGCAATTTGTGTCCCTCTCCGGTTGAGTTGTGCAAGGATTCTATGACGTTTATGCACTGATCCCAAGCCACGAACATTCCAGGTGCACAAGTGGTAATTATTAAGAGGTACCATTCCCATCTGTGTAGTGTGTCAATGTGCAACAACTGGGTGACCCCACATATTCTGCTATGCTGAAATAGAAGAGTGACTCGCAAACAACAAACCCCCCAACAAAAGGGTCCCTGAGCCAACGTACCCAGGAGCCAAACCATGGTGTCCAACGTGGGCACAACACAGTCAAGTACGTGTGCATACCGGGGGGTGGTGGACCTCCGACGGTTGGCACTGAACTGTCTGCGTAGGCGTAAAAGCCCACAATATGGTGGATCCCTGCACACTCAACCCACCCTATATGAGGGAAGGGATTGGCATACGTTACCACTTGAAGGGAAGTAATCGTGTCGTGGCTCAGAACTCCGCCGCCATCTGTGCAGTGATCTTCGGAAAGAGTTGTAGGCTGTCAAGTGAACCAGACACTTCAGTATGAGTGTCAGTGGTAACGGTGAGTCTGCCTCCGGATGCTCCCGCGTCGTGGGCAGCCAGGGCCGCCTCAGTGAGATGCTGATGCGTGGAAGATGACGTGGGGTCTGTCGCCTGTTGTCCAAGGGTATGCGCCGCTCCTGTTGCTCCATGAGATGAGTGTCGTCCAGGGCTGTGAGCGTCGTTTCGTCGTTCTGGTGAGCCCCTCCGGACGTTGCCGTGATGGTCTGTGAACTGGTCCTGTGATGTCGGCGGAGTCAGGGCGACCTCCATCCATTCAGACGCTTCCTCAGGCGAGTCAAAGAAGTGGGACTTGTTGTTATGCAGGATTTTTAGCCGAGCAGGGAACAGAAGGGCATATTTCATGTTCCTGTCCCGCAGCCTGCGTTTCACCCCCATGAAGGTGGACCTGGCTCGTTGTACAGTGGGGGTGAAATCAGGGTAGACCGAGATGGTCTTGTCTTCAAAGCGTATCGGCGCTTCCTCCCTCGCCGCCCGAAGGATAGTGTCACGATCTTTGAAATGGAGGAGACGAGCGATCAGTGGGCGCGGAGGCGCCCCAGCTAGTGGGGGCCGTGATGGCATCCTATGCGCCCTCTCTACACTGTAGAGAGCAGTGAGATCCCTCTGGCCCACCAGCTTCCTTAGCCAATCCTCCACAAACTGTGTGGGGTCTCTCCCCTCGCTTCTCTCCGGAATACCCAGGATGCGGACGTTGTTGCGGCGGGCCCGTCCTTCCGCCTCGTCCACTCTTCCCCACAGCTGCTTCAGTTGCTTCTCCACGTTTTCAAGTTTCGTGGAGTGTTCCGTTTGTTGCGGGATAATGTCGTCCAGTGCTATTTTTTGCTCCGCCACACGATCCGCCAATTTGTTGTGGTCCGCCTTAAGTAAGGATAGGCCAGTCGCCATATTGTCTATGCGCGATTCTAGCGCCTCGCGAGTCGCGCGTATTTCAGTCAGTATCAGGTCTAGCTTGGCGTCTTGAGAGCCCTTACCGGTCGGCGGGATGATGTCCATATTGGAGGAGGCTAGTGGGTCCTCCGACCCCGTGGACTGCACCTCCATTCGGGCGCCCTGGTCCTGAGGTTTGCCCCTCGGCCTGCCCATAGATCTTGTTAGCAGGGTGTCGCTGTAGTAGAGGCAGCCGCTCACCGTGGTCCCTCTGTGTATATGGCAGCGGTTCCGGCTCGACCACTATGTGCTGTGGATAGGCAGATGCAGCGTAGATCCCAGGGCTGGCGAGGCAGTGTAGCAGACCTAGACAAGGCGTCAATGCAGGGTGGGTCGGTGCGCCACTGGTGTCCTGATGAGGTCCGCCGCGGTGGTGGGGGAGGCAACGGTGACAGGAACCAGATTGCTACAAAGCAAGGGTATCGTGGTTGCCGAGAGCGCAGTCCGGTCCGGCCTATAGCGCTGTAAGAAGGCGTCAAAGCGCGAGGCACACCACCCCTGCACAGGCCCACACGCCCGTGGGCTGTTGGGTTCCAATGTCTGTCGCCCCGTGGAACGTGGCCGGCTCTAATCCTCTCACTGGCGGAGCCGTGGGCAATGGGGGCAAGACTGCCAAGGTCCGAGGGTCTCCACTCCCAAGCGGCGACAAGATGGCGCCAGTATTCACCACAAATCCAGCCAGAACCGCTGATGTCCTATGTGGGACAATGCTAGCCTGCGGCGCCGGCTGCGCCGCTTCCTCCGCCCGGTCTTAGTGCTTGAACCCGGTGGTGGTAACGCCGGAGCCCCGCTGAGTACCTGGGCGGCTGGGGGACAGCGCGGAAGCGCTCCTGCGCCTCGGAGGGGCCGCGCAGCAGCGTAGGTAGTCCGAGTTGCAGCAGCTGCGGGGGGGAGGGGGGGGCAATGGAGCCTCAGCAGGGGGTACCGCACCCTGCGGCACCGGCCAGTGAAGCGGTAGCAGTCCGATCCCGGGTCCCGATCGGACCACGAAGGAGGACGGGGGCAGGCCGGTCAGGCCAGTCACTCGAGGCCGGGGCTTCACCTCGATCTGAAGGCCGCAACAGGGTCCGTCGGCAGAGCTTCCCACAGGAGCGGGCTCGGCGGGGTAACGAGGCACCGTTACACGCCGCCTCTCCCCGGAGACAACCTGGGCAGGAATCAGGTGGGTTGCAGGCAGGGGATCAAAGGATAATCAGCTAGTGTTCAGGGCACAGGACGGAGCTGGCAAACTACACGTCCACCATCGACAGCTCCAGGCCACGCCCCCAACTGTGTTTTAAGTTCTGTGGTTTACCGTGTCCTGTCTCCCAATCTGGGCAACAATGAGTCTCAAGGCACCCCAGCTGCCCCAAAGCTCCTGGTAGGATAGAGCAATAATGTTGTCAGAGTCTTATGATGTACCATGTCACGTAACCCAGCAGGGGCAACAGTGTGAGTCTGTCGCAGGTCTTTCACTATAGTAACCAAGGATTATTCTCTGGGTCTGATGTGTATGCCTTCGTGAACATCAATCCAGCTTCCTCTGTCCTGAGCCCAGTACTCCTTCTTTCGCATTGGTGAGTCAAGGGGCCACCTTTTCCCAGCACAATGTGGAGCTACGGGTCAAATCTTTCCATGGATCATCTGTGTTTCACCATGTACCTCCTAATCAGGGATGTCCACAAGTGTAGACCCTCTCATGTATTCCCATTTATAACTGCCTTCGCTCACATCAGACTCCTAAGATCAATATTGGGAACTGTCCAGGTCTAGATTCTTCTCCTTGCTGTGCCCATTGCAGTACAAACCCACAGAGGTTGTCCCATTCGATCACTGTCACAGCGTGGTGTCACCTCAGTCATCAGAGAGCTTCCTGCCTGCTCCGCTGTAGTCACATTTACAAACCTGGGCCCCAATGTTGCCCACGACCCCCCCTTCCACTAGAGGGCACGAGCACATGCCACTTCCTTAGTTCAGGTATCCCGGTCAGCCTCTGGGATCATCACTTGTCTTGCAGGTAGCCTCTGTCTCATCCCTCTGTCACGCAGTCAAATACTCACATGTCCGACCCAGATTGTTCCCTGTACCTTTCAGAGCTGGGTGCTTCTTGTCTGTCGATAGAGCTTGTGTCTCCGGTTTATTCACCTAGGTCTCAGGGCGTTTTTCTCAGCAGCTGACATGCACTTTTCTGATGCTCACCATACAACGCTGTGGTATCTTTTCATGCGACTCGAGGTAACTCTTCCGCTGGCCTCTTCTTATGCTGCGACCCACCCCCAGGGGGCCATAGCGTCGTTCGTCCCCCCCCCCCACACTACGGATTTCTCAGATGCTAAGCTCTTCCCCGCTTGTCCCTCAACGCTGCTCAAGCCGACCTCTCCGCACCTTCTGCCTCCGGGATCGACTCAGTCCAGAACGCTCTTGGAGCCGCGGTTGTCTCCTCAATTCTCTGCGCCATCCGATTTACTTCAAACTAGGTGGCGCTGTGTACGTTCGTCGGCTTCCCAGGAGAGGTGAAGCGGCATGTGTCCTCATCTGTCGCTGCTCCGTCCTGTCACAACAGTCTCATGTGCATACCGGCAATGGCATGGATCCTCCTCAGGCCCACTTTTCTAGTCAGGGCCCCGCTTTTGTCTGCTACTGCTCTGCAGTCACCGTTGCAGCAATGTTGTGACCTCTAAATGCATCGGGGGAGCACTCCTCTCACCCTGCCACGGTGTTCTGTTAAGGATGGCTTCATTTAACTAATAAAAATGTCGGATTATGGGGTTTAGTGGCGGGGCATATTTAAAATGTGTCCGCCATGTTGCCCTTGCTGGCCACGTCCCCTCTGACTCCTTCATTTCAATGCATTTTAATTATTTTTACAATGGCCCAGCAGCTCACATCCTTATCCACACTTTATAGCATTTCGAATTTCTTTTTCGCTTTTTAATTTACCATTCTAAAATGGCTGTCTTCTTTTTGAAATGGTAAACTAAAAATTAACACCTACATCAGAACATATGTGCATCACTACACTTGGGTGCGCATCGGTGAACATCCTGGAATGAGTTTTGTTCAAGATTGCCTGCCATGCATGTGCATACATCACGCATACAGATGTTTCCAATTGGCAACATCTAGAACTAGGCTATACTGTGACCTATTGGATTTGCCAATGCTTGTTTAAAAAACTTGCGTCTTTAGGACACATAACATGCACTGCAACTATTTGGCGTGGAACTTCATACATACTCAGTGACTGACAGTGCCGTAACATTGCAACATAGCCAATAATGTTAGGCAGTCCATTAGAGTGAATTGCTGAGTGAAGGCTTAACTCTGCAGTGCCTTGTAGATGAGATTTACCAAAAATCTTGCGATGGGGTAGACTGGGCAGTTGGTGCCCGATTGGGACTCAAAAGCTGCCCTTGCAAATGTAGTTATACCATCTGCTTGCAGCACATAGCTAGTGAGTACTACAAGAAAGTCTGACTACCTCGAAGGGTTTGGAGACTTCTCGGCTAGAAAACTAATTTTTGAAAATGTTGGGCAAATAGCAGTTTTTCCAGCACCTCAGAGTATATTGACAAATGCCACAAAAACAATAAAAATGTAATAATAGCGAAGTACAAAAAAGAGACCCTGCGAAAAACAGTAGTGCTTTCCCACCCATTCCCTCCTGCCATTAATTGTGATAATTCATTAACTACGGTCCCATATGGTCATAGCATAAATGCGCCAATCAATCAAATATGAAAATGTTATCGCCATCACATCCTAACGTAACCATTTTTTTTAATGATTTCTCATCGATTTCAAACAGTGTTGATACAACTGTACAGTGTCTGGTGTGTTAACCACTAGCGACCGGTACACCCACAGCATTTTGTGACTAACTTTACTATTTGCAATTCCGTCAACTAGTGATGTTGAGGTGTGCAACATTCTTTTCATATTGTTCTACACAGAGATATGTCTTCTTCCATAACACTATGTGTGGGCAGGGTCGCCCCAATACTTTTAAGCGAAAACATAAAATGATAATAACATTAAGTTACTATTGTTTTATGCTTCGTTTCCTGCTTTTGCGGCGAGTGGGTGGGAGGCACTGCTCTGCTGTCCGAGACCATTTGGTAGGCCCTCTCGGGTCGCCCAAACCATTCATGCGCACTTCCCCCCTCCATGCAGACTGCATTACAGCCTACATCGACAACATGCCCACCCCTCCAGCCCATGGCTGAGTGCTGTGTCATGGTGCTCAGACCAAAGCACGGCACTCGGCCCAATCGGAACGCTGCATTGCACGCTGTGATTGGCTTAGGGGAGGGAGCCTGGCTGCCTGCTGCCTGCTTCCTGTTCCTGTCAGTGTCGGAGGCAGGAGAGCAGGAGCAGAGAAGATGCGGGACCCGGCCTCAAAGTGAGGTATTTTTTTAAAATAACGACCCCCCCCCTTCCCGCACCCGCTACCATGCCGGCTGCCCCTTTGTATGGGACTGTGTCACCCAACCATCTATGCAGAAATTGAGCTTCTTCAACTGTGTTCTGTAAAGATTTGTCCACAATTGTTGACCACTGTTTTGAAGTAGTTTTTGATTCTAGATTAGCTGCATAAGTACCACAAACTATCATGATCTCTGGGCACTTGGTTTGTGCACAATACCGTGTACAACTAGCCTTTTGGGTGAGTGACTTCTTGTGCAGTCACCATTCAGATTACTAATTCTCCATATTTCTATCTCCTCACAATTGCTTGTAAGCAGGGAACCTAGCCTGATGTTTATAGTCCATGACCTGCCTGAGCATAGAACCATGTTGTCTATTCCCTGCTTATGGAATTGATATTTTGTCAAGATTTAGCTATTCTATGCGGGTCTTTCTCCATGAATCCTTCAAAAGTGTTTGAAATGTCAAGTTAGCATTAGTTTACAATTAATGTAGAAATGATGCATATGTTAAAAGTGAAAGCTTGTCGCACTCCTTCCGAGGGGATGTCTAGTTTGATTGACATACTTTTAAGTTTTCCTAGCCCCATTGTCAAAATTTTGCACACAGTGTCCATCAAAAACATAGCTGATGTATATGTGTGTTTTATGTATTTCTTCAGCTATACACGGAGTTTTATTGTTAAGGACTTCAACCTGTTGCCACGCCAACTGAGGCCTAGTTCGCAGTGCCTACCCTCTGAGATGAAGACAGAACTATTAAAAAAAATTAAGAATGTTGTGTGATCGGTTTTAATGAGAATTATTTTTTATTTATTTTTTTACAGCTCGTGGGAAAGTCTTTGGCGGAGGAAAGTAATTCCATTGGGAGAGAACAAGTTAACAAAGCCTACCATGCCTATCGGGAAATCTGCATCGAGCGAGATAACCTGAAAAATCAACTTGATAAAGTGGTATGTAGCGAACCGCCCACTGGAGTAAGCAGAAATTGAGTACTTGGGAAGCTCCCTGCTTTCATCCATACTGGTGATCTTTTGAGTCCAGCATAAATTACAGTCGTCTGCTGCTTCTGGGAAATCTGGATCGGGCTTTTTATCTGGAACAGCTCATTTTCATGGAATACGAGCCCTGAAGAAAGTATATTTACCAGCTTGGATACCTAAAATTGAAATACTTCAACTGTTTAGAATACTTATTTAGTGATGACATTACTTCTAAGAATGAAAATGTGTTATTGTTGAAAAGTAGCATTTAAAAAAGCTTCTACTGAAGCAACTAGATGCATTTTCCATACCCCTGTGCATAGGAAGCTGTATTGGAATAGGAGTCCCAATGCATGATGAAGCACAGAAGGGTCCAGGGAAAGTAAGACGGAGCATTGCAGCCAATGTAGAAAGCACTTGAAACAGAGTGCCCGATCGCACTAAGCATGTGTCTGTTCTTAGTGCCTCGGGACTCTGTGTTTTTCTTCACTTGTGGCTGTGGCAGTAGGCACCTGTGAAAATATTTGTTCTGAGGGAATGTAAGGATGACCCCCTTTCATACGATTGCACTTGTTCTGTAAGCCATTATTTTATGCAAACTCAACAAGAGAAAGACTTCCAGGTTTTCTGTATAGCATCCCTTAAACATTGCAGAGCTTGTTCTATGATCTGTTTTTTCTCTCTCTCTCTCTTTCAATCTCCCCCTTCCCCTCCCCCCGCCTTCCCCACACCTTCCCCCCCACCCTCCGCCAAGAAAAGGCACATGCCAAAGCATGGCGTGCGCCCTTCAGGAATCAGGAAACCTTCCAGGGTAAGGGCAATCAACCCAGCAAGTAATTGCAAACTCTAAAGCATCAGCTGGTTGTCGGTGGCATAGAGGGAATCTGAACAGTCGGCAGTGAGGACTGAAGAGCTGATCAGCCACTTTAGTAGAACCCAAACCCAGCACTGGCCTTGAAACATAAGCCGAATACTGTCAGCCTTTCAGGTGCTCTTTATTAGTTGGCGGCTTTGCAATGCTAAATTCGAGGGTGCAATGAAAGGGCGAGGTTGATCCTTCAGAGCACTCTTTGAAAAGTTGACCAAAATTTCCTGACCCAACTTTGATCAGATGTTGCCTTGTATCACACTAGCCATTTCTTTGAGGTCAGGTGACCGATATGACTGATAGTTTCGAGGACTGCAGCCCCATCTACCAATTCTGAATGTGGGGACGGAGCAAGCAGTGCATTGATATAACCGCTCTTAATAATAAAACAAGGGTTTTCGTTAAGGGATAGTGTAAATATTAAATGAGGCCCTCCCATAATTGTTTATTTATTTTTGCTTTACAGTCTGATCATATTGGTCCTTATATTTTCTGCCACAGGTGAAGGAAAATCTGGATTCACTGAGAGCCCTCAACGAACAGTTGCAGAGTAAAGAAGTGGAGCTCCTGCAGTTGAAAACAGAACTGGAAACGCATCAAGGTGTGCTCTTTAATTTACATCAAGTGTCATGTGATCGTGTTAGATAGTAAATTTAATGCAGACAAAGCCAAGCTCCACATCGATATTGAGACATTTTATGTAAATAGATTATACGGAAGTATGAAAATATATGCGCAAAATACTAACATTTATGTGCAAAGGAAATCCAAGGCAGTCCTTGTAAAATTAGATCCAAGGATATTAGTGTTTTGCAAAATACTAAAACAATCGCAAAATTGACGTTTTTTGTTAAAAACACAACAACAAAAAACCTGTGCTTTTAAAGCCTTGCCTATGATGATGCCTCTGATGCCTGTTGCAACACACATCGTTAACTTCCAGTGGGCTTAGAACCCACTTAACACTTACCATTGGTTGGGTTGGCCTTGTTGTCTCTCTCATTTGCTTAATTCTTATTCATCTATGGGCTTTCCTTCCTCTTATTGTGTGTGTCCCTCCTCTAGTGTATGAACTCACTACTAGTGTCCTTCCAATACCTTTTCAGTTGCTACTTTCTTCTTTTTGGTTTAGCACTCTACAAGCGTGCATCCATTTTCCAGCTGTCTCCCTCCTATACTTCGTGTGCCTCCTTTCTTGTCTGCGTGTTGCTCCCCTTGCTACCTCAGTTTCCATTCTTCCTTCCTGCCCACCCACATTCCATTACCGGTCCTGTTGTACAGTATGGCTAAACATGGTCAAAGCCAGTAGGTTTCATAGGAAACATCTGTTGGCTCTGCAACGTGGATTACAAAAGCAAACACAACATTTTCAAAGTGCACTCTCGCCCATTCTTTCAATGTTTCCAGTTTTGTAGTTCTTCAAACTACAGAAATGTGTGTAGCAGGCAGGAGATATGTTTACTTTATATCCTGCCTACTGGGTGTGACAATAAGAAAAAAATTCTAGGGACGGTTCCCATCTGTTCTATATAATTATTTGGAGCAGAGAACCTTAGTTCCCTTCCCCCTTCTGCACAATACCTCGTTTGACAGTATCCCAAAGGGTGCTGAAGGCTGTTTTCCATCCTCGAGTGAGCAGGATTCTGATGCTTGGAGGAGCATGCCACTTCTGTATGTTTTATGTTCTTTTAAGGATAAAAGTCCTCACCAACCCAGTGGTGGCATGCTTCATCAACATGCCCCTCTTCACACTGATTTGACAAGGCACCGGTGTGGACTTCTACTGTAGTGAGTCAAGGGAGCTTTTAGGGATGTTATAATGTGGGAAAGTTATCCTTTTTGCCCTGATATCCACATTTTTTGACTGATACTGGTGGTAAATGACTCTGATTGTGCCATGTGCTCTGCTAACCAGGCCCAGTGCTCTGATTAAAAGGTACATGGTAATTAGGTGTAAATAAAATTGGTACTGACAACCTACCTGTAAGTCCCTAGTGTATGGTAGGTGTTGGGAACTTGATTCCAACCCGGAATCAGAATGTGGGGATTGTGAGAGAGTTATGTAATATGCATTGTTCAAGGTGGGAAGGAGTTGGTGTGAGCTTGTTCACTGCCAGTCCATGTACATTGATGCTCCTCAATAAAGAGTACATACAAGCCTTCCCATGTATTTGGCATCTTTAATTTGACGACACGCCGACTGGAAGGGTCCACCTGATTTTATTTGGCATCTCATCGGTGTTCCTCGGAGTGAGTAGCTTTGTTAAGGAACTTGGAAGCATTTGTGGGTGCGCAGGACAGAGGCGACACGCAGGACGAAGGTTGCTATTTGCGGTTTGCAAACTTTGAGGTGTGCTACCAGGGTCCAGTGACTGCGTTTCTGGAAAGAGTAACTACCACGTCATCGCGAACTGCCTAACTTATCCTCCCTTCGTGCCTAGCGTTCCTGTGCCACATTCTAATTGGTTTCTGTCCTGTCTCTGGTTCCTGATTGGCTCTTTCTTGCTTTACGTGTGCGCATGCTCACATACAGAACATCACATTCTTATTGGTTCATGCTCCAGTCTCTGCTTCCTGATTGGTTCTTGCCTGCTCCACGTCTCCGCATGCTCACATCTAGAGATCGGCTGGCTATGTTCTTGCCTGAACCAGGTAACCATAACAAAGCCTGCATTGTTATTGCCATTCAGGTTTATGGAGGGCAGCAGGTGTCCTTACGAGTATCTTTGTTGCCGCTTGTTGCCATTTCAGTGATACTCGCACCATAATTCAGGTATTGTCGTGTTGTCAGATCGGTTATACGCACAGTGTATTCCCTCCACTAACTTCTACATTGCATTTACACAAGTGCGCTCTACAAGTTTGCAATACTGACACATGTGCATTTCAGATATTGCTGTGTTTTGATAATAGTAACTGCAGTAACACATTGATTTTATTTGCTGTATTTACTGTGTGGCATTGGAGTTTATTCTGTTCTGTGACATGCACACCATTGGAAATGTTATTTAAAGTGCATGGGATATCCATTTTAGACCTCCTTCCTCCACATTTGCATATGTGATAGCTCATCTTATTGGTATTCCTTGTTACTATTGGTCTCCAGTATATACTTATGTATAGGGTGTGATATATATATATTTTTTACTAGTCATATAGCATCCAAAATCATAATGCAGTAAAATACTGTGCCACCAATCACATTTGTACCCAGTCCTGACTGGTATAGACTGGGAACAATGGAAGGACGGTTTTGAGGCCATAGATGGTGATGATATCACATACAAGCAAAAGTATGCTTTGTTAAGACATTGTTTGGGTGCAGAAGGAAGAAAGACTTTAAAACATTTACTGAAACAAACCGTTTTGGGCGAAGGAGATGTGGAGGTTGAATTTGCTTCTGCAATGAAAATGCTTGATGTCAGATTCAAACCTCACAAAAGCGTTTTGTTAGAAGGCACAAGTGTTATATAAGGCATCACTTATAAGGTGAACCAGTGGAATTCTATGTCGGTGCATTAAGAATGCTAGCT
This sequence comes from Lissotriton vulgaris, assembly GCF_964263255.1. NCBI lineage: Eukaryota > Metazoa > Chordata > Amphibia > Caudata > Salamandridae > Lissotriton > Lissotriton vulgaris. The sequence goes on along the minus strand of NW_028250369.1, from coordinate 236,522 downwards.
GCAACATGTAAATATAGAGAGTTTGAGGATGAACTAATTCATGATCAGGTGGTTGAGCACACAAATAAAAAATGCAGGAGGTTTTGCTTACGACACCGAATTTAACATTGAGTAGAGCTGTTGAGTTGGCTGCTGGTACTAAAAATACTGTATTGTATATGGAACAAATGTGTCTAGCTCCTGACACCAAGTCTGTTGTTGCGAAAATATCTGGTAAAGGAGAAAAGACATTTTTTAAGGATCAAAAAACGTGCAAAAAGAAACCACCATTAACATGTTATAGGTGTGGCAGTCTTTCTCGTTTGAGCAATTCTCGTAATGGCCCTGCAGTGAATAACATTTGTGTTTATTGCAACTGTAGTTGTGGTGAATGAAAGTTATGACAATTATAATTCTTCAGATTCAAGTGGGGAGAGTTGTGCTAAGCATTGAGAAAGGCACAAGAACCAACGCAGATTGTTCTGCCGGTAATGTTTTCATGTTGAACATATCAGGTATTAAAAGACCGTATTGTCAAGGTGGTATGGGTAAAGTTATCATGAGTATGACGGTGGATTCTGGGTCACCTTTCACATTGATTGGTATAGATGACTGGTACACATTTTTAAAAAAGATTCTGTTTTGAGGAAATCGAACATATAACCCATACTGTATGGGGGAAAACCTATAGAGGTACTCTGAGAATTTGAGACCATTTTTTAAAAGGAAAAACATTTGCTTCTACTGTATATGTAGCCAAGTATGGCTCTTCGTTGTTTGGTTGGAAGGAACAAAGACATTTGGAAATAATTCTGGATCCTAATAAAATAGATCGTCTTTTTTTTAAAGAATGTATGAGTGTTAGGGCGATGCAAGTATCTGAGTGGGAGATGACATTTCCCAAAGTTTTTTACTGAAAAGGTTGGCATGTTGAGAGGATTCAAGCACAAATACAACTTAAACAAGGTGTGGAGCATGTGGTGCATAAGGCAAGGAAGGTTCCATTGATGATAAGAGATGAGTTACGAAGGGAATTGCACAAGCTGCAGGAACAAGATATAATCAAGCCCATAGAAGAGTCTGAATGATTGTCACCGGTGGTTCTGGTGCTTAAGCCGAAAGGGTTGTTACGCTTGTGTGTTGATTTGAGAGATTTAAATAAAAGGATTTGGGTGGACAGGCACCCTCCCACCCGATATTACACAGATGCTCTCATTGATAAAAGGGGCAAAGTGCTTTACTACTTTATATATGGCACCCGCATATCATCAAATAGTGTTGGATTACAAGTCACAGCATTTAACCTCGTTTGTCACTCCAGAGGTTGCATTCTGTTTCAAGAGGATGTCATTTGATCTATTTTTGGCTGTTTTCCACGGCCTTATGGAATCCCTGTTCAGGGAAGTAGGAGTCTTCCGTTTCCAAGATGATTTATTGGTGTATGTTAGCGGTGAGTCTAGTCATGACAAAAGGCTGACAGGAGTTTTGTCTGTGTGAAAGGATAAATGAATGATGTTGAGGGCTGATAAATGTAAATTTACTGTGGAGAGTGTAAATTATCTCGGGCACAAAGTATTGGCATGTGGCATAGAACAAAAAAAAGATTTGGTGAAGGCCATTGCAGAGGCTTCTGTGCCAGAAGAGAAGGATCAGTTACTTTCCTTTATGGGATTGCTGGAATAGTATTCTCAATGTATTTCTAAATGTGCCGAAAGTGCACACAATTTAAGGTTGTTGCTAAAAAAAGAGAAATGTTTGTGTGGAGTGATGCATACGGCAAGAAGTTTGAAGAAATGAAGTTGTATGTCTCCAGTGCCATTCCTCTTAAGCTGTTTGTCACCAAGGATACCAGCATTGTTATCACTGATGCTAGCCTGTATGGGTTAGGTGCTGTTACTACAGAAAAGGAATGGAAGAGCAGAATTAGTGGTGTTTGCCAGCCGCGGGCTGAGAGGTGAAGAAGCTTTGTATTCTGTGGTGGAACGTGAATCATTGGAGTGTTGGTTGGAGGTTGATCTTTTCCATCATTATTTGTGGGGCTCGGAGTTTTTGCTGCGTGTTGACCACAAGCCATTAATTGACATGTTTACCACTCAAGGGGCAGCAAGTTGTCCCTAGGATAGCAAAATGGCAGTGCAGACTCCATGTTTACCCCTACAAGATGGAGTATATACCAGGTGTGAAAAACATTGACAGGTTGTTTATCTAGGTTGCTGCTAAAAGAGACAGATAAGAGTGAATATTATGATGTTGAGTAAGTAGAGGTGGTTTTCAAAAATTATCTAACATAACCTTGACTGCAATTTCTGAGCAGGAGTTGGTGTGAAGCTCTTGAGATTGACGCTGTTTTAAAAAATGTGACGTGTGAGGAAAGTTGGCCTAAAAACAAATTGTCAGATGCCTTGTTGGATGCTTATAGACCTGTGGGCCATGAGCTTTGTCTTCAACTGTATTCTTTGTAGATCAGAAGTATTGGTACTGAGAGTTTGAAAATGATAGTAATTGAGTTGGCACATGAGGGCCATATAGGTATGCGTGCCATGAGAAGATGTGTAAGAGATACTTGTTGGTGGCCGGGCATGGACAGGGAGGTGGACCGATATGTACGGTTGTGTATTCAGTATGTTGCTAAAACAAAAAACTCTAGTGACTGTGCAAAGTTCAATCAATGCTGTAACTGTTCATGAGAAAGCTTAGTCCAAATTCGCTCTGGACATAGGGGATCTGTGAGGGTGATTAATGGTATGGAAAAGTAGGAAATTGTTCTGATAGATTATTATTCATGATAGACGAAAGTGGAGTTTGTAAATAGTATTACTTCATCATCTGTCAGAAGTGTGATGGAAGACATTTTCTTGAGAGAAGAGATTCCCTGATGAGGTAGTGTTTGACAATGTCTGAAGTTCATAGCTCAAGAATTTGAGGATTTTATGACAGAGTTTGGGATTAAACACTTTAACACATCATATTATCACCCTAGAAGAAATGCCCTTGTGGAGAGGTATAACCGCGTGTTAAAAGACAATTTGCAGTTGTCAATGGACTTTCTTGGATGCAGGGGGTAAAGAATCTTTTCCCCTCTGTCCGTACCACAGCTAACGCTGATACCAAGGTTTCAGCTTTTCTTCTATTGAAAGGAAGAGTGCCAGGATCAAAAATGAACAGAGTATGGATGGGTAAAACTATTCCATTGGAGGATACTTTAAGGGCAGTTGGAGCGAGAAGACAATTGGCGAAAACAAATATATCACATGAAGGTCGCGGGAACCGACTTTGAAAGAGGGTGGCATGGTGAGGATCAAAAGACCAATTGGTGGTAAAAGAAAGGTTCGATTTTCCAGGCCTGTGAGATTGCAGAAAGTCTGAAAAAATGTTGTTGTTTTGTAGGATAGTAAATGCTGGAATGAAGATAGGGTGTCCATTGTGCGTGGTGGTGAGCGAGTGTCAGAACAAGTACGTGGAAAATAATGTAAGGAAGTGGGCAAACAGATAGTCTGAGACAAATCGCTCAGAACCAAAAGTGTACCTTACAAATTAAACGATTTTGTGATGTAATCATTTATTATATTTCTGTTATGCCCATTATTTTGTTTTATTTTTGTTTTAGGTTTTCTTTTATTACATTTAATATTTGATTTCACTCCTGCATCTTATATTGTTCCTTCAGGATTAGTGTGTATTAGTTGCAGTTAGTTTTTATCATTTTGATATGTTAGTTTCTTATCATTATTTTATGAGGGGAATATGTGTTGGGATCTTGTTTACAACTGGGAATCCAAGTGTGGGGATTGTGGGAAAGCGATGGAAATTGCATCATTTAAGGAGGGCAGGAGTTGTTGTGGGCTTCTTCCCTGCCAGTTCATGTACTTTGATGCTTCTCAGTAATGAGTATGTACAAGCCTTACCATCTTTAAAGTAGAGAATGTATGTTTAGAGGCCCAGCAGATTTAATGCACTCAAGTTTGCACTGCTGTATTGCCTGCTGTCATTTTAAAAGTGGCCCCTGCTTTGCAAGCTGCTTTTAAATTGAAATTATATGCAAATGTGGCTTTAGATTTAAAGATACCTCCAAATAATTAAACAACCTTATTGTTACATATAAGTCACCCCTAAGGTCTACCTTAGGTGGCCCCCCGGGTAGGGTGCCATGTAAAAATAATCAGGAACATTTTAAAATGTCTTTTTATGCCCCGGTGAGGAAAAAACTACCAATTTTGTTTGTCCCTATTGTAGCATTTGTGTTCCATAGGCTAACTTGGGAATACTGCAATACAGTATAACTATTGACAGGAGTGAGCTAAAATAATATTTCAAGGACTTAAAAGGTTGGTAGTGATAAATCCAACAGCTTACTATTGTTGAATTTATCATAACATGTCAGTCTTCCTCAGCGTTGGTGTCCTACTGGGCACAAGAAGCCATGGCTACTGCAAGGGGTCCAGTACCCGGGTATTGGTCTTGTGAGGCTCTGGTTGGTCCTAGTGTCCTCTCAATCAGTGGTAGGACAGATCTGACCTTCAGGAGCATAGGGTCCTCTACGTTTGTCTGGCTTGGGAACAATAGCTCGATAGATCTCACCACTTTGGTGCCTGGGGCTGCAGAGGAGTAGCTTCTCTACTCCAGTGGAGTTTCTTCAGGCAATTAGCGAAGCCGTGTCAGACTTTTGGGTTTCGTGGAGACTGCACAGCGGTGGCAGGACAAGTCTTCTTCTTCTACGATTGTTGGGGGCCCCAGCCAGGCTGGCCGAGTTGGCGCCAAGTCAGTCATTGCTCCTAAGTTGACATGGCATGACATGACTCTTCTTTGTCCACTCTTCATCCGTGGAAGTCCTGGTACCAGTGGGCACCCGAAATGCTTCATTTAGGTGTGTTAAGGTGATTGAAGTGTAGTAGCCAAAGGGCTACTTACCCCTGGGGGTCACTACACCCCCTAGATGACAATATCCTTTGAGGAGTGGGCATCACACTGTCCCAGAATTCCTAATTCCACCACACACAAGATGGTGGAATCTCTAAAGTCATATTAACTTTCAGCTGACCACCCTAGAGGTTTGTCCACCCTGGCAATGCAACACGTCTCTTTCATAGCTAATTTTGCTACCTTGTCTAGGTGCCAAATGGGCCCTGGTCAAGGATGGGTAGGCATCCTCTCCTGTGAGGGGAAGCCAAATTTGCATACCAAAGGAGGTAGGCAGGTTGAAGCCCCCTGCCTTGGCATGCTAATTTGCAGTTCATCCTGTGGGAGGGAATGTAAACACCCTCTACCCATGCAGGCTTTGTTCTGACCTCCCGAGAGCAAAGGCCCCCACCCCCGGGGGTCAGAAACGCATTGGTGGTGCTAGGCTGGCTAAGATAAGTCCGTCAGCACACTGGCCATTGGTAAGTTTTCAGAGGGCACCTCTAAGGTGCCCTCTGGGTGCATGCATTAATAAATCCATCAGTGTGGGTTTATTAATACACGATGTTTGATTCCAAACTCCATATGTTTCAGTGAAGCCATTATGTAGCTCGGAAACTTGTTTTGACCAGTGCCCCGTACATTCCTTAAGATGGCTTCCCCACTCATTTGTAATATCCAGCAGTGGAGCTAGACATTACAGGGGCCTATCTGCTCATGCAGATATGTCCTCACTTAAAACATAATGCACACTGCCTTAGAGCTCAAAGCCCCCTGTAAGGGTGACTTGCATATATTCGATGCAGTGACTTTGTTATGGCACACAAGAGTGTCATGTCATGTTTTAACACATGGTTTGCACCATATCAAGCAGCCTGAAATTGCATGTGGGTTTCTTAGGGTGGCATAAGATATGCTGCAGCCCTTAGGGACCTGCTTTAGTACCCATTCCCTATGTACCTGGGGTACCATTTACTAGGGTCTTACAGGGGTGCCAAAGTCCTTTGCCAATTGTAGCTCAATAACGGAAGGAGCACTGGAACGAAGGTCTGGTTAGTAGCCCTCCGTGCACTGTTGAAAATCAGCAACTAGTAGCTAAAAAGGGAACAAAATGTGTGTGTGTGGGGGGGGGGGGGGGGGGGGGGGGGTAACTACAGCAAAATCCCAGTTCTCTACACAGCCCCCATTTCATAATGACAACAACGCTTCCTTGGAAGGTTGGGAGGAGGGAGGCTCACCTTCAAGATCTGGAGATTCATAAAAAAATGGTTCTCGAGAAACAAAAATGCACATCAGTCTTCTAGAGTTGAAGGCTGATTTCCTGGTCCTCCTGTCCTTCTTTCCCCGGATTCGCAATTCATCTGTCTTCGTGAGGACGGGCAATACCACAACCGTGTTCTATCTCGCCAAGCAAGGAGAAATGAAATCGAAGATAATGCCTCTCAACCCCAGCGAATAGGGGAATGGTTACTTACCCATAACATTCCATTCCAAGTGGAGCACATCCCTGGGGCGGACTTCGAATGGGCATGTTCTCTGAGCAGAATGGCGAAACAGTGTCACAAATGGCAAATAAGCCATCTGAAGTTACTTTAGATTTTCAAACAGTGAGGAACCCCGAATCTGGATCTGTTTGCAACTCATCAAAATAAGAAATGCAAAATGTATACATTCTGGTTCCCTCTGAAAAAGTCTTGGGGAAATGCATTTCTAATAGCCTGGACAGGAATGTTCGCTTACGCTTTTCTCCTTTCACTCTCATTTTCAAAGGTATTTGAAAAATGAAGCAAGAACTGTGCCGCCTCATTCTGATATCTCCAGTGTGGCCCAGTCAATATTGGTACTTCTTCTCCTATCAGAATGCCCACACATTCAGTTCAAACCTTTGGAGAACCTCCGTTCCATGAACAAAGGTCAGATTGTCCATCCACAAATACAGTTGTTCAATGTATCAACTTGTCTCCTCATGACAATAAGTTCGGATTGCTAAATTTTCCACCAGATAGTAGGTCCATTCTAGCAGTCCTGTGCGAATGCCACAAGTAAATCCTTCAAGGAGAAATGGGAACAGTTTTTCATTAACCATCTACATCCCTTTAAATCTTCTACAGAACAATTATTACCTTACCTACATGATGACCGACCCATTCTTGCATTTCAAGGATGAAAGGGGGTATTGAAAACGAATCTAAAATTAATTCCGAAAGTTCCATCTTTGTTCCATTGAATGAACCAATTGTACTGACATTTTTATAAAAACCCTTCGTCCAGCACTGAAAGCACCCTCCATTCTCCGATTGTGAGGCAATGTTTAAAGTTTTATATAGACAGAAAAATAGACTTTTGGGAAATCCGACCAGCTTCTAATATAATTTGCTCCACCTAAAAAAGGTTACGCTTTGTCATGGAGCAGTATAGCTCATTTGGGTTTCTGCAGCCATCACTTTCTGCCACAACACAGCAGGAAGGACATTGTGAGCATAGGTTATGGTGCCTTCTACAAGAAAAGTGGCCGTGTCCACAGCCCTGTCTGCCGAAGTTTTGTTACCGGACATTTGTAGAGCGGCAACGTGGACTAATGCCCATACCTTCACCAAACATTGTTTGGATTCTTCGTGTAAAGCTGATGCCGCAGTTGGGCTAACATTATTACGCCACCTCTTTCAGTAAGGTACAGAAATCTTATTTCCTACTTACCTGATTATTCAATGTCTTAAATGTGTTCTGTTCAAAATAATACAAGTTTGTCTTTTTCTCTTGATAGTTGCTTTCTTACAGCATGGTTATTTCTTTATAGAAGAGTGGTTTTGCCATACCACTTGCCTCTTTTTTTTAGGTCGAGCTGGTGTAAGCAGCGCGAAGCGCTGCGTCCAGCGAAGCCCTTATTGTTATCCACTTGCTGGGAAAGTGGGACAGGGGATGGGCACGCGCAGGGCCGTCTGCGTTTTCAGCATGTGTGCGCGCAGGTACAGGCCCGTGCCGTGCAAATCTCCTGTCCCAGTTCCAGAGCAAGTCAGCCTCTCGCAATTGCGCACACACACACACGCACGCTCACTCACGCACACTCGCACACACACACACACACACACGTGCACCCCCCCCCCCCAACTAAGCCCCGCTCACCGGGCTACAGGCTCCGTCAGGTTCAGGATTCCGCTGCTCCTCCTTATGTGTGCAGCCACCACGGGGCTCTCCCTCAGGCATGGGAGCCCCGCGTCATCACTGCTGCTCTCTGCCAGGCACTCCGTGGGTGCGGGCTTCACGCAGAAGGCGGAAGTCCCGCCCCACGACCGGCTTCACGCTGCTGAACTTCCGGTTTTCGGGCCGGCGGCCTACTCATTTTCAATAGTTTGGTCCATGGACTGATTCCTGCACACACCTAGTAAAGTACGCACTATATAAACAAGCATTTTTTTTTAAATGTGAGTGATGTGTGCCTCTGTAGCGGACATTTTGCAGAGAAATGTTATGTTTGTGATTCGTGCAACATCAATAAAAAGGTTTATATGAGATCAAAAGAGGACCTCACATGCGAGAAGTGGGAGGCGTCAGGGAGATTATTTGCATCAATGTCAGCGAGCTGCAGCTGCGTCACAGCATCGAGAACACACGTTACTATCCCCGAATAATAGATGGAACAACGCTAGAGTCTGGACAAGTCCGCTCTTTCACTGTCCGTGATCTGGGCAATGACGACATGACAGAGCTGAAACTGCAGCATACATTCAAAGCTGCTCCGAACAGGGCCCCCAGCATACGTTTGTCCCCAGGCCCTCAAAATCCTTAGAATGTCCTTGACTATAGAGATCCTTCCATGGTGAGATCTGCCCGTGCAGCCAGCGCCTATAGAAATCTCTATATAGATATGCCTGTGCCCCAGTCCATGCAAGCAGAGCGTACCAAGATATGTCTATATCAGTCTATGCTAGCAGAGCGTACCAAGATCTATTTATATTTCAAATATGTCCCAAAATGATCCGTAACGGCTGCGCAAAAGAGCTGTGCAGCCATCATGCCCTTTTCAAGTTTTGCTAAGGAAAACTTAAGCACAGTTTTTGAAAATGTGTTGTGGGCTCATCTTGGGGACGGGAGGGGTGGCGTCTCTGGCCCAGATCAGCTATTACTATGCACCTGGGAGAGAAAGACAAAGCTTGTTGATGTAGCCGGCGGCACCAGAGTTAGGCGAGAGCATCTCTTTCATTTCATTTCATTTTTCAATCTTTATTTCGATCAATTTTAGATCATGAAAGATGTACAAACAAATATTCAGTCAAAATACAAATGATATCCACCAAACATCATTAAAAGACATTATAAAAAACGTATTAAAATCATTTGCTATGTATTACAGTTATAAATCATTTATACAGTTCATTCATACCGAGTCTGACTCCTATTTCAAAAGACTGGTGCGGATGTGCCATATCGCAGTTAAAAATGTTGCTACCGCAAACACAGTCGGAGGTGAGAGATCTGTCTTTAAAATTCTGTAAGCAGGGAAGTATCGGCTGAAGCCCAAGTTTTTAAGAAGGGGAGCAAGCCAGTATTTCCTGGATCTTTGGTAAGCCTTACAGAAAAATATAATATGCAGTTCATCTTCCAGGTGGTGTGAGCATGACTGGCACTGATCTCTAGATGGGGACTGGGCCCAGTGATTGGTAAATGCCCTTATGGGAAGTGTGCCATAACGCCATTGCATTGGACGGGAGTAATGCCATCTAGCACACATTCAAGTTGGTACGAGTCTTTAGATTTGATAAACATATCTGTCAGAGACCCCTCCCGTGTATTCCCCTTTGTAGCTATTAGAATCAGCTCGTGAAAGTCCGTCACAAGGAGTTTACGTGGGATTCTGCTGCATGCATTACATAGATCTAGCCATAGTTCTGGTCTACCTAATATCTCACATGTTTGTTTGATGTACCTTAACCATGGGATTTGTCTTGATTTGAGTACACAAAGAATCTCTTGGAGCTTGTTCCTGTAGTTCATAAGTTCAGGCGTACTCCAGATACGGCGCCAGAAGGTAATTGGTCTTAGTCCCAGTTCCTCCGAAATAGGTCTGAGTCCTACATCAAGTCTCATCGGGAGAAGCGGGGTGCTTGCAGGTAATGCCGCCAATTGCCTATAAATTTGTTTTCAGTAGTCTACAGATTTTGAGCGGAAGTATGACCCCACAATTCCCCTCCGTGTAGAACTGCCCCTCTAGCCTGCATTTTATAAATTTCGAGGGCGGCACCAAAAGGTTTATAGGTCGACCTACTTGCCATCCTAGAAATACCACCCGTTAACTGGACCAATTTCATGTTAGCCTTGGTCCGGTGCGTGTCCCACGTCATATCCTGATTGATGGTTACGCCCAGGTATTCAAAAATAAAAACCCTCTCTAGTCTTAATAGACTTATAGTAGGGTTGGGGCGTGTTGAGGGAGGGGGATTGAGAATCATAAATTTGGTTTTTGAAGCATTGATCTCAAGCCCCTGCTCCACACAGATTGCTGAAAACCCATTCAGGACCCTTTGTATTCCCATGGGGGACTTGGACAGCAGCAGGGTGTCATCCGCAAACATAATAGCGGGCACCCTGCTGCCGTTCAACTTGGGAGCGTCAATGTCACCTATCCTGGTCAGGTGGGCAATTACCCCGTTGACAAAGAGGCAGAACGGGGTCTGTGCAAGCACACAACCCTGTCTCACCCCCCTGTCAACGGGGAACCTGTCAGAGAGTGCCCCGTTTCTTCCGCACCGGACACGTGCGAAATGTCCCTGGTGTAGTCTTATCAAAATGGTCAGGATATCAGTCTATCTCTGGGTACTAAATCGAAGCTGGCTCGCAAGTCCACGAATACCGTGTACAAGCTACCGCCCTCGATTACCGCAGTCTTCCAAAACAGGAGGTTCAGGCAGAAGATCCGGTCTGTAGTGGAGACCCCTCTTCTGAATCCCGCCTGATAAGGACTAAGAATAGTGAATTCCTCCATCCAATTTTGGAGGCGGTCTAATATCAGCCTGCCAAATAGCTTCTGGGGTACGTCTATGAGGCTAATAGGCCTGTAGTTGGCTGGGAGCAGAGGTGATCCCTTCTTAAATATGGGAACAATCTCTGCGCCCAGTCAAGTACAGGGAACCTCCATACCCCTTAAAACAGCATTAAATATCAGGACCAAGTAGGGAGTCCATACGTCAGGCTCTTGCTTGAATAAATCACCAGGCAGGCCATCCAATCCTGGTGCTTTGCCTGGTGCCAGCCCTGCGATGGCTGCTCGCACTTCCGTCTCTGTAAAGAGATCCCTCTCCACTGTTACGTTAATATTAGAAGGAGTGTCATTGGTAGCATCATCGGGAACCTTATAAAGGGGCTGGAAATGGTCCTGCCAGGTCTTAGCTGAAATATTAGGTTCAATTGCTGAGGCTAGCTCCTTGGACCCCGTGTTAACAATGCGCCAAAATTTACGGGAGTCCCTGATGGCTAATGATGTAGTAAGATTTTCCCATTTTTCGTATTCCCATTCACTTTTGGTAATCAGGCACTTATAAGCCCTTCTTCTTGCCTGGGTTACAGGCCTATCTGCACCATCCTTAATTGATGTCAGAAGATCTGATTTGGCCTCCGGCAAGCCTGATTATACTAGCTGGGGCGGTCGTGACTCCGCCTCTTTCCTGTGGTGAAAAGGGCTTCAGCCACGGATTCAATGAGATTCTCGTGTGCCATCCATAATTCCTTGTGTATGTCCTGGGAGGTAGGGAGCTCCATTATTATACAGACCTTTTCAAGAGTCGGTATAAGCCGAGAGTAAAGTTCGCAGACCTTATCAGAGTTGGAGGCTAGCTTCTCCCACCTCACTCGCCGTCTGTTGTGTCAGCGCCAGCCCTGGGGCAACGTCATCTAGCGCAGCCCCTCTGTCTTCTAGGTCAGGAATGGCGTATTCCAATTCTAGCGCATTGTGGTCACTGTCTTCCCTGATTATTACCTGAAAGTCAGTAATGTGCGACCACAGGGAGAGTCGAACCAGGATATAGTCCAGTCTGGACTCCCTGCCCTCTCTATGGTATGTACATTTGGGTGGAATATCTGAGCCTATACGTCCATTACAAGCCCGCATACCCCACTTCAGAGTTAGGGCAATGATTTGAAGAGCTAGAGGAGTCCAGGCTCTGGGGGAGGAGCTACCGAAGGAGGTACCAGCCACACCGCGTCCTCCTCCTGGGATAGTACATCCAATAAACCTGGAAGGGGCTCAAAGTGGCAGTTGAGGTCACCTCCCACCAAACGGTGTACCCTGGGGGATATCACTGAGGAAAACCGAGAGTTGATCAATGGTATCTAATGTTTACTGGTCTGGAGTAGACATTTACAATCCGCCTACTCGAGTTCGGCCACTCCAACAAAACCCCAAGGATGTCATTGGAAGCTGAAGGGAGAGGTGTAGCCTTGCAGCCCAGGTCAACAGCCACCCAGGTTGCAAGGCCTCCCGAGGGACGCCCCTTACCTCCCCCACTTCGCCGGAATCGAAAATGCCGCGAAGCCTGTGTGAAGGAAGCCTCTCTTGCCCAGGTTTCCTGGAACAGGCATATATCTTTGCCCTCGATAAACGAACTCCAGTCAGGACAGTTCAATTTATTCCCCAGGCCAGCCACGTTCCAGGACAATATCTTGAGTGAGGATGATCTAGAATTCGAGACAGGAGCAGTAAGTGTCACCATATCCATTATACTAGACTGTGATAGAACATTAGAAGGTCGTTCCCGTATTTCAACTCTGGGTTCCTCAAGATTGGTTCAGGGACCCATGATATTTAAATGAGTCACTTTGTTATTATTATTATCCTCGTTCTTCAAGATGCTATCAAAGCTTGCGATATGGGGACTAGTGTTTCCTTCTTTGCGTACCCTATGAGAGTTACCCGTCTCCCACCTCCTACCCAGATTATGTCAGTCCACCATGTCCAGACAACTATATCTATTAAATGTTGGAAAGAAGTTTGGCTGGTGTGGTCTGGGGTTGTGAAAGTCGCCCCTAGCTCTATCAACTCAGCCTCTCCCCCTCCTGGAAATTGTATGCCAGCCCTCCTCCTCGTATGAATTATACGATGGTGGGTGAAAAAAAGATAGGGGTAGCGCCTGGATGGATGTCTCCTGTTCGGAGTGCGGCCAGCTACAGATATGGGAAACAGTCCTAGAATCTCTAAAATTAATTATAACGCAATCTCTGTTATTGATTTCTCTGTGTGGTCCAACCATGGGACTCTCCTAACCATAAGAACCCCGCTAGTAATTCCATGAGGTAAAGGTCTGTTCATAGAAAGCCAATTGGTGACCTTATTTTTCAGAGCGAAGACTGATTCTTTGGAATAGGGCTTCAGCTCTGGTACACCAGCCAAAATGACTGTGTACGGGCTTGCTTCTGGCGGCAGATTCATTGGCCTAGGTTTTTAGGTCTCGCGCCTGCGATGCATATGGCGAAGCCATATGCCATCGCGCAGGCGCGATACTAATGCTGCCGGGTCTGCTTCCCAGGAGACAGGAGATGTCACGCGCACGCTCTGGAAAGCGATCGGCGCCGGCCGCGCGCGCGCGTTTCCCAATCTCCTGTCTCTCTGGGAAGCACACTAGCAAGCCCAGCAAGCTCCGCCAAGGCACCACGAGTGAACGCAGTAAGAGTTGTGCAGCCCGCATTACTATGCGCCCCCTCTTCAGCGCCACTCTAAGGTAATTAAATAGGATGTCTTTGGTGAGATATCGTTGCTCAAAAGGTGATATTTACATTCCATCAGGCGAGTCTGTTTGCCCGCAAAGCACAGAGTGATTGCCATGGCAGAGCTGTTGTACAAGCCAAACCCAGCTGGCCTCCTTGGAGAACAAATTCCACTCTTATATTATAGCCTGCACATCTTTTAAGGTGCCCGTAGTTAGTCACACAGATGGTGTCTTTGGTTGATGGAACTGCTGGATGATCTGTGGTCGCTTGACCCTTGGCTTCCGTCTCTTTGGCTTGCTCTTTGCTTTGTTGAATTGCACCACAAAAAACGCCAAGACCATCATGGCCCCAAAGAAAGCAAAGACTGGAATTGTCTGCCCCATATCTTGATTGTAGCGACCAGGCATTATACCTCCTGGAATGTCCCAAGCACCACTTACTCCAGGCGAAAGAGGTCGGACTTGGGGACGACTCTGCCGAGCATTGGGCAACACCACCTTATCCAGGTCAATTGACAAAAGCTTTTGATGTTTCCAAAGGTTACTGGGAGCAGTCTTCGTCCATCACACACCCCCTTCCCACCCCACTCCACCACCCACCATCTCCGATCGTTACAAAGTAACAGGTTTCTCGGTTTATAAAACGCTGTTTCCGAAAGGCTGCTCACTACGGCTCACTAGTGCACAAGCCGATGGGAAAAGGTGATGTGTAACATGATATGATTCTTACCACTTCCCTGTCAGACACATGCACACATATCATACGCATGCCTGCAAACATACGCTCATACATTTGTTCACACATGCATCAGTGCGAGCATGCACAGACGTGTAAACACATGTATGCACACGTATGCACACGCATGAGAGGCTGTTGAAAAACCTTGGCAACTAAGTGATAAGTGTGAGGGTGACAACACTCGGCTTTGGAAGGAGGCCCGGAGGAGGCCATGTGTGGGGGGGTCGGGGGGGGGGGGGGGGGCGACACAATGCACCGGGGATTTGACAAGTGGGAACTTTAATAAAGCTTCTTCTTTTCAAACTCCCAGTTCGTGTCATCAAACCCACACACTCTAATCATATCTGCCCAGTTTGCTCTGACCTCTGGAGACCCTGAAGGTTTCTGGAACGTGGCAGCCTGTTTCTCTGTTATTCCACACCCAAGTTTAGCAGCCCCCACTCTAAATCTACGAGACCCCAAATAAATCCTCCGCGAATTTTCCAATATAGAGTTGGCGAGTGATTGGAAGAGATCGATGGCAGCGGCGCAGGCGTGGGGGGGGGGGGTGGGGGGGGTGTCTGGCTTTAAATAAATTGAATCCTTGGAAGAACAAGGTCAAGGGGTCCTGGGAACGGCGCGGCGGGTGCACAGACCGAGGCCGGATGTCCGGATGTCATCAAATATAGGGGCGGATGAAAGACAAATAGACCCTCCGGAGAGCGCGGAAGAATACAGCACACGGCGGGGTACAGGACATTCGGGGGGGGGGCAGGAAAGGCTGACACCCCCCACTCCCCCCCCACCCCCCATGGGATGCGTACATTATTAACCGATCATTAATAGGTGCAATACAACGGAGACTCGTCGCGCGCCGCCCCATCTTTTTTAACCATACTCTATCACCAACGTAATAATTTTATTGTAATGATGGAAGGTATTTCTAAATTCACTTCACTCTCTCTTTCACAATTACTGATCTCTACTGCGAATGCCTCAGCTGCTCTATCCCCCGTCCCATTGGTTATAACATTATTAACCCTACAGTGACACCCTGCCCCACCTGCCACCAGCGCCCTGAAGCTGAAGCCACTGTGGTTATCAACTACTGACCCCTCTCCAGAGGAGACAAGTGGTTCATAGTGTTTCCTGACACTACTTTTCGGAATGTTATTCCGGACGTAGGCGCTATACGGTTGGCACTACACTCATAAGGATGTCTGTTATCCACCTCTGCCCCAACCACAGCCATCTTCGACCCCCTCTTGAAGCAGACCCGCCAAACTTCCCAGGTCTATGCCTGATGTGCGGCTCAGTCCGAGCTTCCTTTCAATTCTGGGACTTGAAGATTTGTTTATTCCAGAAAAAACTTGAATGACAGGGAACCCTGCAGCGAAACCAGCACCTAATCTACTTATACCCAATAGGTAATATATCTGGTGAAAGTCGTCCACCATTGGTGTGAGCACACTGTTAATACACCCACTGTCGCGATGCCTACCCAATACAGGATAATAACAGCTTAAAAACCAAACACGTAGGTGCACCGGTCAACAATACAGAAAACGGACACTTAACAAAAAAATAAGTTGATATCCAAAGTATCTTTTATTCAATTTTTTGATAAAAACATTGAGGAAACAGCCGACGAGTTTCGTCCAGAGAATGGACTTCTGTCTCTTTTACTTTGCTTTTTTTTCTTCTCTTTAGGTCTCGCGCCTGCGATGCATATGGCGAAGCCATATGGCATCGCGCAGGCGCGATTCTATTGTTGCCGGGTCTGCTTTCCAGGAGACAGGAGATGTCACGCGCACGCTCTGGAAAGCGATCGGCGCCGGCCGCGCGCGCGCGTTTCCAAATCTCCTGTCTCTCTGGGAAGCACACAAGCAAGCCCAGCAAGCCCCGCCAAGGCACCACGAGTGAACGCAGTAAGAGTTGTGCAGCCCGCATTACTATGCGCCCCCTCTTCAGCGCCACTCTAAACAAGTTTTTGCAGGTTGTGTCCTGTGAAAGCTCCTGCAGCAGGCAGGCAGGCTGCGGGAAACCTGAGCTCGGGCAGTAACAGCAGAGCAATGCTGGCTGCAGGCAGCCACGACTCTCCCCTCCTCTCGGTTGCTTACACGGACCAACTTAACCGGGGAGTTAGGTGTCCAGACTCTGCACGTGGCACGGTCGGGGTGATCTGCGAGAGTCCTGGCCCCTGGAGGATCCCTGCCCCTTCCCTGCTTCAGAGCCTTCAGTCTGCCAGGCTGGCACGAGTAAGTATACATTTTCGTTAGCACAGTCTCTGCTTGATGGATGTCTTCATTTTATAGGCACCCGCTCTTGTCATCCTCCGTGCTTTCACCCCAAGAGCAGTGTGCGGCTAGCTCGGCTCGAAGTGCTGAGCACTCACTGCCTGGTCTCGTCAGCTCCATTGGTTTTACCCCAAGATCAGCGGCAAGCTCCACCCTGCTCTCACAGCTGTGAAAATTAAAAGTCTTGTGTTTTTTTTGCAGAGCGAAGTTATTTTTCAACAACCAGCTGTTCCTAATGGCCCCTTGGGTCAAACGTTTGTATTTCTCGTTTGGCCCATCTTAGCTCACTGCTCAACCCGGTAAAAACCAATAGGGAAAACAAACAATCTTTTCTGTGGCAAACCCTCCCTTTAGATCATGGAAAAATAGTCTGCTGTAAATATTGCACGGTTAATGGCTGTAGGTGTCTGGGAGGTTAAATATGTGTTGGGTTTAAAACCAGTGGCTTTCAGTGTTTACGGACAGGTGGCTTTGTTACTGCCACCAGCACGTGCCTATTTCAATGAGGGCGACAGGCTCTGTTATTGTTAATAGTCTGGGAAGTAAACTTTCAGCGGACATCCCACTCGACACGCACATTATTGTCAATGTATGGCGGGACTTTAAGTAATTAAAAGCACCACCACATCCACCACCACCACCACATCCACCACCACCACCACATCCACCACCACATACACCACCACATACACCACCACCACGTCCACCACCACCACGTCCACCACCACCACGTCCACCACCACCACATCCACCACCCCCACATCCACCACCACATCCACCACCACATCCACCACCACATCCACATCCACTACATCCACCACCACATCCAACACCATCACCACATCCACCACCACCATATCCACCATATCCACCATATCCACCACATCTACCACATCTACCACATCTACCACATCTACCACATCTACCACATCCACCACATCCACCACATCCACTACCACATCCACCACATCCACTACCACATCCACCACATCCACTACCACATCCACCACATCCACCACCACCACCACATCTACCACCATCACCACATCCACCACCATCACCACATCCACCACCATCACCACATCCACCACCACCACCACATCCACCACCACCACATCCACCACTACCACATCCACCACCACCACATCCACCACCACCACATTCACCACCACCACATTCACCACCACCACATTCACCACCACCACATTCACCACCACCACATTCACCACCACCACATCCACCACATCCACCACATCCACATCCACCACATCCACATCCACCACATCCACATCCACCACATCCACATCCACCACATCCACATCCATCACCGCCACATCCACCGCCACATCATCCACCACCACACCCACCACATCCACCACCACCACATCCACCACCACCACATCCACCACCACCACATCCACCACCACCACATCCACATCCACCACCACCACATCCACCACATCAACCACCACACCCACCACCACCACATCCACCACCACCACATCATCCACCACCAACACATCCAACACCCCCACATCCACCAGATCCACTTCCACCACATCTATGTGTGTGTGTGTGTGTGCTCTTTGTGTGGCTCTGTGTGTGTGTGTGTGTGTGTGTGTGTGTGGTTGCACATGCAATAGGTCTCACATTTGCGAGAGATTAAGCTATTAGCATTATAAATGACAATGCCATTTATTTATCTGTTTTCAAAACAAACACATACATAAAAAAATAGTCATTTACAATGCCAATAGCTCTAACTTTTGCAAAGGCGAGACCGTTGCATTGTAAATGCTTGTTTAATGATGGCATGTACATCTTGCATGACAGCAACTTCCTTTTGTGGGCGGCTAGATCCTAAGTTACGATCAATCACCTGAGGAGTGACAGAGGTTGTGTTTGTAAAGTAGAATCAGTCACCAAAGAAGTAGCTATATGTCCTGCGGGAGGGTGTGTTTGCAATGACTTAGAAGCTAGTCCAGCGTCCTTATGTGGGGGCTTGGGTATGGCCTTCTTACTCCTAAGCTCAGTCCCACCTTTCGCTGTGTTATTATTTATCTTAAAAGTGTCAGCAAGCTGAACCTTAGTTTTTTCTATTGTCGCTAGCCTGGCTTCAATCTTTGATAAGCGTGTGTCTAAGGGACTTAATAGTGTCTTAAAAAGTGCTTCGATCCTGGGTAAGGTGAGATCATAGGCATCTATGTTTACAGGGGGAGGTGAGATTGCCAAACTTGGTGTCTGCGATGGCAGTGAGACAGTGGGAGGAGGTATGGTTTTATCTGATAAAGTGGGTCCCTTTTTGCCTGGTCCTTGTCTGCTACCCTCCACTATACCATTATGCTTGGGGATTTTCGCTTTTCGCCCTCCAGTGTTTTGTGCCCCTCTTTTCCTTTTTGTTATGGCACCTTCCCTTTCCCCCTGCGTGAGGCAGCCTGCACTATCAGTGATATCATCCAAATTAGCCATAGTGTCAATGGGAGAGGGGAGAGTCTGTTGCGCTTGGATCTGGGGTAGGGGTAAAAGGCTAAGCTTGTCAAGAACACTTATATCATTATCAATGTTGTACAGGGTAGAATTAGTTAAGTTAGATAAAGCTAACATCCCACCAACCGCATTTTCCCCATTCTCAGAAATGATACAATGCAGTCTATTTTCCGGAGTCTTTGCATGCGCTATGGGCCCTATAGAAGATCTTCGGACCCATTCTATTTCTTGGGTATATCAGCCTTTCCAGTATTGTTATCTTGTCGATCAAGAGAGACCCAGCTTTGGAAAAATAGTTATCCAAAGTACCTTTTGTTGCTCCAGCAGTCAGTGTGCTCTTGCTCCTGGTTTCTCTGTCGTCATGGTTCGTTTTTTGAAGCACGGTGGTGAAATTCAGAGTTCGTAACAGGAGCAAGGGGGGTGTCCCGGTCTCGGCCGTTCTCGAACGGCCTCAAACGGCCCGCCCTTTGCCCGGGCTTAGCCCCGGGCTGAGTCCCGCGTGCGTCCCGCGAGTGCGTTGTGGGGCTTGGTTATATGGGGTGGCTGGGGGCGGGAAGAGGCACCAGGTGCGCAGTGTTGGTAGGGCGCAATGCACCCTGGGTCTCGCAGTCCCGGCCCTTACAGCGGGTGTACAATATCCCCCACTCAGCAATTCCTCCCGGTGCAAGCTGAAGGTCCGCAAAAGTCCGTTCCGAGGGCAGGCAAAGAAACCCAAAGTGCTCAGTTCAAATTCAGCGGCTGCGATTTCACATAGCTTTCTGACGCTTCTGGCTCCCCCCCACTTCCCTCCAGACAACATATTCACCTTGACTGTCACTGACGTCGTTGACCAGACCTATATATATTGAGTTCATTACTAAGGAGCCGAGAGGCCTCATGCACGTAACGCTCGCTGGCTCGAAGTAAAAAGGAGTCCGCAGCTAAAGGGAGCCCTACAGTTCTGGGCACAGCTGCCATCCTGGGACCGCAATAATGAAGAACTCAGTAAAAAGTAATCCTGTCCCAAAGACCAGCACTGTGCATTTATTTGTTTTGATGAATATTCTTCTCCCTTTGCCCAAATAACTCTATCCAATGACATTCTTTTCGCAATTGAAGTATATTCTTGGTCTTAATGAGTGGCACTGGCTTAAACTGGTAAATTTTGGCCACGTCTGCCACCAGCAAGAACGTTAACACATTTTGGTTCTGAATTGGGAGAAAGAAAATTGGTGACAGCTATTTTCAAAATAGCTGTCAGATTAAACTGCGGTCTTTGGGTTACAAGAAAGGCTTGTTACAAGAATAAGTTATGAAAAAAATAAACTTGCAGGAAAAAAAGCTATTGAGAGCCGTCTTTAACTCCCTATAAAGTGTCACAGATTAGGTAGTCAAATGCTCTCATAAATGCCCTGAAAATCTGAAACTGCCACAAATAAGCAAACAAAAACATGCCAGCGATGGACCTCGTGTTTCTCTAGTTTGTTTTCGTGCACGTATGTTACTGTCATATAGTGAATACTTTGAACGGAATCGTCCTTCAGCTGTTTATAACGGCCTCGAATGAGAGCTCTGGAGTGGACGCTGAAGCAGTACAACTTTCTCACTGCCTGTGAGTGGGTCAGAAAGGTGTTAAGAAAATATGCTTATCTAATCCTCGGGCTCTCTGCAGAGAGCACAGGGCCACGTATTCCAGTTCAAATTGTGTTTGTGCAAATGTCTGTGAAGGAGGAATACAGCTGCCAAAATACTCTCGCAATCGTGCGCACACACCCTCACTCACCCTCACACACCCTCACCCTCACACACCCTTCACCACCCCTCACCCCCACACCCTTGCACCCCCTCAGCCACCCTCACACACCCTCACCAGCATAGCATAACGAAACATAGAATAGCATAACAAAACACAGCATAGAATAGCAAAACAAAACATAGCATAACAAAACACAACAAAGCATAGCATAACAAAACACAACAAAACATAGCATAGCACAGCATAACAAAACACAACAAAGCATAGCATAACAAAACACAACAAAACATAGCATAGCACAGCATAACAAAACATAACAAACCATAGCATAACTTAACAAAGCATAGCAAAACAAAGCATGCCATAGTATAACAAAACATAGCATAACAAAACACAACAAAACATAGCAGAACAAAACATAGCATAACATAACAAAACATAGCATAACAAAACACAACAAAACATAGCATAACACAACATAGCATAGCATAACATAGCATAGCATAACATAGCATAGCATAACAAAGCATAGCATAACAAAGCATAGCATAACAAAACATAACACAACATAGCATAGCAAAGCACAACAAAACATAGCATAGCATAACAAAACAACAAAGCATAGCATAACAAAACAGCATAGGATAGCAAAACATAGCATAACAAAACACAACACGTAGCATAACAAAACATAGCAAAACACAACTAAACAAAACATAGCATAGCTTACCAAAACAAAACCTAGCATAGCAAAACAAAACATATAAAAGCATAGCAAAACAAAACATATAAAAGCATAGCATAGCATACCAAACTCAACAAAACCTAACATAACATAACGTACAATAGCATAGCAAAACATAGCATAACAAAACATAGCATAGCATAACAAAACACAGCATAGGATAACAAATCAAAGCATAGGATATCAAAACATAACAAAACATAGGATAGCAAAACTTAGCATAGCATACAGCATCACTCAGCACCACCACAGCAGCACTCAGGGGCACCACAACATTACTATGCGCCACTATATTATCACTGAACGCCACAGCATCACTCATTCGCCATCACATCACTCGGCTCCCCACAGCATCAATCTGTGCAACCATTCAAACACAACTAGTTCAAATATGTTCTCTCAATGTTTTAAGCTTTATTACAAATGTAATAAAAATATGTTAATATTTCACTGCTGATCTTGGATTTTTATCACAATAAAATACACTGAACATAATCTTCACAAGTTATTTACAAAACTTTAAGCTATTGACATTATAAATTACAATAACTTTTATTCAAGTATTATTTATTTAAAAAAATTAGAAGGCGTTGTTATTTGTAATAGCAATACATGCAAGTCACGTAAATACAACACATTGCATTACAAATGATATAGGTGTCACATTTGCAAAAGTTATAACTATTGGCATTGTAAATGACAAAGCTATTAATTTCGCTATTTTCAAAAACAAAACCTAAATTAAAAATTTGTCATTTACAATACCAATAGCTCAAACTTTCCTAATGTGAGACCTATTGCATTGCAAATGCTTGTTCCTTGATACTGCTTAATAGTCTGAATCAAGCATGTGAATCTATGAAAGATATAAAAATCTTCTAGAAAAAACAAATTACTTACCTGTACACTGTGGTTCTCCAGTATTGATATATTTCATAGATTCACATGCAACCCTCCTACCTCCACATTGGGGCCGACCACTCAGGATGTCTCGGACATTCTTTCCCTTCAACACTCTTGCTTGTGATCTGAGGTATAATGGCCCTGCAGGGAAATAGTGCTTCACGGGCTGGGCTCGGATTGGTTGAAGGTTGGTCCTAACAAAACAATGTGAATTGGTTGCCAATGTCACTTGATTTCTCTATGGCTTTCAATGCTTATATATAGCACTGCTTGTTATTATTACTTTGGAACTCCCACCATGACCACGGGAAAGATTCAAGTATGTAAATTTATGAAATATGGCAATACTGGATAACCACTGTGTACAGGTAAGTAACTTGTTTTATATGGTTTTCATCTGCTATCTAGTACTTTTGCCTACTTTAATTTTCCCCTATTGTGAATGCACCATCATACATGCATATACAATTTGAAAATTATAACGGGGAAGATGAGCTACTCATCAGGCACAAGGCAACTTGAAACTTCTGCTCCTCTGTAGTAACTGGAAAGGAGATGTAGGCTAGGAGGGCTGAGCTGCCACTGTGGCCTATTTCATTCGCCTTTTCTAGGGTCAGGCTCCATTGTATCTCCGTAGAACCAGCTAGGGGAAATGCTGTCTCTGCTGTCACTCAGTAGCTGTTAGCTTATTTGTGGTAGTGGTAAAGAGAGGATAGAACAGTAGAACAAGACAGAACAAGCATTTACAATGCAATGGTTTCGCCTTTGGAAAAGTTAGTTATTGGCATTGTATATGCCAAAATTTGTATTTATGTTTTTGTTTCGAAAACAGATAAGTAAATGGCATTGTCATTTACATTGCCATTACCTTTTTTTTGCAGTCACTTGGCACTCTCTAGCACTCCCTAGTACTCTTTATGCACTCTGCATTTCTTATGCACTCTGCATTTCATATGCACTCCCTGTGCACTCTGCACTCCCTATGCAGCACTCTGTATGCACTCTGTACTCTATATGCACCCTGCACGCTCCACTTCCTATGCACTCTGCACTTTTTATGCAGCACTCTGTATGCACTGTGCACTTTGTATGCACTCCACACTTCCTATGCACTCTGCACTCCCTATGCACTCTGCACTTATCATGCACTCCCTATGCAGCACTTTGCATAGAGAGTGCAGAGTGCATAGAGAGTGCAGAGTGCATAGAGAGTGCAGAGTGCCTAAAGAGTGCAGAGTGCACTCCCTATGCACTCTGCACTGTCTATGCACTCTGCACTCCCTATGCACTCTGCACTCCCTATGCACTCTGCACTCCCTACGCACTCTGCACTCCTTACGCACTCTGCACTCCCTATGCACTCTGCACTCCCTACGCACTCTGCACTCCCTATGCACTCTGTATGCATTCTGCATTACCTATGCACTGTGCACTGTCTATGCACTGTGCACTCTGCACTTCTTATGCACTCTGCACTCCCTATGCACTCTCTGCATTCCTTATGCACTCTGCACTTCCTATGCACTTTGCACTCTCTATACACTCTGCACTCCCTATGTACTCTCTCTGCACTTTGCACTGTCTATGCACTCCCTATGCACTCTGCATTACCTATGCACTCTCTATGCACTTTGCACTCCTTATGCACTCTGCACTCTCTATACATTCTGCACTTTTTATGCACTCTCTCTCTGCACTCCTTATGCACTCTGCACTCCTTATTCACTCCCTATGCACTCTGCATTCCCTATGCACTCTGCACTTTGTATACATTCCCTATGCACTTTGTATGCACTCTTTATGCACTCTCTCTGGACTCTGCATTCCCTATGTACTCTGCACTGCCTATGCACTTTGCACCCTCTATGCACTCTGCACGCACTCTGCACGCACTCTGCACGCACTCTGCACTCTATGCACTCTGCACTCCCCCTGCTCTATGCACTCCCTACTCTGCACTCCCTTTGTTAAAGTTTGAGCTTTTGATAAATGGTGTTTTGTATCTTCATTGAATTATGTGTAAAACGTTGATGTGTTTTACTTTACACAGAAATCTGGAGTGCATTTATAATGCAATTATTTGCAGAGAGAGGGAAGGGATGAAAGAGGCCAGGAGTAAGAAAGCTCAAAAGGAAGCGAGTGCAGGATAGAGAGGGAGGGCAGGAGGGAAGGAATAGACGCAGGAGAGAGGGAGGGCATAAAGGAGTGTGAGGGCATGAGGGAAGGTAGGAAAGTGTGAGAAAGGCAGAAAGGAGAGGGCGGCAGGTAAGAGAGGGAGGGCGGAAAGGAGAAGGAGGGCTAGAGGAGGAGAGAGAGGGAGATGGAGGACAGGAAGGTGAAAGAAAGAGGTGGAAAAGGGAGGGCAGTCGAGACTAAGAAGGCAGAAGAGAGAGATAACAGAAGAGTGGCATTGTAAATGGCAATGTCTTTTCGCCATGTGTTATGGAGTGTATGCATGTGGTGTGTAGTAGAATTATGTGGGTATGATTGGAATTGTAGCAATGGTGGCATGCTGCGCTTTAGATGAAAATGTTTAAAAGTAAAGTGTGCCATACTGCGATGCTCCAATAGTTAATTGTGGATGCATTAACAATTGATGTGTGTACTGATCGCTGGTGGTGTGTGTGCCTGTAGAAATTGTGCACTGATGGCTGGTGGTGTGTGCGCCTGGTGGAAGCGTGCACTGCCGGCTGGAGGTGTGTGTGCCTGGTGGAAGCGTGCACTGACAACTGGTGGTGTGTGTGCCTGGTGAAAGCGTGCACAAACGTCTGGTGGTGTGTGTGCCTGGTGAAAGCGTGCAATGACGGCTGGTATTGTATGTGCTTAGTGAAAGCGTGCACTGACAGCTGGTGGTGTGTGTGTGGGTGTGTGTTGGTGTTCCTGGCGAAAGCGTGCAGTGACGACTGGTGTTGTGTGTGCCTGTTGAAAGTGTGCACTGACGGCTGGGTGTGTGTGTGTGTGTGTGTGTGTGTGGTTGTGTGCCTGGTGAGTGTGTGTGGGGTGTTTGTGTGGTGTGTGTGTGGTCTTATGTATGTGGTGTTGTGTGATCCTCTGTGAGATACCGGGGTCTGTCGTCTGGAATGGAAGCTTTGGTCAGATGGGGGGAGCATGGAAATGTTGTGCTCCTGTGAAAGAGCTGGTAGGTGATTGGGGTCCCCCTTAGGAGCCAAAGACTCTGAAAGCAGTGCCCCTGTCTTTAACACCACCACTCCAGTGTGCCTCAAGTAACATGTGCCAGGTCTTCTACAACGCAGGGGCAGAGAGGAGAGGCAGGACAACGCAGGGGCAGAGAGGAGAGGCAGGACACAACGCAGGGGCAAAGAGGAGAGGCAGGTGACAACGCAGGGGCAGAGAGGAGCGGCAGGACACAACGCAGGGGCAGAGAGGAGCGGCAGGACATGGGGCAGAGAGGAGCGGCAGGTGACAAGGCAGGGGCAGAGAGGAGCGGCAGGACACAACGCAGGGGCAGAGAGGAGAGGCAGGACACAACGCAGAGAGGAGAGGCAGGACACAACGCACGGGAAGAGAGGAGAGGAGAGGCAGGACACAACGCAATTGCAGAGAAGAGAGGAGAGGCAGGAAAACGCAGGGGCAGAGAGGAGAGGCAGGACACACTGCAGAGAGGAGAGGAGAGGCAGGATACAACGCAGGAGAGGAGAGGCAGGGGCGGAGAGGAGAGGCAGGAAACAACGCAGGGGCAGAGAGGAGAGGCAGGACACAACGCAGGGACAGAGAGGAGAGGCAGGACACAACGCAGGGGCAGAGAGGAGAGGCAGGCGACAATGCAAGGGCAGAGAGGAGAGGCAGGTGACAACACTGGGGCAGAGAGGAGAGGCAGGTGACTACGCAGGGGCAGAGAGGAGAGGCAGGACACAACGCAGGGGCAGAGAGGAGAGGCAGGTGACAACGCAAGGGCAGAGAGGAGAGGCAGGTGACAACGCTGAGGCAGAGAGGAGAGGCAGAGGACAACGCAGGGCCAAAGAGGAGTTTGGAACATAGCTCGCTGTCCACATAAGGAGGGATGCTGGGTTCATAGCCAGGAGCACAGCTTGCTGCCTTCAAGGAGAGATGGAGAGCTGGTGCATGGCAGCTAATGTGGACTCCCGCTGCAGGGTATGGAGAGACCTAAAGTGAGACTGTCAATATATTAAACAGCATCCCCCCCTCCACCTCCCCCACAGGAAGCAAAACAATCTTGAAGCACCGCGATGTACAGACCCCAAAGCCAGGGCAGACGGAGCGAGTCTTCAGCCCCCCGAGCCAGGAGTCCACAACCCTCATAGGAGACAGCCACAGACCTCAGAGCAAGGGTGCACCACCCACCGCGTGGGGCACACCAGAGTCCACAGACCTCAGAGCAAGGGTGCACCACCCACCGCGTGGGGCACACCAGAGTCCATAGGGTAGAGTGATCCACTGTCCTCATAGCACGGGCTGGTTACCCTATGAAAGCAGGAGTCCACAGACCGGAGGGGACGGGCCCACAGTCCTCAAAGCGTGCCGATGCACTGTCCTTAAAACGGGACCCTACAGACCTTAAAGTAGGGGATTCGCAGACCCTATAGCTGAGAGTCCACAGTCCTCACCGCAGGTGGTCCGATGACAACACAACAACTGGTCCACCTCCCTCAGAGCAGCATGTCCACGGACCTCAGTGCAGGAAAATCCATAGTCCCGATAGAAGGGGGGCCTGCTGTCCTCTGTAGAGAGGAACCCACAGTCTTCGGAGCCAGGAAAACCCCGTTCTCAAAGCATGAGTTAAATGTCACGGAGCACAGAGTCCTCGGAGGTCCGCTGAAACCACAAACCAGGGAGCAGACGATGTAATGACCACAGGTCAGGGGAATCCACAGTCATCACAACAGGAGGAGAGGAGGGGTGACCAGGGTCTTCTGTGCACGGAGACGCACATAACTCAGACGGGGGGTCCTCTGTACAGTAAGATGACACCCCTCATGCATGGACTGGGCCACACTTCTGGGAGATCCGCAGCCCTTAGGGAAGGACGGTCCAGCGCGCCTCCCCTGACTCGCACACAGCGCCTGGTCAGGGAGAGGAGGAGGTCAAGGCGCTAGCCTGAGCTTGCGTGAGGCACAAGGTTGTGCAGCCGGGGCCTGCCGAGGAAGAGGAGGGTCCAGGTGCTTTGAGTGAAAGAAGCGCAGCAGAGGTGCTGCTGAGACCCCCGGCCTTGGTGCCCGCAGGACACAGCGTGGCTGGGGAGGACGGAGGCGGGGGCCACAGGAGGTGGCGTTAAGAGAGGGGTGGGGGTCCTCGTGCAGTCCGGTGGCTGAAGCGGGGCGCAGGACAAAGCGCGGCTGGGGAGAATGGAGGCGGGGGCCGCAGGAGGTGGCATGAAGAGAGGGGTGAGGGTCTTTGTGTAGTCCGGGGGCTGAAGGGGCCAGCCTCGGGAGCGGAGAAGAAGGCGGCCGGCCAGGATGCTGCAGACACGGAGGCAGGCTCAGCCTATCCGATGCGAGCCTGGGGTAGCGGAAGTGCAATTACATTCCACTTGACCTTCACTTACACATACATATTTATACATATACAAACACACACTCTGCCTACTCATTTACACTCTTACATAAACACACTTAAAACTGCCAGCACGCACACAACCTACATATATCTAAAAGCATTTTTCCCCTTACCTCAGCTGCGAGGGAAAAGCATTCGCCAGCTATGTATACCCCATTTTTTATGAAGGCGGGTGCACAGCGGCTCTTTCATAAAGGGCGAGGCGGCGTCCGGGGCTCCCGAAGCTTCACGGAGTCTGGTCTCTGGGTCCGGTGTGGACGTCAGGAGGGAGCGCAGGCTACGGAGAGTACCAGGGGCGCCCAGGGGACAAAGAGCGGTGCGAGCCTCGCTGGAAGCGCGGCTCGTACCGCAGCTGTACTCACACGCTGCAGGGCTCATGGGGGGCTGCAGCTGGGCAAGGGCGATGCGAGCCTCGCTGGCAGGGCGGCTCGGGTCGCGGCTTACAGGGCAGGCCGAGCAACTCCATTGTCTGCTGTGAGCCGGGTGACTGTGCCTGCAGCAGCCCGGGTTAGGAGAGCCAGTGTGAGGAGAGGGTGGCGGGGTGGAGGGAGCAGGGCAGGCCGAGCAACTTCATTGTCTGCCGTGAGCCGGGTGACTAATCTTCCGTCGTGGGACCCAAAAACAAGAATCGATGCTAGCGTTTTGTAATTTAAACGCTCTTAAATGAGCAAAGAAACAATGCCAGCGTTTAAATGATATGCCAACACGAGGAATAGGCCCCCAGCGCAGCAATCGCGCCTCACCGAGTGTTTCCGTGACTCCTTCCACGCAGATCGGCCCAGCCTCGCACTCCTGAGGACTTTAGGCGCCCCGCGCCTAACAGAGCACACTCGCTCCTTGCCCCGGCCGGTCCCGGTTGCTCTCCCGCCCGCTCTCGACAATCCTACGAGCGGCGGGGGAGTTATGCAGGCACTCGGCAGTTGGGACGGCAGGCCGGGGGCACAGGGGCACTCACGGTCTCCTCGGCGGGGATGGGTCTCCTCCGGGAGGCTCTTCGTCGTGCTTCAGGTGCAGCTCCTCCGCCGATGGCCCAATCAGGTCGCTGCTTTGCAGGCGAGCCCTCACAACCACCCGGGAGTCAGCCAACGGCAGTGCGGCTCCCGGGGCAACCCACGATGACGAACCTTGAGCGGCCAATCCCTGCACAGCTTCAGTAGTGACGCGACGGCGCACGGGCCAATCCCGTCGCGGCGTCAGTGAGGGGGCTCGACTCCTGTGGCCAATGGGAGCGCGGCGGCTTCGATCTCAGCTACCGCAGCTCCCGGTCACGAACACAGCTTGCAGAGGGTGTTTCTGGCCCCAGGCCGCGACGGTGATTTAGCGGCCAGAGATTTTCGGGCCGCAGATCGCGGTCAGCCTGCTTCCTCGCCAGCAGATCGACACGGGGGATTATAAGGCACAGGGAAACACCACGGGTCTCCCCTCACCCCTGAATCTGTGCCGATGAGCACAGCGATCGGTCCTCACAGCGGCAGATTGGAAACACACGCTGGGGCAGGCCACCACACGATTTCCTCAGTAGTTCTTGGCAAAGCTTGGGAACCTTTAACCCTGGGTTCCAAACAGGAGGCCAGCTCTTCTCGGGGGCGTTCCCGGCTTTTGGCTGACGTATCATGACGTAGCCAAAAGCCAAAGATTCTCGGGAACGCCCCCGTGTCTGGTCCGGCATTGACGGACGCCTCTCTGTTCCAATGGCTAGCCTCCATTTATGGAGCTAGCCAATGAAGCAGAGAGGCGTGTTCAAGTCACCCATACTAGAAACTACAGATTTCTCTGGAGGAGGAGCCTAACGGCTCCGCCCCCCAGCGAAACCTAAAAAGGAGGGAGAGAAAATAAAGTAGAAAGGCAAGAATAAGATGAGACCAAGACCTGGAAACAAAAACGTTGACTAAGAGGAGGATATTCTAAAGGGTAGAGCACAGTGGTGTCTGCCTTTCTTCAGTTGTTATCAAAGTGGCACTTGGTTTATCCCCAGACAAGCATCAATGCGTTGGTTACTGTGTCAATTAATAGATTAGATAACCCTTAGGACTGTATGGCAGTGGTAAAATGTCTGACCCGTTTTTCAGATGTACACAGGAAAGTGAAAAATGGACAGGCAGGTCCAAAGTAACACATGTAGAAAACATCAAAAAGTCAAGAACGGGGATGAATCTCGAACAACGGAAACTGGGTAAATCCAAGCCAAGGGAAATGCAAAGAATGAGATAAAAGAAAGAAAAATGATGAGAAGAGAGCAACTCCTTTCATTAACTTCTCAGAAATTATCTGTGTTAATAAACCCTAATGTGCTGTCTGTTTCATGCACAGATCACATTGAAACGTAAGGGCTCTTAGTTAAGTCCTGATGTAATAACACCCCCAGTTGCAAGGATCACATGCACACAACTGAAATAGGTAATATTTACATAAATGAAACCATAGCAGACCAACAGATGAACAGGGTTGGATGAAATTCCCTAGCATTAAGTATATTCTAAATATAATTGTAGCAAAAATCAAAAGGTCTTGGCTAAAACCAATTTAATAAATGTACATAAAATGCATAGATTGCGAAATCTGAGGTGTTTACATCTACCCATATTACTATAATGTACAGCTGAAGGATGTAGAACAAAACATTCGCTAGTGCCTCGGAGTCACAAACTCCATTTGAATATTAGGTAATGCCAACCTCAAAAGACATTTGCCCCTTGCATGTTTAATGTATATGAGACCATATCCACCTTATTTCGAAACACAAGTACTTAAAAGTAAAATGGGTGCACACACACTTTTAGAGCTGCCTACTCCTTGGGAGATGGAACAGTAAGCAGGTTGGGCTTGAATGAGCCCAAGAATGAAACCATTCATTGGTCCACGTGCTTGGAAAATTAGATGAAGTCGGTTACTATGATTCAGTATACCTTACTCCTGGACCTTCAGGAGAACATTATGCCTATGTCGTGGGCAAAACAGAGTTACTATAGAAAGTGTTTTCTGAAGTGGTCCCATGTAGCTGGATTTTGATGAGACTTTTAGAGCTCAACTTACCCAAGATAAACTCTTGTTTTTAAAAACATGTTCTATATCTGTCGCCAAGAAAGGTTACAGATTTGGTGCATTCAGTCACGACTACTGGCTCCACTGTGAATCCCAGAATAGATGGCACGAATGAACAGTCTATAAGCATGGCTAAAACATATCTTTAACATTGCAATTGGGACAAAATGCTGTGGCCCTTCTGACAGGAGGCTTTGGTGGGAAGGAATCAAAATACCAAAGCTGGGACAGGCTCCCACGAACTAAATTCAAGTGCATGTGCCTCATTTTCAAACCACACAAAGGCCTACTGTGGAGTATTTACAAACTACCTCCGAAAAGCTCAAAACGTTCAATTTTGTATTGGATGAGAGACCTTTAGGACCAAACTCAGGGTGTACATTTATCCATCATATATAGCCATAGGTGAGCAGCCTGTTACACTTTGCTTGCCCTTCGGTACCCCTCGAAACTCCTTTTTCGCAGGATTGCTTGCTGAGGGAACATAAAAAAGCAGGGATGTAAGAGTTGTTTGTAGATTCTCATCTGATCCTCTCCATGCAGCTTCAGCAACTAATAAGAAGCTGATAAGAGGCAAATGCTGGAAAAGGGTCAACCCAATTAAATCCCTATAGGCTGCAGGATGGCTTAGTGAGTTAATCGTGCTCGCTGCTAGAACATGAAATATCTGTGGGTCACGATTTCAAACTCTGACTGAGCCTACTCAGACTTCCATTCCTTCCTAAGTTACTAACCTTAGGGCCATTAAAACTGGTAAAGAGTATTGCCTTTTATTTAATGCGCTTTGGATCAGCAAGTGCAGTATTAGGCAGGCTTGCCCGGCACCTGCATTTGAAATGGACATACAAGTTGCACCCAATGTCTACCAGCAGGTCGTTAACGAGTTATCCTAACAGCTGGTTTGGGTACTACTCACTGTTTCAGACTCAAAATAAACCATCACAGGTGCAACAATTCTGGCTGGTTTGTTTCACTTCCATTACAAGGACAGCGTTCACCAAAGGCCTTTGGTTCCAAAGTACGCACAGGGGTGTGTACAAACTGCGACAACAGCATGACTTGCATTCCGATGGCATTGTCAGGTCCCTACAGCCTTTTGTGAGGGTGCAATCAGCTGTTTAAATGTGGCTGCACCGTTGAAGGTGGGCACAGCGGAGTGGCGAGGTACACGGTTTCGGCGAGTAGTGAAAATAAGTGCACAATATGCAAATGTAACACCTTGTTCTTCACCCTGCTTGTGAATCAACGTTTCTGATAGAGACTACTAGCCGCAGATTTCTTACCGTAGAAGTATCCCCAGGCGTGAGACTGGATCTGGAAACTTTTTGCCACAGCATCCTTGCGAGCCAGGGGGACGGCATCACGCGACTACGCCCAGGCGTCCACGTACGTGACGTCAGCGAGGTCACATAAGTCCCTCCCCGGCGCGTCTATGCCTTTTTTTTCCTTTTCCGCGTGCAACGAGGATCCGGTCTTGCTCGGGCCTGTCTTAGGCCCTTTTTTTCTTCCTCATTGTGACTCTTTTTTGTGGAACAGTGTGCGAATGCCTTCGGGCTTCAAGACTTGCACGTTGTGTGGGCGTCTTATGTTGGTGACCGACCCTCACCTAATTTGTATGTGGTGTTTGGGGGAAGATCACAGCACTACTGATTGTGAGGCGTGCCAACAGTGGAAGCGGGAGCGCCAGATGAAACTACTCTCAGCTCGTCCCTCAAGGTCGGCTTCCTCCCCTAAATCTTCCGCGGCAGATGGCTTCAGACGCGGCCGTTGCCGTCGGCCGCGTCCCTCTCCGATGTCGCAAGAGCGTCACTCCCCTGTGGGTA
Organism: Lissotriton vulgaris; assembly: GCF_964263255.1. Lineage (NCBI taxonomy): Eukaryota > Metazoa > Chordata > Amphibia > Caudata > Salamandridae > Lissotriton > Lissotriton vulgaris. The sequence continues at coordinate 203,666 of NW_028250369.1, read as the reverse complement.
AGTGTCGCAGTTTGTCCCTGGGGGGCGGTGTTTGGCCTGCCGGGGGCGGAACTCTCCGTGGGTGATGCGGCCCGCCTGTCGTCCTCCTATCCACCGTTTCCCAGTGAGAGGGCGTCGAGAGTCCAGATGGAGAAATATGCAGCGGCTTTGCAGGCCTCGCTGGGGTCTCCTCCTGCTCCTTCCCTTCCTGGGGTGTCAGCGGATCCCTTGCCTTGCGTGGGGCCCTCCACGGCGCTGCCGGTGACTCCTGCCCCGGCGCCGACTGGTTCGGATCCAGGCCTGGAGGATGTGGTGCTGTTGGGGTGCCGCTCCTCTGGGGTCTCTCCTTCGGTCCACAGTACCTCTGCCTCGCCGCAAACTCCCGGGGAGTCCTTGTGGTGTCGCAGGAGTTCGCCGGGGCACAGGTCCCCCGGAGCACTGGGGCTCGGGTCGCATCCCCGAGCCCTGCTCGGCCCTCTGGGCAGATGGAGGCCTTGTCCACTGCTGAGCTGGTGCCGCCACGGCGCCACAGAGGTCAGTGGGTCGTCCTTGTCCTGCTTTGGGTCAGGGTGGGGCGGGGACCCCTCGTCCCCCTACAGGCCCCTCCCCTCGGTCGGCTGCCTCGTCGGAGGGCGAGTCGGAGGTTGATTTGCCCCTGGCGCTGCCGCATGGGTCGCCAGACCACCTCCGTTACATCCTGGGCCGAGGCTGGCAGAGGGCTTCGTGTCACCCCCACCGGGCCCTCTCGTTCCTCCATGCAGGCGGCTGCCTTGGCGGAGGTAGAGTCTGCATCGTTCCGGTGCCGCCCCTCGGCCACTTCGGCTCCATCTCCACTCCGGTCCCTGGCACGGTGTGATTTGGAGGAGCCCTATACGGCGTCTCTCACGGCGCCGGATTGTGTTGATGTCTTGCCTCAGGCGGCGGATTCTACGCCTCCACACAGAGGTCACGCAGCGGATTCGTCTTCGGACGCCCCCTCTTCTACGGAGGTTGGGTGCCTATTGGTGTCATCCTCCCCGGAGACGGGCCACCGTGTGGTGTCTTTTTCGCCGTCGTCGTCGAAGGGCAGCTCCTTGCCTTTTCCGAGGCCGAGGTGTTCGCCGGAGGAGTGGCAGGTTCCCCATTCTTCGGCACCTTCTGACTTCAGGTCTGGCCTTTGCCCGCCCCGATTGGCTTCTGGGACGGCCACCTTAGTTTGCAGCCGTCACCCACAGAGGAGCTGCTTTCTCCACCGCGGGACTCTACGGAGGCGGATACAGCCTGCACTCAAGCAGTGTCCACGGCTGTGGGTATCCTGCGCATGGGTGACCTGGTTGCTCATTTTCCGGCGGACCATCTCTTGGAGGTTCTCCACCAGGTCTCTGGTGGGAGGGAGCTGTTGCTTCCCTTTGAAAGTTCGCTCCTTTCCTCCCACATGGGGCATGGAGGCGACCTGCCTCAGGGGACCCGGTGCCCCAAAACCTTATGCACCGGCACCTCCCAGCGCCGCGTGACCCGGCGTGTCTTTCCCTCCACCCCTCTGCCTCAAGTCCACTTTTACGGACTGCTTTTCCTTCCTTGCTGCCACTGTTGACTCTGCCATCCCGGGAGGCCCGCTGGCTGGACTCTTGGAGGCGCAACATGTTCACCTCGACCCGCGCTGACCTGCGAGCCCTGAACTCCTTATGCGTGTTGCCCAGGGCCTACTCTTGTTTGAGGGACTCGGCTGAGTCCTTGGGATCCGCTGCTACCCAGGAGTCTGTTCACGTGGACTTGCAGCATCATGCGTTGGATTGCCGGGAGCTAGCGGCGTTTATTCTCCGCTCCGCTCTGGACATCTCGGAGGTGCAGGGCCGGGCCATGACTTCCTCAGTCGCCCTCTGTCGCCATGCTTGGTTTTGGGACGGGGTGTTCCCTGAAAATGTGTGGGAGCGACTGATTGATCTTCCGTTCGATGGTAACCTGTTATTCCATGCCCCGGCTGACTCCGCCATCCAACGGTTCCTGGCAGGGCTCCGTCCTCCTTCTCCTCTGCCGCCTTATCCTCCTCCTTCTCCTCCCCCCCGATCCTCAGTAGCTGATGAGTTGGGCTGGTTCTGGATCTTCTTTTGGGCCGGTTGCCCTTGCGGTGGAGTGTTTTTTATAGCCATTCGAGTTCCCCTTGCTGGGACTATGGCGTTGTTAGCTGCTGGAGGGGCCTTTTGTTGCCTGTGTGTGTGTTTTTGCTGGAATTGTCTGCACAGACTTGGCCCTGAGATTAGGCCTTCTGTTTTCTCTTGGGCTGCTTGCAAGCCTTCTGCGAGGGGGGAGGTTCCCCTTGGCTTTTTTGTTTTTCCTCTGCGGCGGAACTTTCTTCCCAAGAGGGTTCCCAGTTCTTGAGACTTAACTTACCCTATGTGGGGTAGTGGTAGCTGTTATATAGCTTACGTTCTGCTATGGTGTTCTGGTCGCCTTTGGGCCTCTGTTCTCCATGGCGTTTATGTATGTTGCAGATGCTTTTTTGGGTCATGTGCAGACCACTCGTGGTGTGTCTGGGCAATTCCTTGCCTTAATGCTGATTTTCTGGAGCCTGGGCTGGTTCTGTTTCTGCTTTGTCAGGTGTGGCCTGCCCGGTCTTCCGGGGCTTCTTACTGCTGGCACCGCTCTGTCTGGTTTGTTGCCTTATGTCTATGGTGGGCTTGCCTTCTTTTCCCTCGTTTCCTTGGGTCCTCTAGGCTTTTCTTCTTCCTTGCTTGGCATTGGGTGGAAGCTCTGTTGCCTTGTAGGAGCGTGGGGTGCTTTGGCCTCCCTGGCCTGGCCCTTGGTTCCTCTGTTTAGAGTGAACGGGCTTCTTCTTCTTCTTTCTTTTCACCACACCTCTCTTTGGGTCGGTGGTGTTCTGCTTGTGGGATTCCCCCCTTGCCTGGGAGGACGGGGCTATTTGCCCTGTCCCTTGCGGGACACTCTGCTATTTCCAGGCTGGTGGGGGTCCTTCGCAGACCCTCCTTCCCCGTAGGTATGGCTAGGGTATCTAGTCTACGTTAAGGAATCTGCGGCTAGTAATCTCTATCAGATTTTCGAGTTACCTTTGGTAACGATGTATCTGGTAGAGACGATTCTAGCTGCAGAATCCTTCACGGCCCTCCCTTCCTCCCCGCTCTGCGAGCTTTGGCTTGATCTTCTGCACTTGCCTCCCGGGGGGTGTCTATTTCCTTTGTGGATGCATTCTTTACCCCTTTAGCAGGTTGATTGCCTTGTTCCTTTCCTTCTCTTTGACACTTGGAGGATGAGCCTTAGGGTATTCCTATGCCCCCCCTGCCCTGGTTGCTCCGGGATTAGGGCTTGCCTTCCCCTCGTTCCTCTTTTTTGAAGGCCCTGGCCCTCTGCTACCCCTTGGGTTGGGGTTACCTGGCTGTGCCTTGCCCCTTTTTCCTTGGGGGATTGTTGTACCCTGGGTTAGGGTTGCCTTGGGGGGGGGGGGGGGGGGGGGGGGGGGGTTGTCGTTCCCTGTTTGTCTTGGGACTGGTTCCCCTTCGCTGTTTTTTGTTGGGTTACCATCCTTCTACAGGTTGTTATGACATTTAGCCTGCGTTCCCTGTTCAGGAGGGGGGACTGTTTTCAGGGTGGCGGTTCAGGGCTTTGTTTTTTCTTTATTCTTGTTCTTTCCCTGCCTTTGGGTACGGCAGTGTCCGGCACTGCCCCTGGTGATGTTGTTACTCACCATCCCTTTTTTCAATGTTCTGCTATTCGCACACAGTTCCCATGTCCCACAGTTTGTCTGGTGGCTCCGCGCTGTAGCACGGAAAAGTTCTCCGAAGAAAACTGACGTAGGCGCGCCGGGTGGGACTTATGTGACCTCGCTGACGTCACGTACGCGGACGACTCCTGGGTGGAGTCGCGTGATGCAGTCCCCCCCGGCGCGCAAGGATGCTGTTGCAAAAAGTTTCCGGATCCAGTCTCCCGCCTGGAGATAATTCTACATTCAGGAATCTGCGGCTATAATCGTCTCTACCAGATACATCGTTACCGAAGGTAAGTAACTCATAATTCTGTCCTAAAAGAAGCTCCTGCACCCAGGAAGATCACAGAAAACACAGTGCGAGAGTTCAAACACACACCAAGGTCATATGAGCACGAGCTGTAATTTCAACGTGGATGATTCACTTTAACCAAAAATAGGCATCAACACACAACATTTTTAGAGAAGGACACAGTACCCATTGGAGGAAATAAATAGAAGTTCCCACCTTAAACATGGGCTCCATTAATTGGAAACGGAATACAGAAAACAAACCGCGAAGCGGAAAGCTGCATTCCATCTGGTATGAAATAAACTAAAACATTTACCGAAAGAACTATCCACGAACAAAGTAACGCACCATAAATCGCGGATCCCTCCGAACAACAGCCCGGGCTGCAATCACCGGTGGAATGTTCAGAAATCGGAGTGTCACGAAAGCAACAGTATGTCAAGGAATCCCACTAATGGCGTCGTAGTATTTGAATATTTCAAAAGGTGGTCATGAAGCTTCAGCTACACAGACTTCTAACAGCGTATGCTACATTAGGAATAAAGACTATCTTCAATCTCTGTGCTGTAACACATGTCTTCTCTCTCAGGAACATACTCCTACGGTGCTAGGACTGAGTGCTCATCAAAGTCCTAAAAATCTATTTAAAAAGGTATTCCCAGGAACAGTTGCTTTAATTGGGCCCGTGGATGATTAGTAGTAATTGGTCCCTGCTCTTGAGAGGACTAAACACACAAAGAGGTATGACCTATGCATGCCATGGACGAATGGAGATAAAGAATTGAAGAGTGACAACGGTGCCAGCAAATAGAAAGCCTATGGGTGGGCTCTAAGCCCAGAAGTAGATACGGCATATCTCTTCTCGAGACAGCACATGCGTGACATCTAGAGCCGAGACCTAAAAATTATTGAGTTGTGGCCCGAGCAATCGTAAGTGGCTGAGAATAATAAAAACATTCCATCCATCATCTCGTTTTTTGATGCCCGTAGTGGAAGTACAGGCAGGGAGAGAAGGTGAAGGGCAAATGGTGCAAGTAAATGCATGAAGATACAAAGTACAATACGAAAACAGTAGAAACTATGTATTTTGGCATAGTGCCAACCTGTATTCAGCCACATCAAAGCACTTGAAGGCACTAATGTTGCAGCATAGAAAAGTTGAAGTGAAATTCCGAACCTACCAACGAACAGCAGTAGCAGGCCGAGCCTCATACATCTGAGGGGTTGGGGTGTAGATGGGCGATGATTCGGTCCTACTGATTTGTACTAAGGCTAATACTCTGGTTCAGTCCTGCCCAGGAGCAGATCTGTTAATTGTACAACAAGTGCAGTGGCACAGTGACCTATGGTATTCTGTACCTAGTGAGCCCCAATTTTGATTTTCTTTAACCGTTCAACTGAAGAACATGGCCCTTTTGCTTGCTTGCATTATAGCACATGGCTTCCTTGCCACGCCTTGTCTCAGAACTTTCCCAAATTTGTTGACAGCGCAGAGATATCGGGTTTATCATCGCATCCAGCAGTTGCTCAATCTAATGATTTAGCTAAATGTAAATGTATGTAAATGTATAGGCATTTATATAGCGCACTACTTACCCGGAGGGTCCCAAGGCGCTTCGACCGCTGCGAAACCCTTCCTGGCTTCCCTGAGAGATGGTCCCTTAATGGGTATCTCCAGGGTGAGACCAGGCATCCCCGGCGGTCTGGTGGGGCCGTTAGTGAAGATGAGGCAAGCTAATGCCCAGAGTTGCCGAGTGTGATCGCTGATCAGAGTGGGCACCGAGGCGAGAGAATTATCGAGTCCGCTGACCCTGGTCCAGAAACCTGCCGCGCCGGGATTCGAACCCTGGTCCCGGGTCGTCCTCTGCTCTCGGGTCTGCCGCCTCTAACCAGTGAGCCACACGTCTTAGAATGTGGCTAAACTTACCTTCTGAGTGTGTGATGAGTCTCGAGCACATCAGCTCACAACACTGTCTTGCTATGCAGCCAAGTGAAAATGCTTTTGTTACCACTGCGAGAGCCTCCAATTCAATTAGTACTAACTCATCACACATAATGTGTGACCTTTTATTCCCTAAAGTCACCTGGTCTTCCCTCCCTTTCTTATTATTTCAGCACACTGGTTCGCAGTGGCTGACCGTTTACAAAATATTCCATTTGCTTCTCTGCCTGTCTATTTATCTGGTTATATTTTTCTCATTGTATTACTGTTTATCCAAATTGGGGGGCGAAAGGTGGTCCTGTGGGAGTCAGTGAAAAAAATGAAGTTGCCATTAGTACCTCTATGCATCTATTTAAATAATTAATGTACATTGACACTAAAGTCGCCTTATGCAGTAAAACAACACACTCTAGTGAAAACATAATTAATGTGCACATCTAAATGTTTTAAGCTTGATTAAGAAACATGACAGTTTTTGTCTCTCCCTGCAGTTGGCACACACAACTGTTGTTCTTGAGGTTACAATTAACAGCAGAGAGAGACTCTGGAAAGAAGATTTATGTTCTTTACAGTTTAAAAAAATAAATGCAGTCAAGGAAGCTTTGTTTCTGTCCTTATATGTGTAAATGAGTTAAACCAGTGCGCTCTAGTTGTCATGTCTTGTAAGATGGCTGCTGCAGAATGAATCTGTTGTACTGAGGAACACCTAGAAGTGAATGCTATATAAGTCTCTGTTTGTTTATGTAGTTATGTCGAATTTGAACTCCACCCCGACTGACTGGGAAGTCACCGAGCTGAACAGTAAGTTGAAGGTACGTGGCCTGGAGCAAGAGATGGAGCTACTGCGGGACGAGTGTCTGCGCCTCAGATCGCAAGCGTGGAGCGACAAGCAGCAGGTAACTGAAGTGCAGGTGTGAGTGGCCATGCCCCTCAGACTGCAAGCTTTCCAACTCTGGTCAACTTTCATGGGGCCTGGTGTCCTTGCTGACTGTTTTTTTTTTCTCTTGAAAATGTGGAATTTCATTTGTGTATATTGTTGGTCTTCAATCTATTTTACTGTGACCGATAACAGAGTCAGGCATATTATCAGGGGTGGCAGAGCATGCATATAATGAATAACCACTATACTGTTCATAAGTATCGAGCCACATTGGCTGTATACATCTTTTAGAAATGGCAGATCTGCTGTAGGAAGGCCTCTGTTAAAAATAGGCTTATTCTAGTGAATTCCAGTGCTCCTTTTCCACCAAACGTTCTGCTTTGCACAGAGTTAACTTGCCTATTTGAATACCTGGAGCAAAAGACAAGTGAAGAGCAGGCTTCATAAAGAAGTGGCTTCCCCTGTTATCGCCTCTTAGCTGCATCGTTTCCATGCATTCTTCAATGGCCTGCACTGTACAGCACCACAATGTAGCCGTACTTTGAGCTCTCTGGGGCCTGCCTGTCCCTTAAAAACCTTGGAACAAACATATAGTATGTTAAATAAGTCCTTGCAAATAAACAAATGAACATAAATTCATTCTTGTCGTTTATATTCTAAAGAGGGTTCTTTATTTTCCTTCTTTCCTCAAAGCTTCTACCCAGTACGCGTTTCGTCAGGCTTCCTTGCATAGATTCCTCAGGGATAAACTCAAAGCTGCCGCAGAGCATGATATAGTCAATTAATCCGTCCCATCTGTTTCCAATCAAATCTTAGGGTATACATGTGGTAAATGGTAGTTTGATTACTCGATAGATCTCAAGATTTCTGGCTCACTCTAAAGCCAATTTCGCACTGATCTATGATAGATGTCTCCTACATGGGAATCTTACTGTGTTAAAAAAACTAATCATAAGCTCTGAAACTGGAATTAGTCAGCCTAGAACTTTTAATTGACTAGATCACCATATACAGCCTCTTTGTTTATTCCTGTGGAAGTCTAAACAATGAAGCATGACTATACATGTTAGCTAGAAAGTTAAACACCCCTCTTTGGAATATACTTGACAAGAATGAACTGATGTTCTTGTGTGTGCTTGCAATGACTTATTGTAACAATTTGGGTTAATCCTGAGTTTGTGGTGCATTGGTATGCTGCTCCTCTCACTTATTCAAGCACCTTTAGAACTTCCAAAATCTAACTGAAGTACTCTTTCAGAGTTAATGTGTGCTGACACAAACTCTGGTCACCTGATATTGTGTGAGCCCCTCTTAGTTACCCTCCAACGTGTCCTTTGGCTGCTGCCCCATATTGAGTAGTTGCAGGATTTGAACACACGGGTAAGTAGAGTGATAGATACACTTGTATTTTATAATCACTGCTGTATTTAACTCGGACCTCTTTGTATTTTTAAGGAATGTGTAAGGTGAGGCTTTCGAAGCCCACTGAGTTGAGGTTTATTCAGCTAACTTGTGTCCATTGTTTGTACAAAGGGGCAGAGGAGCTCAAGGTGCTATTAAATCTCTCACCATTCAGTCAGCTAGATCTTTTTGCCTGCTGGTTTGTGATACTTCTTTAACGTTAGGTGCTAAAAATATGAGTTGGAAATATCACTGCTAGGAGATTGCAGGTTGCCTAGTATGGGAATAGTATTTCATTATATTTTAATTAAAGCACCAGTCAAGATTTCTGTGCAGTGGGCTTAGTCATTACAGACCTTGTGTTTTGAGTTTAATCCTCTTTACTTTCTTTTCTTGCACTGTGATAGGAGGTTCACTAACAACCTGTTTCGTGCTTTTGTACAGTGTGCACAGAGCTGGTGAAGCTGTTAAATTGAGTAATGAGTGACTGCTTTCTGACAGTGAGTATTGGTGCTTCGGCTTGATTTAAGCACTGTCTGCATTTGGGAGCGTGCAGTGGCCTTCGAGTGACATTCCTGTGTCTGTAATATTACTTATAAACACAATCGCAGATACGTTTCATTCTGCTTCGGGCTCGTCAGTTTGATGTAGCGGATATGCTTTTTGATTAATAAAGCTCATTTTGTTCCCAATACTATACTACAATAGCATTGCGAGTGCAAAAAAGCTAAAATACATTCACTGTAGTGCGTAGCAGAAAGGACGCCTACCTTCCCATAGTTGGCATCAAGTATTCTCCATACAACACTTTATTAAGGTTCCATACCTCAGAATGTGGACATAATTAAACTTTCTTAGTGTTGATAAGAATAGAAGTCATAGTTACAACATATGGACATTAGAAATATTTTTCCTATAGATGGACCTTGTGTATCATGTATTTCCTGAGTTGGAATCTTCTGATGTTCAGGTACTGTTGCCTAGATTTTGGATGGGCAGGATGCTTATTTTCATATCCCAGTCCTGCCGGCCCACAGACATAGCCATTCAGTTCACGGTGGGCCATGAGCACCTTCAGTTCACCGTGCTCCCCTTTGGCCTTACCTGTGCCCCTCAGTTGTTCACAAAGATGATGGCGTTGGTCACAGCTCATCTGCGCATATCAAGGGTTCCAGTCTTCTCCTATCTGGACGACTGGCTTTTGAAGGCGGGTTCACCCCAGGCTGTCATCTCCCACCTCCAAAACCTCTACTCTACTCCTCTCAATCCAGATTCTGCAGCAACCCCACCATCGAGAGAGCCCTCATCAAAGCTACAGACGACATCCGAGTCCTACTCTGCAAATGAGAGTCTGCGGCTCTGATCCTCCAGGACCTCTCTACGGCCTTCGATATGGCCTCCCACCACACACTTATCGAAGGATGCACAACATAGGCATCCAAGGAGCCCCTCTCAGATGAATAGTCGTCTGAGAAGGTGGCTGTGGCAATGGAGGTGCTGAACAACGTGGTCATTACATGGCTGATTCTGGCTTCGCCTTGGTTGACAATGTGGTGAGGACATGGGTTGGTTGGGGCCCCTGAGTGGACCAAGTTCATGATGGAGGCGGTTTCCTGTGTGGTGAGCTGGCTCCATTTGGCTAGTCTGACGTCTGTTGTGGTGGCAGGGTAATTGTGTTGCTTGAAGAAGTTGGTGTCCTTGAGCTAGGGTTTGAAGTTTCTGCAGAAGTTGCCGGAAAAGAGGTTTTTGCGGTTTTTGCAAAGTTCCTGTGTGGGGGTAATTTTGTTGCAGCTAAAGAGTTGGAGAATTCTTTGACAATGTTGAAGGGTTCTTTCCTGTAATTGGAGCTTAATTCGATATTTGAGGCTTAGGCCTTTTTCTTTGATTTTCTCAACTGTTGTGGTAGAATTTGAGGGCTGTCTTGAAGGTGGTCTTGTACGTTGTGTCCTTGCTGATGTGCCAGATCCTTTCCAGTTGTTTATAGTGTCGATTCTGAGGTCTTCTGTTTACAAGCTAGCCTGCTTGGTGGACCTTCTCAGGGTGTTGTTGCCAATTTCAGCAACGCTGTCGGCACAGATGGTGATCCAATTGTTGAAGTTTCTGGCGTTCTGATCTACATTGCTGGAGGAAATAGAGTGGGTGGTGTTGAGGGCGTTTATCATTGTGTCTTTGGAGACTTTGCTCCAGCTGCGGTGGAGGAGGCCTTTGGCAAGGAGTGGTTGGTGCAGGTGAGTTCCGTGGTGTGGCTGTACCTAATGCGGTCGCTGGAGGTGAAGATGGGGATCTAGTGCTGCTTGTGGTGACTATGGAGTTGTTGACGAGTTGGAGTCTGATTTTGTTCATGCATTCGAAGAGGTTGGTAGTGTTGATGTCATTGTGGTAATTGAGATGGAAGTGTAGGTCACTGAGGAAAATGTAGTTGTTGGAGTCTATGGTGAGAGGGTGATGAAGTTGCAGAAGGCTGGTCGTGGTCCTGGAAGACAGTAGGCGAGAGTGCCCATGATGGAGGTTTTGCTGTATGCTTGGAGTCGGAAGTTGAGGTGTTCCATGGCTGGGGTGATGTCTTCAATTGTGGAGGTGCATTGGATGGATTACTTGTGTATGAAGGCGATTACTCCACCAGGCCTGTTGATGCGGTTGCAGTGGGAGATCATTTATACTTCAGGTATTGCAGTGGTGATGTCCGGCGCAGAAGTGAGGTTGAGCTAGGTCTCGTGAGGAAGCAAACGTCTGGTGTGAGGGTGGAGATGTCTCAAATCTTGGTGGTGTGTTTGCGTAGAGCACTTGTGTTGAGAAGGGCACATGCAAGTTAGTGTTTTTGTTCAGGTGTTGACTGGTGTGTTGGGAGCTTGGCTGGTCCGTGGGCTGGTGTGTATGATGTGACAGGTGAAGACATAGCAGGCGCACCTGAAAGGTCCTACCTTGGAGCATGTGTCAGCATGGTGGCAGTGTTTATTACAGGCTCGAGGATGTAGAGATCGGTAATAGTGTATCTTCGGGGAGTTAAAGGGCCAGCGGTTGTAGCACGGACGGGCGCAGATTGGCTTGACTTTGGCATGCCCACTGCAGCCTGCATTAAGTAGGTCCTGAGGTGGGTGAGACTTCTGTTGTGAAGAAAGAGTGGGAATACCCAGCGGAAAACCCAGGCAGCGGTGGTGCCAATGGATCAGGCTGGAACCAGCAGGTACTAGAGCCCACAGGCAAGTGGCAGGCTAGGTTTTCAGTCGCCTACTGATGTGGTTGCGCTGTTGCCTGCGTTAAGTAGGTCCTGGGGTGGGTGGGGCTTCTGTTGGTGGGAAGAATGCTGAGCGGGAAAACCCAGGCAGCAGCAGTATCACAGAATCAGGCTGGAACAAGCACAAACTGGAAGACACAGGCAAGTGACAGGCTAGGTGTCCAGGTGCCTTTCCCTAGTAGTTCCCCACTGCAAGGGCACCTCAGGTTACATCTCAAAATCTCACAGTATTCCCCGAGTGGCTGATGCCCCCAGTATCAGTAACTGTGACTGGATGGTCAGGAAATATCAGCCAAAAGTGTGTCTCTGGTATTCGGGTCCTTCTTGTTAAGATTGTATCCCTTTCTAGCATAGGATGTCTTTCTCTGGTCCATAAAACAAAATGGTCCTAGACACAATTTATCAAACGCATATAAATGAATTATTCATTTTTTACTCTTTGTAGGACTTAATCCTGAAAAGGATGGAGACAAAACAACAAGCCAAATGCGTTTGCAGTATTATCCTAGATACCCAAAAGAGATTATACGACACTGAGCTTGTGAAATAAATTGTGAATTTGTATTGCTACACGCAATCATATATACATATTTACAAAAACCCAAGAGAGTTTGGGGGAATTCTGCCAGGCGCAAATATGATTGTGAAATAAATTGCGAATTTGTATTGCTACACGCAAACTCAGTGTCGTATAATCTGTTTTGGGTATCTAGGATAATACTGCAAACGCATTTGGCTTGTTGTTTTGTCTCCTTCCTTTTCAGGATTAAGTCCTACAAAGAGTAAAAAATGAATAATTCATTTATATGTGTTTGATAAATTGTGTCTATGACCATTTTGTTTTATACCATACGATACCCAGGTCCTTTGACTTTGTCTGGGTCATACCCCATTTTTCTTAATTTCTCGGGTCCATGGCACCGAAGAAACAACGATTTCTAACTTGGCCATTTTTTTTCAGTTTTTATATGGCATGAACTCGACCCGAAGGTATTGGAGCACTTTATAAGAGTACCAGTTACATTACACAAGGACACATTATTTTTTTGGTAAGCACAGGGAGATTAAGTGATTTGCCCAGAATCACAGGATGTTGCTCCGATACCAAGACTTGAACCTGGGTCTCCAGCTCCAAAGGTCCCAACATGTATTGCTTCCAGCTTCCATTCCCCTGCCTGCACTCTTCAAGGGGTCACAACCACACAGAGCAGGTACTGGATGGACCAGTATCCCATAGAGAAGTCCAATAGTGCAACCGTGGTCCCCAGGTCTGCGGCTATGGTTCCTACTGGATCCCTCTACACACTTGAGGGTTGAGGAAGATGGGAATCTACAGATGAAGAGATGGTCGGATTCCCAGTGACAGATGCTTTTATCTAGACCACCTGTTCATTTGGAGGCCTCGAAAGACAAGTTGTTCCCTCCTGTGCCCGGCGACAGGAGGTATGGTTCCTCCGCTAGGGCGACGGAGCGTCGACCCACTGCTCTGTGAGAAGTTGACAAAAGATCAAATAAAATGATAATGACGAACTTTATCCTTTTCTTTTTCCATCTGTGTCTCACCGGGTGCGGGCTGGGCTGCATGGCATAGGAACAGTAGTGGCTCTCTTAAGTTTGCATGAATGTTTGGCCGGCTGTCTTGCGCAGACACAAACAAACATGCGCACTTTGCGCAGCCTGGGTGGAGAACATGCCTAGGCCCCCAGCTCCTCTCTGAGCGCCGAGCCACGGTGCTCAGACCAATCACAACGCTGCTGTAAGGCAACGTTGTGATTGACTGTGAAAGACTGGGAGCTTGGGTGCTTCCTGGTTCCTGCTTCCTTCCTGCTCCTGAAGTGAAAGAAAACCGAGAGTCTTCCTCGTCCCTTGAGCCATGTCCCGAGGGGTCACGCTCCCGGTGCGGACCCTTCCTCGTGGCAGCCAGACTCTCCTATCAGTCGGAGATCCCTCTAGCATAACGCCAGCAGTAACATTAATTTGCATGGCCTTTGGAGTAGGTTACCTCTGTGGTAAACTTTAAATGTCGGGAACCGCAAAAATGTGGAGCGCTTTCACCACTAGATGGAGCCAGAGTTTAACTTTTCAGACCAAGTATCCACTGGTTCTATCACGGCGGAAGTTCACATCGGTTTAGCAGCAGCTTTATTTTGAGAATCGATTATTGCAGACAACTGCTCTCCTGTTTGTTCATTCGTCAGTTTAGCAGAGCACTGCAGGTAGCACGCTTGAAATCACTATTCATTGAATCCATTTACAGCGTGTCTTGTGTGCCGATGTCCAATGGTTTCTTTTGTCGTTATGTCCAAGTGTTTGCAGTAAATCCCACTTCCCGTAATCCAGGAGACGTCACTAAATGCGGATGCTCTTCCTCTCCCATTTTGTCACTTATGCATGCCTCCTTGCGTTTAAAGGAAGGCACATGTTCCACTCCCAGCTCCAGACCTCTCCATTCACGGGAAGGGTTCCTGTCCAGCAGCGCACGGTGCATCCAGCGCAGGGTCTTTGGGGCTCCCAGGGGAGCCACACCAGGCCCGGTTCTAGCAGGTGGATCCGGCCCACCCATGCAGGACCTTTGCCCTACCAGTCCTAGCAGAAGAGGCCACAGAGAAAGCATCTGTGAAGTGCTTTCTTCGTGCAGACGGCCAAACGTGATTTGTATTCATGTTTTTTACTTTAATTATCGGCCAGGGTCATCAAGGAAACTGTGGAATACATTTTAAAGTGCATTGTTTTAATATCAGTCTTTAATTGTGTACTAATGTGGAGAAAAATACGAGCTTTTGTTGGGTTTCCCTATTTTTGTACTGGCTGAGGCATTGAAACTGGTCATGCCGAAAACAGACCGGTAAAAACCCTAGCTCGTGTCTGAGGCAAGCTGCGGTGGGCGGTGTGTGTGGGAGGACAGGGGCAGGGGTTTGATGCCAATGATGCAGCTGGTGCACTGGCTCCAGGGCCATGAACAGCCTTCTGCACCTCAAGGATGGCAGTTTCCGTGTGGGGGTTCTGACAGTGTTAAGTAGATTAGTCTGTGTAGCATGCGCGAAGTAATATACTGTAGAATGGAGTATGCGTTATCCTGGTCAAATAGTGTCAGTCCATGCCTCATTGGCTCAGCAGCCATAATGTGGAATTACAATGTCTGCTAGTCTGTCTGTCCTCTGCCAAATGCTGTGGTAAAGCAAATGACCATTTTATCTTAAGTAGTAAATTGTGTTGAGCCGGATTTATTCTCAACAGTGTGGCAAGGTTACAAATGTGCGCATTTCATATTCTGATCGCTTGTCAAAGTTCATTGCATATTCCCAGGTTGTAGTCGGGACCACTGGAATGATGCCATTTTGCGGCTCTGGTGATTTCCGTATACTTATGGATTTACCGCATTTGCCTCATAATCCATAAACTGAAGCATAATCTTCAGATTAAAAAAAAAATCTAACTCAAATGTTGCTAAAAATACTGCAGCACGTGTTGCCGCAGAGTTGAAGGCACCTTCACATAGGCGGACTAGTCACTTTCTGTTGTTTATTGGATGATACACTTGTACCACTGAAGTGCAACCTATGCCCAGATAGTATTACTTCGTCATTTTTTTCACAAATCACTATCACAAAAAGTGCCTCATTACACCGCACAATTTGGTTTTCCTTGGTATTTTTAACGCCATCTACCTCGAAAATATATATATTTCTATTTACAGTCAATGTATTTATAGATGTGAAGTCAGGAAGCGTTAATCTGTACTTGTCTCTACGGTTGTGTGGTCGTCCCTGCAGGATGCTATGTAAACCTTGATTCTCTGTTCGAAGGCCCTTGAAGTGCTCGGTTTCAGTTGTTTATGCTCAGTGCTTTCCTGGTGTTGAAGTCTCCACCAGTGAATCTCGGGCTGCTCCTCTGTGCCGTGGGCGAGGCTAGTCTGCACTGCTCCAGGAGCCCAGGTCTGTGTTCTCATGCAGGCACAGCGAGCCGCATTATCACTCCCGCGCAGCAGGGCTTTAAGTGTCATGAAAAAACTGAGGGGGGCTCTCAAAGGGGCGTGGCCAATGAAATTAAGGGTGGCTTAAACCACGTAAGCAAAAGCACAGATTTTTAGTTTGCGTATATTTGGGACTTTTATAGCTGGTAAAAATGGGTTTCCTTCATGCTAAACTTCGATAAAAACTTTACTGATTTTGAACAAACTTAATTGAGAAGGACTGCCCCACTTTACATGTCGTACTTTGAAAAGTTTGTGCTTCTCAAGTTAGTTAAATAGCAGCAACGCAACCAAAGTTAGCCTCCTCCTGGCCTAACAGTAGCACACTCGCACATCTTTCTATTTTACTATTATTGGGTTTACAATGCCAGCAGAGAAGCATCGTCCTCCTCACCAAAGTTTTCCAAATTTGACCTTTTTGAAGAATCAGGGACACCCAAATTGCAGTACAAAACCTAATATCCCCCGCTCTTCAGACATGATTTCCACTAGACTTGTTCATCCCACATCCTCATTTCTGGTTGATCAGTCGCCTCCCGTCACCTACTGATGCCGACACATAGTATAATTCTATGTCACGTGGTGCTCTTCTGCCTTATGCTAATGTACAGCAGCATTTTTTTCCTACCCTTGCTGAATTTGTTTTTTTTAAATTATGGCTCTCTGAAGATTATTCTAAGAATGCATCCTACAGTAAGTGCCTTTTTGTGTATTACCAGTTGTTTACCTACATTGTGTATTCCGAATATTGAGATAATAAGGTCGAATACCCTCTCCCCCTCATATCCTTAAATACTTGTGTAAATCAAATGTATTTGTTCTCTATTTGCCCTCCTAGAAAAATGGCCATACTCTTTTTTTCCTTTTGCAATCAAGGGTTCTAAGATGAGTCCTTCCATCTGATGGGGACTTCTATCCGCAGCTATCTTACATTAGAATATTTTCCAAGCATCAGAGTGGATCTGGAAATTTTTGCGCAATCCCCTTGCGTGCAGGTAGGTGGTCACAGTCTAATCCGTATGGCGTTGTTGGCATAGTTCGTGCTGGAAGTGATCTGTGCGAAGCCTATATAGGCACCACCTCAGAGCTCTGACCTTATTTCCTTCTTTTCTGCGCCATCAGTGCCGATCCGATCGAGCTCCCCTCAGTCACTTTTTGACTGACTTTTTTCACCACTTTTGTCGTCGACTAGTGTGACTTTTTTCAGTTTTTTGGGAGCTATCCCCAAATGAAACCACCGATTCAAACTTGTGGAGCCTGTCATTGACTGATGTCAGTGACAGACTCCCACTTTGTGGGTCTGTTGGGCCTGAAGAGGGACCACAACTCCACATTGTGTACGGAGTGCAAGACTATGAACCCCAAGGCCATCGGTGAGCGAGCCATGATGCTCTCGGCACTCATCATGCAACTCTGTGCGCTCCAGGTTCTGTTTGCTTGGGAGGTTTCTGAACCGCTCTTGGAGTCGCTTGCGTTGGTCCTCGTAAAACCCCAGGACTTCTTCAGGTAAGTCCCATAAGAAGTCAAAACTTTTTTTGGCTTCTCAGCGTCACTCGCATTCTTCGGACGATGTGAGGAAACAATACCACAAAACCCAACCTCACTCTCGGGTGGTTCCTTGGCAGCCTGTGTTGGAAACTGGGTTCTCTCTTAACTCCCCAAATTTCCTGGTGCTGGGGTGACTCCCACCCATCTCCGAAGGTTTTCAGGCTATTCTCATTTTTGGGTGGTGGAACCCCTCTGAAACACTTTCTGGTCCCATGGGTTTGGGAGGGTCCTCACTTGGGACTCGGCCGGCAGGTCCAGGCCGCACTCTGCTCCAGTTGATCCCTTAGGATCTGTTGGTGGATCCGTATCTGCACCGTGACCTCTGGGGACCATTCCAGAGGCACCGTTCCTAGCACTGCCAACGCCCATCGACAGAACCAAACCCATCATGATTCCAGACGCCGATAAGGAACCAGACCTGTGGTGCACAACGTCTCTTCCAGCACCGACCAGGCCCACACAGCCTGAATTGTAGATGAAGCCCTATTTCACTGAAGAACACAAATGAAGGGAATCTGTGTATCCCGATACTCGCTCATTAGCAGAGTCCATGGCTGATCACAACTGGTATGAGAACTCTGCGGACGCCATTGGTCAAGCTACCTCACCAGACACTGGCCTCTTGTCTTTCCTCCCACAGTGGCTTCCGAGGACAGGGCCTCTTTTACGATGTATGTCCAGAGTGCAGCTAGATCTACAGCTGTCCACTGTTCAAGTCAAGATCAATGTCTTGACGGAGGTGCTTCAACCAGGGGTATCCCCATCAGTAACCTTACTGCCATTCAATAAAGCCCTACCAGACGTTCTGCTCAGGACCTGCTTTAAGCCCTGCACAGGCACTCCTGTGCAGAGGACCATTGCTTGCTGCCATTGTCCCGCTCCCGGAAACCTAGCCTTCCGTTCTCACCACCCTACCGCTGAGAGCCTTGTTATCCAGGCCTCAACTTCCTGAATAAATCCTGGTATGTTCACCTGCATCCGGACCTGCCTCGCACCAGCACCCGCCAAGCCGAACACCAGCAGCAACCACCTCAAGTGCATCCTGCTCAACACCCGCTCTGTCCACAGACACACCATCGAACTCTGGAACCTCCTCGACACCACAGCTCCTGACGTTGCCTTCCTCACGGAAACCTGGATGAACGACTCCTCAGCGCCCGACATCGCCATCGCCATCCCAGAGGGATACAAGATCACCCGGAGAGATCGCGACATCCAGACTGGAGGAGGCATCGCCATCATCCACAGGGACACCATCCACATCACGACCAACACCGACGACACCCTGACTACCGCCGAACACCTACACTTCCAGATCCGCACCGACCCGAAGACCACCCTCTGAGGCACCCTGATCTACCGACTCCCGGGACCACGTACACAATTCAGCGAGGACATCGCCGACTTCGTCAGCCCGCATGCCCTCCCCTCCGCTGACTACATCCTCCTGGGGGACATCAACTTCCACCTGGAGAACAACAACGACCGCAACACCATCACCCTGCTCGACAACCTCGCCAACCTCGGACTCAAGCAGCTGGTGTCCACCCCCACCCACCTTGCCGGACACACACTCGATGCCGTCTTCTCATCCAGCAAAGACATCACCTTCAGCCACGCCACTGGACTCCACTGGACGGACCACAGCTGCGTCCACTTCACCTTCAGAAGAACGACGATCCACCACCACCAGCAACAGGTTGCTCGAAGAAGCTGGAACAAGATCACAGCCGACCAGCTCGCCGCTTCCCTGAGCCAGCACCCTCCCGCCAGCTCAGCGAACCACAGCCAGGCCGCCGACACCCTCACGAAGTGGATCAGCAACTGCGCGGACGAACTCGCCCCACTGAGGACCCCGCCCAGCAGACCCGGCAGCAAGAAGGCCCCATGGTTCACCGACTAACTCAAGAGCTCCAAGAAGAACTGCCAAGCCCTCGAGAAAGCCTGGAGAAGGGAACCAACACCGGACAACATGACCACCCTCAAGCTTGCCACCCGGAAGCACCACCAACTGATCCGCGCCACCAAGAAAACTGCATTCAAGGACCGGCTGGACAACAACGCACACAACTGCAAGGAACTCTTCAACATCGTGAAGGAGCTCTCCAACCCCAACGCCGGAAACGACATCAACCCATCGCAAGACCTCTGCAACTCCCTCGCCTTCTACTTCCACAACATGATCGCGGACATACACAACAGCTTCAGCACTCAACCGACGCACGCCACGACCGAACCACCGCCCCCCACCACCACCCTCCGCGCCTGGACTCCGATCAGCACCGAAGACACCGTCCGCATGATGAACTCCATCCACTCCGGATCTCCGACCGACCCCTGCCCTCACCACATCTTCAACAAGGCCGACGCTGTCATCGCACCCCACCTGCGGGACATCATCAACACCTCCTTCGACACCGCCACCTTCCCGGAGAGCTGGAAGCACGCCGAACTCAGCGCTCTACTAAAGAAACCAACAGCGGACCCCACCGAACTCAAGAATTACCGCCCCATCTCGCTCCTCCCGTTTCCAGCCAAAGTCATCGAGAAGACCGTCAACAAACAGCTGGCCGCCTTCCTCGAGATGAATGGATCCCTCGACCCCTCACAGTCTGGCTTCCGAGCCAACCACCGCACCGAGGCCGCCCTCATCGCTGCCACCGATGACATCCGAGCCCTGATGGACAACGGAGAAACAGCGGCCCTCATCCTCCTAGACCTCTCCGCGGCATTCAACACTGTCTGCCACCACACCCTAGTGCAGCGCCTCAGCAACGTCGGAATCCAGGAGAAGGCACTGGAATGGATCATCTCCTTCCTCGACGGAAGAACACAGAGAGTCCGTCAACCACCGTACAAGTCAGAGGCCACCGAAGTCATCTGCGGCGTCCCTCAAGGATCCTCGCTGAGCCCCACCCTCTTCAACGTCTACATGAGCCCCCTCGCGGCCATCGCACGCCAACACAACCTCAACATCATCTCCTATGCTGACGACACCCAGCTGATCCTCTCCCTGACCAACGACCCCGCCGCCGCCAGAGCCAACCTTCACGAAGGGATGAAAGACGTAGCCGAGTGGATGACAACCAGCCGCCTGAAACTGAACTCAGACAAGACGGAAGTCCTCATCCTGGGCTCCTCGCCCTCCGCCTGGGACGACTCCTGGTGGCCCCCCGCCCTGGGCACCGCACCCAAACCGACAGACCACGCACACAACCTGGGCTTCATCCTGGACTCCTCCCTCTCCATGACCAGACAAGTCAACGCCGTCTCCTCATCGTGCTTCAACATCCTGCGCATGCTACGGAAGATCTTCCGGTGGATCCCCACCGAGACCAGGAAGACGGTCACCCAGGCCCTCGTCACCAGCCGACTGGACTACGGCAACGCCCTCTACGCCGGAACCACCGCCAAGCTCCAGAAGAGACTCCAGCGGATCCAGAACACCTCAGCCAGACTCATCCTCGACATCCCACGACACAGCCACATCTCCGGACATCTGAGAGACCTGCATTGGCTCCCTGTCAACAAAAGAATCACCTTCCGTCTCCTCACCCACGCACACAAAGCCCTACATGATCAAGGCCCGAGCTACCTCAACAACCGCATCAACTTCTACGCTCCCAAACGCCATCTCCGATCAGCCAGTCACGCCCTCGCCGCCGTCCCCCGCATCCGAAGAACGACAACAGGAGGAAGGTCCTTCTCCTACCTGGCCGCCAAGACCTGGAACTCCCTCCCTCCCGACCTGCGCCTGACCCAAGACCACCTCTCCTTCAGGAAGAAGCTCAAGACCTGGCTGTTCGAGCAGTAGCAGCACCCCCCCCACCCCCCCCCAAGCGCCTTGAGACCCTCCGGGTAAGTAGTGCGCTCTATAAATGTCTTTGATTGATTGACTACCACACCATCAGATTGGGAATCCAAGAGGCTGGATACAGTTGCTAAGAGGATTTTCTCTTCCGCCAGCCTGGCACTGCAGTCTGTGAACACTGTATACTTATTGGGCAATTATTCTTATACTGTATGAGATTCGGTTGCACAAGTGCTGCCCATGGTCCTGGATGAGGTTCGGGCTGTACTCTCCCAAGCTATTGCTGATGGGTGAAATGCAGCAAAGTTTGCAATTAGATACGGGATTGATATTTGTTTATAGTATTTTTAGAGCGCACACTCTTCTCCAAAGGGATATCATGGCGCTAGATCCTTAGCAACATAGCATCCGGTAGCACAACATGTTCAAGATGGATAGCCAGGTCATCAATTTCTTCCAGAACCTGAGAAAGTTTGAGGTAAGATGGAGATCTAAAGGCAGCAGATGCCAGTGAGTGGCGGCTAGATGATGGAGAGCGGCCACCCATTCTGACTTTTCTGATATGCTTAGAGCTAGCCAGGGCTGAGTTTGCCGAGCGCTGTGCTCATGTAGGCTTGTAAAAACGCACGCAGCCTCGCAAAATAGCAAGCCCAGAATCATATGATGCCCTATGAGCATGGAACAGTAACTTAAATTTAGCTCTCTTACGTACAGATAGCCGGTGAAGTGAATTCATATAGAAGGTAGCTGAACTGAGTCTGGCTGCTGCATTTTGAATGAACTACAAACGGGTAAACAACGTCCACCATTCCCAGATATAAAGCATTGCCATACTCCAGCCTGCTCATAATCCAAGCCTGAACAACTTTTATTCGCCATTCCACCAGTATCCAGCGGAAGAGGTTTCACAATAGTCTGAGCAGGCCAAAGCTTTTGCTTCAATTCGACTTCACCTGATCCTGCATGGAGAGGGAGTTTACTATTAAGAATCCAAAGCTCTTAGCAGTTTCGGGCTTATCCTCCGGAACAGCAAGTTGAGAATATTTGTCTATGATTCCGATATTTTGGCCTCTATCCTTGGTTTCAGTGAAACGGACTACGATCGAGGCTGCTGGTTCTCATTGCCTCCTGCATCCTATTGGTAAACATGCCCATTGGCATATGCTGGATCTGCTGTGGGACTTGGACTCAGTGGGCACAGCATCACGTCTCCGACCTGGTTCACATACCTGAGGGAACTGCAAACAGACTGCAGTGGTGGCTCATGGACGGCAATCGGGTCAATGGTAGACCTCCCCTCTTATCCCAGCCAGAGCTCAGAGTTGTGAGAAATCTGTCACTGCTGAGTTAGGACAGCCACCTGGGAGAGGTGGATATCAGAGGCCTCCACCTCTGAGTCTCAGCTCCACGTCAATCTGTTGGAACTGAGTGCAATCCAACTGGCATTGAAAACCTTTTTTCCTTTTATCAAAGTAAGGCTTTTTCAGGTGTTCATGGACAAAAACACCGCCATGTGGTATTTCAACAAGCAAGTACGATGGGGTCGAGGACCCTATGCCAAGAAACTCTGCACGTCTGGACATTTTTCTGGTGGTTCAACATCTTGCAGGCTCTATGAACACCAGAGCAGACTAACTCTGCTGTCGATGCCCAGCGTTTTCACGAATCATGTCTTCCTGTGGAGCTAGTGCAGGGTCTCTTCTGAGATTGTGGGGATCCTTGATTATATCTATTCACCAACACTGAGAATGCGAATGTCGGCACTGCTGCACTCTGGAATTTCAAAGGCGATTCTTGCTCAGAGACGCGTTTTGTTTCTAGTGGAGTTCAGGTCTCCTATATGGCTTTCCAACTATACCACTATTGTTCATAGTTCTCAAGAAGATCCCACGTCATCTTAGTGGCTCCGGACTGGGCACAGAGAGTATGGTATTCCAAACTCCAGAGCATGAGTATCCGTCCTCCAGTGAGACTGCCCATTCAGCAGGACCTTCGGTCGCAGCAACAGGGCAGGGTACTACACCCGAACCTGTCTATTCTCCACTTTCATGCGTGGAGCTTGAGTAGCGACAGTTAAGGGTGTTTAATCTCCCTCCTCCAGTGTGTGACTTCATTCTGGCAGCCAGGAGTTTTTCCAGTAAAACTATTTTCGCGCGCCTATGGGACAAGTTTGTGGCTTGATATACATCTAAATTGGTTAATCGTCTGTCTGCACACTTGTGCAAAGTTTTTCTTTTCATTCTATCCCTGGCCCTGCAGGCCTATGCTTTGGGCAAAGTGAAAGGACATCTGTTAATGTTATGGGTGTCTTATATAGCGCTCGGCTACTCCAAGGAGTGTCCCGGCGCTTTCGAACCCACAGCAGACTAACAGAATGCAGAGGGAGGAACGTAAAGAAAACAGCAGGTCACTGTCCATAGAGCCATGTCTTCAGGCCTTTTCTAAAGGCCAACAGGTTCGAGGTACCGCGAAGCGACAAAGGGAGGGCATTCTAAAGCTTGGGAGCCAGGTATTTAAAAGAGCGCCCCCCCACCCTTGCTTTCTTAATAGAAGGAACCATGGCCAGACCAAGAGATTCCGATCTTAGGGATCTGACAGGCTTGTAAAAAGCAAGGCGTTTCTGAATATATTCAGCTCCCACAGCATGGAGAGCCTTATGCGCCAGCGTGAGTGTTTTAAAAACAATCCGCTTGCGAATAAGGAGCCAGTGTAGGGAGTGTAAAAGGTCCGAGGCTCTCGCGCGGCGCGGCAGACCGAAGACTGCCCGAGCTGCCGAATTCTGGACCACCTGAAGTTTCTGTAAGAGATAGTCGGGAAGACCCAAATACAAAACATTTGAGTAGTCCAGCCGATAACAGATGAGAGCCTGGACAGTGGTTTTCCTATGCGCAAGCGGGAGCAGGGGAAGAAACTTGCGCAGCATTTTAAGGAGACCAAAGCAGGTGCCCGTCAGACCAAGGATCTGGGACTTAAGAGACAGGCAGTTATCAATTTTGACCCCCAGATTCTTCGCAACCTGCGAGGAGGACGTGGGCGGGAACATGTTCACAGGCCACCAGTCCTGCCACTTAGGGTCTGCCTGACACCCGAAGAAAAGCACCTCAGATTTTCCAGGGTTACATTTGAGGCTGTTTCGCTGAAACCATATCGAACCATTCGGACATCTGTCTGCCATTTCAGTCTTTCTGCAGTTGCCGGACCAACCTTCCCTGTTTAAGTCACCTATTGTAAGTCACCGATCATTAAACGTTTGCAGCATATGTTTCCTCCTACACCCTTCATTTCATTATGCCCCATAGGGACTTATTAGTAGTTCTCCCCTTCTTCATGTGTTCCCCTTTTTAGCCGATGCTCAACTGCTCTCTATGGCTTCTAACTCTCAAAACTGTCTTCCTTGTGGCAATAACATCTGCCAGGAGGGGTTGCGAATTGCAGGCGCTTTCAGTTAAACCTTCCCAAACAAGCTGGTTCTTAAAACTTGAGCATCCTTCTTGCCAAAGGTGGTCACGCCTTTTCACGTCGTGCAGAACATCACCCTGCCTACCCTTTTTTTTTCATGCTCTTCATCCTTCCAAAGAAGAGGAGAGACTCCACCGTCTGGATCCAAAACGAGCGTTATTGTTCTGCATTGATCATACAAAAGTATTCCAGGGGGACGATTAACTCTTTGTTGGATTTGCAGAGGCAAAGAAAGGAAGGCATTTCAGAAAAAGATTATACAAAATTGGCCAAAAGGCCTCCAGGGTAGAGAGGCGCTTCCTCAACCGGGAAGAAGGAAAGGATATGTCCTCCCAAAAACTATATTTACTAACAACCAGGCACCAAAACCCACCAAAAGAAGGTAGAATTAGTGAGGTGGCCCAGTTCCCAATAAAAGGATAGTGGACCTATTACTACCCCTGTTGAGAGCAATTCCTTTCTATTAAATTCCCCTCACACACTCTAATAGTATCATGCGTCATCATAGGGGCACCCTGGCTCCTATAGGCCAAGGTGGGCTCAACCATGTTCCAGGGAGCTCTTGTGAGAAAAGAACAGGGGGGTTAGAGATTAAAAAACACCATTCACTGCAGGTATCCCTTTAATGTGGATAGATATTGGTTATTAAAAATAGTAAGTGGGTATCACCAGGATTTTATGGGCCTATGACCCCTTCGCTCTCGAGCTGAGTGGTCGCTCCCCTGCTTCCCTGGTGACCTGTGGTATCGTTGCTCCGCATTTACTTGATTTACTGCCTCCTAATTGTTGCCTGCAGTCTGCCCTGCTTGCCGCTTTACTGTTTTAGCATATTTAGCGCTATTGCAACTGTAGCTGGTATTGCGCGTTTCTCCACAAGCGCTCCGCTCTGCTGACCCCTCCGCCTCCATTTTGTTTGTTGTGGTCGCCCTCTGGAGCCCACCCCGCCTCCCAGCTGAGCCGCCCTCCCACTAACTACAAACAGCGCTCGGTTACCTGAACGCGCTGTGACTCGCTTCGCTCTCGAGCTGAGTGATCGCTCCCCTGCTTCCCTGGTGACCTGTGGTATCGTTGCTCCGCATTTACTTGATTTACTGCCTCCTAATTGTTGCCTGCAGTCTGCCCTGCTTGCCGCTTTACTGTTTTAGCATATTTAAAGCGCTATTGCAACTGTAGCTGGTATTGCGCGTTTCTCCACAAGCGCTCCGCTCTGCTGACCCCTCCGCCTCCATTTTGTTTGTTGTGGTCGCCCTCTGGAGCCCGCCCCGCCTCCCAGCTGAGCCGCCCTCCCACTAACTACAAACAGCGCTCCGTTACCTGAACGCGCTGTGACTCGCTTCGCTCTCGAGCTGAGTGGTCGCTCCCCTGCTTCCCTGGTGACCTGTGGTATCGTTGCTCCGCATTTACTTGATTTACTGCCTCCTAATTGTTGCCTGCAGTCTGCCCTGCTTGCCGCTTTATTGTTTTAGCATATTTAAAGCGCTATTGCAACTGTAGCTGGTATTGCGCGTTTCTCCACAAGCGCTCCGCTCTGCTGACCCCTCCGCCTCCATTTTGTTTGTTGTGGTCGCCCTCTGGAGCCCGCCCCGCCTCCCAGCTGAGCCGCCCTCCCACTAACTACAAACAGCGCTCCGTTACCTGAACGCGCTGTGACTTGCTTCGCTCTCGAGCTGAGTGGTCGCTCCCCTGCTTCCCTGGTGACCTGTGGTATCGTTGCTCCGCATTTACTTGATTTACTGCCTCCTAATTGTTGCCTGCAGTCTGCCCTGCTTGCCGCTTTACTGTTTTAGCATATTTAAAGCGCTATTGCAACTGTAGCTGGTATTGCGCGTTTCTCCACAAGCGCTCCGCTCTGCTGACCCCTCCGCCTCCATTTTGTTTGTTGTGGTCGCCCTCTGGAGCCCACCCCGCCTCCCAGCTGAGCCGCCCTCCCACTAACTACAAACAGCGCTCCGTTACCTGAACGCGCTGTGACTCGCTTCGCTCTCGAGCTGAGTGATCGCTCCCCTGCTTCCCTGGTGACCTGTGGTATCGTTGCTCCGCATTTACTTGATTTACTGCCTCCTAATTGTTGCCTGCAGTCTGCCCTGTTTGCCGCTTTACTGTTTTAGCATATTTAAAGCGCTATTGCAACTGTAGCTGGTATTGCGCGTTTCTCCACAAGCGCTCCGCTCTGCTGACCCCTCCGCCTCCATTTTGTTTGTTGTGGTCGCCCTCTGGAGCCCGCCCCGCCTCCCAGCTGAGCCGCCCTCCCACTAACTACAAACAGCGCTCCGTTACCTGAACGCGCTGTGACTCGCTTCGCTCTCGAGCTGATTGGTCGCTCCCCTGCTTCCCTGGTGACCTGTGGTATCGTTGCTCCCCATTTACTTGATTTACTGCCTCCTAATTGTTGCCTGCAGTCTGCCCTGCTTGCCGCTTTACTGTTTTAGCATATTTAAAGCGCTATTGCAACTGTAGCTGGTATTGCGCGTTTCTCCACAAGCGCTCCGCTCTGCTGACCCCTCCGCCTCCATTTTGTTTGTTGTGGTCGCCCTCTGGAGCCCGCCCCGCCTCCCAGCTGAGCCGCCCTCCCACTAACTACAAACAGTGCTCCGTTACCTGAACGCACTGTGACTCGCTTCGCTCTCGAGCTGAGTGGTCGCTCCCCTGCTTCCCTGGTGACCTGTGGTATCGTTGCTTCCCTGGTGACCTGTGGTATCGTTGCTCCGCATTTACTTGATTTACTGCCTCCTAATTGTTGCCTGCAGTCTGCCCTGCTTGCCGCTTTACTGTTTTAGCATATTTAAAGCGCTATTGCAACTGTAGCTGGTATTGCGCGTTTCTCCACAAGCGCTCCGCTCTGCTGACCCCTCCGCCTCCATTTTGTTTGTTGTGGTCGCCCTCTGGAGCCCGCCCCGCCTCCCAGCTGAGCCGCCCTCCCACTAACTACAAACAGCGCTCCGTTACCTGAACGCGCTGTGACTCGCTTCGCTCTCGAGCTGAGTGGTCGCTCCCCTGCTTCCCTGGTGACCTGTGGTATCGTTGCTCCGCATTTACTTGATTTACTGCCTCCTAATTGTTGCCTGCAGTCTGCCCTGCTTGCCGCTTTACTGTTTTAGCATATTTAAAGCGCTATTGCAACTGTAGCTGGTATTGCGCGTTTCTCCACAAGCGCTCCGCTCTGCTGACCCCTCCGCCTCCATTTTGTTTGTTGTGGTCGCCCTCTGGAGCCCACCCCGCCTCCCAGCTGAGCCGCCCTCCCACTAACTACAAACAGCGCTCCGTTACCTGAACGCGCTGTGACTCGCTTCGCTCTCGAGCTGAGTGATCGCTCCCCTGCTTCCCTGGTGACCTGTGGTATCGTTGCTCCGCATTTACTTGATTTACTGCCCCCTAATTGTTGCCTGCAGTCTGCCCTGCTTGCCGCTTTACTGTTTTAGCATATTTAAAGCGCTATTGCAACTGTAGCTGGTATTGCGCGTTTCTCCACAAGCGCTCCGCTCTGCTGACCCCTCCGCCTCCATTTTGTTTGTTGTGGTCGCCCTCTGGAGCCCGCCCCGCCTCCCAGCTGAGCCGCCCTCCCACTAACTACAAACAGCGCTCCGTTACCTGAACGCGCTGTGACTCGCTTCGCTCTCGAGCTGATTGGTCGCTCCCCTGCTTTCCTGGTGACCTGTGGTATCGTTGCTCCCCATTTACTTGATTTACTGCCTCCTAATTGTTGCCTGCAGTCTGCCCTGCTTGCCGCTTTACTGTTTTAGCATATTTAAAGCGCTATTGCAACTGTAGCTGGTATTGCGCGTTTCTCCACAAGCGCTCCGCTCTGCTGACCCCTCCGCCTCCATTTTGTTTGTTGTGGTCGCCCTCTGGAGCCCGCCTCGCCTCCCAGCTGAGCCGCCCTCCCACTAACTACAAACAGCGCTCCGTTACCTGAACGCACTGTGACTCGCTTCGCTCTCGAGCTGAGTGGTCGCTCCCCTGCTTCCTTGGTGACCTGTGGTATCGTTGCTTCCCTGGTGACCTGTGGTATCGTTGCTCCGCATTTACTTGATTTACTGCCTCCTAATTGTTGCCTGCAGTCTGCCCTGCTTGCCGCTTTACTGTTTTAGCATATTTAAAGCGCTATTGCAACTGTAGCTGGTATTGCGCGTTTCTCCACAAGCGCTCCGCTCTGCTGACCCCTCCGCCTCCATTTTGTTTGTTGTGGTCGCCCTCTGGAGCCCGCCCCGCCTCCCAGCTGAGCCGCCCTCCCACTAACTACAAACAGCGCTCCGTTACCTGAACGCGCTGTGACTCGCTTCGCTCTCGAGCTGAGTGGTCGCTCCCCTTCTTCCCTGGTGACCTGTGGTATCGTTGCTCAGCATTTTCTTGATTTACTGCCTCCTAATTGTTGCCTGCAGTCTGCCCTGCTTGCCGCTTTACTGTTTTAGCATATTTAAAGCGCTATTGCAACTGTAGCTGGTATTGCGCGTTTCTCCACAAGCGCTCCGCTCTGCTGACCCCTCCGCCTCCATTTTGTTTGTTGTGGTCGCCCTCTGGAGCCCGCCCCGCCGCCCAGCTGAGCCGCCCTCCCACTAACTACAAACAGCGCTCCGTTACCTGAACGCGCTGTGACTCGCTTTGCTCTCGAGCTGAGTGGTCGCTCCCCTGCTTCCCTGGTGACCTGTGGTATCGTTGCTCCGCATTTACTTGATTTACTGCCTCCTAATTGTTGCCTGCAGTCTGCCCTGCTTGCCGCTTTACTGTTTTAGCATATTTAAAGCGCTATTGCAACTGTAGCTGGTATTGCGCGTTTCTCCACAAGCGCTCCGCTCTGCTGACCCCTCCGCCTCCATTTTGTTTGTTGTGGTCGCCCTCTGGAGCCCGCCCCGCCTCCCAGCTGAGCCGCCCTCCCACTAACTACAAACAGCGCTCCGTTACCTGAACGCGCTGTGACTCGCTTCGCTCTCGAGCTGAGTGGTCGCTCCCCTGCTTCCCTGGTGACCTGTGGTATCGTTGCTTCCCTGGTGACCTGTGGTATCGTTGCTCCGCATTTACTTGATTTACTGCCTCCTAATTGTTGCCTGCAGTCTGCCCTGCTTGCCGCTTTACTGTTTTAGCATATTTAAAGCGCTATTGCAACTGTAGCTGGTATTGCGCGTTTCTCCACAAGCGCTCCGCTCTGCTGACCCCTCCGCCTCCATTTTGTTTGTTGTGGTAGCCCTCTGGAGCCCGCCCCGCCTCCCAGCTGAGCCGCCCTCCCACTAACTACAAACAGCGCTCCGTTACCTGAACGCGCTGTGACTCGCTTCGCTCTCGAGCTGAGTGGTCGCTCCCCTGCTTCCCTGGTGACCTGTGGTATCGTTGCTCCGCATTTACTTGATTTACTGCCTCCTAATTGTTGCCTGCAGTCTGCCCTGCTTGCCGCTTTACTGTTTTAGCATATTTAAAGCGCTATTGCAACTGTAGCTGGTATTGCGCGTTTCTCCACAAGCGCTCCGCTCTGCTGACCCCTCCGCCTCCATTTTGTTTGTTGTGGTCGCCCTCTGGAGCCCGCCCCGCCTCCCAGCTGAGCCGCCCTCGCCCCTCCCCCTCCACTATCCATATATGACAGTAGCTCCCGCGCGCAGCGTTCACGCGCAGCGATCGCGCCCAATTCGCGCCGAAGGTGCGCCAAAGGTAAGCCCGTCTACGCCCGTCCGCGCCTGGACCGCGCCCAGCGCCATACCCCCTGTCCCTCGCATTGCCCAACCATCCCGCATTACCTACGATGCCCCCACCCTCCTAGCCCTTAACCCCGGCCGCTCCCCCAACTGCGTCCAAGCCGCTCCTGGACACACCCATGGACCTTTCTCATGCTACTCCTGCAAATTCAGCGGCACCCACATCTATTCCACTAAGATCACCCCACAGACTTCTGATCCAAACAACCTACAATGCATCCTGCTCAACACCCGTTCGGTTCACAGGCACGCTATCGACCTCTGGAATCTACTAGACACCATCTCTCCGGACGTCGCCTTCCTAACAGAAACATGGATGAACGCCTCTTCCGCCCCAGACATCACCATTGCCATCCCAGAAGACTATAAGATCATACGCAAGGACCGTACCGGCCACACAGGAGGAGGGATCGCTATCGTCCACAAAAAATCCATCCACATCTCAACCAGCTCCAACGCCAATCTCGCCAACTCTGAACACCTTCACTTCCAGATCCACACCGACCCCAAAACCACACTCAGAGGCACCCTCCTTTACAGACCTCCAGGACCCCGCGCACAATTTAGTGAAGACATCACGGATTTTATCACCCCACACGCCCTCCCATCCAAAGATTACATCCTTCTGGGAGACCTCAATTTTCACCTTGAAAAGAACAACGACCATAACTCCACCACCCTTTTGGACAACCTCGCCAACCTCGGACTTATACAACTGGTCACTTCCCCCACCCACATCGCAGGTCACACACTCGACCCTATCTTCACCTCCTGCAACCATGTCTCCTTCAGCCACACTTCGGCTCTCCTCTGGACTGACCACAGCTGCGTCCACTTTACCTACAACAAGCCCAAACACAACAACCACCCCCAACCAACTCTACAAAGAAACTGGAACAAAATCACCATCGACCAGATCTCCTCATCGCTTCTTCAAAACGCCCCAGCCCACTCCTCAAACCCAGACCAAGCCGCCACCAACCTCACCCTATGGTTATCCAACAGCGCCGACATCCTAGCACCACTGAAAAAACGACAAATCAAACTTGGCAGCAAGAAAGCCTCCTGGTTCAACGATGATCTTAAGAAATCCAAGAAACTCTGCCGCTCCCTGGAGAAGGCCTGGAAAAAAGACCCAAACACCATCACCAAGGAAGCCTTCAAAAACGCCACTCGCACACACCACCAACTGATCCGAAAAGCAAAGAAAACCGCCTTCAAGGACCGACTAGATAGCAACGCCCACAACAGCAAGGAACTTTTCAACATCGTCAAGGAATTCACCAATCCCTCGGCCAACTCCGACATCACCCCCTCTCAAACCCTCTGCGACTCCCTAGCTTCATTCTTCCACAACAAAATTGCAGACATCCACAACAGCTTCGACAACAAACCGGGAGACCAATCCACCCAACCATCCGCTGGACCTTCACCACCCTCGAACATCCTTAATGACTGGAACCCAATCTCCACTGAGGACACTATCCGCCTGATGAACTCCATTCACTCAGGATCCCCCACAGACCCATGCCCTCACCACATCTTCAACAAAGCAGACTCCATCATAGCACCGCACCTCAGAGACATCATCAACTGCTCCCTCAACTCCGCCACCTTCCCGGAAAGCTGGAAACACGCAGAACTCAGCGCCCTTCTGAAAAAACCCACAGCGGACCCCACCGAACTCAAAAACTACCGTCCCATCTCGCTCCTCCCATTCCCGGCCAAAGTCATCGAGAAAGCTGTCAACAACCAGCTCGCCGCCTTCCTCGAAGCCAACAACTCCCTCGACTCCTCACAGTCCGGCTTCCGAGCCAAACACAGCACTGAAACCGCACTCATCGCAACAACAGACGACATTCGGACCCTACTGGACAATGGAGACACAGTCGCCCTCATCCTCCTCGACCTCTCCGCAGCCTTCGACACAGTCTGTCATAACACCCTTCTACAGCGCCTCAGAAACATCGGAATCCAAGGAAAAGCACTAGAATGGATCACCTCGTTCCTCACCGGAAGAACCCAGAGAGTCCGCCTTCCACCATTCAAGTCAGAGGCTACTGAAGTCATCTGCGGCGTTCCACAAGGATCCTCACTCAGCCCCACCCTTTTCAACGTATACATGAGCCCCCTCGCTACCATCGCACGCCAACACAACCTCAACATCATCTCCTACGCGGATGATACTCAACTGATCCTATCACTCACCAATGACCCTCACACCGCCAAAACTAACCTACACGAAGGAATGAAAGAAGTCGCCGAATGGATGAAACATAGCCGTCTGAAACTGAACTCTGACAAAACAGAAGTCCTTATCTTAGGTACCTCCCCCTCTGCATGGGACGATTCTTGGTGGCCAGAAGCCCTTGGAAAAGCACCCATCCCGACAGACCACGCACGGAACCTGGGCGTCATCCTGGACTCCTCACTTTCGATGCACAAACAAGTCAACGCCGTCTCTTCATCCTGCTTCAACATCCTTCGCATGCTCAAAAAAACATTTTGTTGGATCCCCACCGAAACTAGGAAAACGGTCACCCACGCCCTGGTCACGAGCCGACTGGACTACGGAATCACCCTATACGCCGGCACTACCGCTAAACTCCAGAAAAAACTCCAACGAATCCAAAACGCCTCAGCCAGGCTCATATTAGACATCCCGCGTAAAGAACATATCTCTGGTCACCTGAAGAACCTCCACTGGCTACCCGCCAATAAGAGGATCACCTTCCGGCTCCTAACCCATGCACACAAAGCACTCTACGAAATCGGACCAGAATGCCTCAACACTCGACTGTCCTTCTACTCTCCTTCCCGCCAGCTACGATCATCCAACCAAGCCCTTGCCACTGTACCCTGCATCAATAAAGCCACCATGGGAGGTAGATCCTTCTCCTACCTGGCTGCTAAAACCTGGAACTCCCTTCCCACTCACCTTCGCCTCACTCAGAATCACCTAGCATTCAGAAAGAAACTTAAAACGTGGATATTTGACAAGTAATTCCCCTCCCCTCCTCAAGCGCCTTGAGACCCTCTGGGTATGTAGAGCGCTATACAAATTCTTAGACTTGACTTGACTGACTTGTATGCCAACATGCTTCAGCCCATGTATAGGCCTAAGGGTCCACGGTTTTCTTCAGCGGACAGATGAGAATGGTGTCCCTTTCTGCAATGCTAACAAACAAATGATAAAGATTCAAAAAATTATTATTAGAATATCATACAGACGCCGAGTGGATATACTTATCCTAAGTCAGACGTTCTCTGGTAGGGATGTCCAACCAATTCTAGGTTGACTGCACGCCTCACACAAGTGTGGAAAAGAGGGGAGGTCTTGTAGGCACACAATCATCAAAGATCCCTGCCCCCCTCTGTCACCTACTCGGTCCGCAACTCGCATCGCTTCTCCTCTGCTTGGCTCTGTGCTTCTGGTGCAGAAAAACAGTCTAGAACTGAGCTCAGCGCACTTGGATGGTGCCTATCTAAGCACTGCACATGCCACTTCATTTGCGGAGGATGTCCCGCGGGACCGACGAATGCCGCATAACGACTCGCAAGGGATTGCACAAAATATCCGATCCAGTCTGACTCCTGGGAAATATTCTAGATAGTCTCTACCAGATAAGGCATGGCCGAAGGTAAGTAACTTGTTCTTCCACACAACACCTTTTTAGTTTTCGGTTTCTCTCGGTCCGAGCAGGATAGCTAGGCTCTCCCCCCTTTCACGTATGCATGTGTGACTTGCATTGTCGATGCTTTAGTATTATGTTTAGTTGGCCATTCTTTTACTTTAAACCATTTATTTTTTTTACCTTTTGCTGCATTCAGTTTCGGGAGGACACAACTTCTCTGCTGGCTTTGTAAACCCAATGATAGAAAAATATAGAAATCTTCCAGTGTTTTTTGCCGGGACATTATGAGGCTAACGTTGGTTCCTTTGGTGATATTTAATTAACTTGAGACACAAACGTGAAGTCCATGCTCAACCAGCAGGTGCTGTAACCACTTGAACATGTGAAATTAATTAAAAATACAAACTGCTGTAGTTTAAGGAGATAGTCAGGCCACCTCCTCTCATATTAACTGTGCTGTTAGGTAAGAGTTTTCTGTGATAGGAAATATGAGACCAGCTTTCAATCAATTAGCATTTGTAGAGCGAGGCACTGTCGCCCCTGGGGGTAGCTGGGTGTCTGAGGTCTCCGTTAGGTGAACTGTCGTAGGAGGAGCAAATTTCCTCTCAACTGCTGGTCTAAAATAATTCACTCTGCCTATATTAATGGGTCTTTGTAAAGTAATTCTACAAACTGGGTGATTGGCACTTTGCTATTTCAATATATTAGTTACTGGATTTATTTTTTTCTTTGTAGGACCAAATTCCAGACGACTGTCACCATGGCCACGACCAGTCAATGGATGGGACCACGCAAAGGTACAGACATGTGTTATTAGCAATGGCCCTGGTATGCGGTGCATGGCATGGTGGGTAGTGGGTGGAGGGAGGGGAAGGTCAGAAGAATGGTTTCCATATGAATGTTTAACGTTACTTTCCTTAATTACACTACATACTGAACCTCCGTCTCTTTTGGTTATTTATATATTTAAGAATGTATTTAAGATTTATATAGTCCAAGTCATTGGGTGAGCACGAAGGGAGAGAACTAGCTCGGGAAATTTATAGAGAGAGCATGGGTTGAAGGGCGTGTCACATTGGGCGATTGATGACCTTCTAGTTGAGGTGTCTGTTGAGGAGGAGATCCTTTAGCTGTCTCTTAAAGCTCAAGAAGGATGGGTTTGTCCTGATGTGTGTTGGTATGGAGTTCCAGATTTTGGGGAAATTGGTTGAGAACACGCGTGTCCGAGTTTTTTGTTTATGGACTTAGGGTGGAATGAAGAGTAGGGTGTATGAGCTTCTTGGGTTTCTCGTCTGACCTGCTGTTTTGAGTTTTGAGGCAAGGTAAGCAGGTTTCCCTGTGTGTAAGGCTTTGTGAGTGAGACAAGCAGTTCTGAAGCTGCATCGGGCTTCCATCGGGAACCTTTTCGGTTCTTTCAGAGCAAGGGAGACGTGGTCCTATTTTATTTATCCTGTGACCATTGTGGCTGTTGTATTGAGAGTGGTTCTGAGTAGAGCAAGGTGGGAGTCAGCAGCTCCTGTTATGGTGGCGTTCCTGTAGTCTAATCTAGACCGCACTAGAGCCTGCGTGGCGGACTTGAGATAATTGGGTGGTAGGTAGGGTTAGATTTTGTTTAGCAGTTTTTGGTTGTAACAGGCACTCTTCGCACTGTTCTTTATGTGATTTTTCATGGACCGTTTGGGGTCCAGACTGATTCCTTGAGATTTGACGGAGTTAGCTAGGGTTAGATTGCAGTTAAGAGTGTCTATGTAGTTTATCCAATTTTGCACTTGGGGTTACACATATGATTTTGATATGAGGAGAATTTCGGTCTTGTCTTGGTGGAGTTTTGGGTGGTTACGAGATAACCAGTGTCGGACTTCTTTGAGGGTGGAGTTTAGCCTTGTATGTTTTCTAGTGAGGAGATTTCCATGTACAACTGGGCGTCCTCTGCGTATAGTTGGAAGGGGATGTTTGCTTCATTGAGGGTGACAGTGAAAGGTTCCATGTAGGTATTAAACTGAGTGGGCGAGAGGACTGAGCCTAGCGGGACAGCCTGGATTATTGCCGTTGAAGCAGAGGTCTAGTTGCTTATTTTTATTAGTTGAGAGCGATTTTGTAGGAAGAAGAGCTTGGTGAATTTATCACACCTTTCTTTGGATATCTGAGGGTTTTTTGGTGCTGGGTTGGCGGTTTGATGTTTGATGATGTTGAAGAATTCTCTGTTTTTTTCTTTTGTCCAGGGCGTTGCAGAAGAAGGATTCTTTTTCATTCATGGATGTGTTTTTTTATATTTCCTGCGTTCTCTACTGAACCAGTCCAGGTGGTTTGTGGAAGGATCCTTTCGCCAGAGTCTTTCCACTGTTCTGAGCTGTTTTCTTTTCATGTTCAGCTCTTTGTTGAACCAAGATCTCAATGGTGTGTTTCTCATCATTTTTAGTTTTTAAGGGGCTACTTGGTCCAGTTTGAAGGTCATTGTTGAGTTGTAGTTATTGGTGAGTTTAGTTGTGGAGAGGTTCTTCGATGGGGGTGGGGGAGCTAGTTGAGCTAACATTCTTTAAGGACCGCTAATGGAACCTGACATATATTTCTTGTCCATTGGAAGGTTTTTTGGAGTGCGGGTTGGGTTTGGAAGACACTTTGTTGAAGGGGAAGAAAACTACGTGGTTGTCCGGGGAGGATGTTGTTAATTTTTTGTGCACTATGATAGCATCTAAGGTTGAGCCTTCGTTTTACTTTAGCCGTTGCAGTGCTGGTAGAGGTTTTTGCTGAGCAAGAGGTCATTTAAGGATGGATCTTGGAGGGGGGGTTGTCCTATTAGCTGCCAGGTTGTAATGTTTGGCTAGTTACTCCGCCTCACTCAGACATTGTGGTGCTTAATCTTTTAGGCCTTTGAGCTTTGTTGTTGAGAGGCATAGTGGACCAGCTGCGTGGTTGTGCCCTCGCTAGCCTTGGAGTTTGGTGGTTGCTGCATTTAGTGGGGTGGTGGTGATGGGCAGCGGAATCAGGACGTGAGTTTAGTTTCATTGAGATATTAGTAAGATCCTGTAGTCACCTACCTACTCTGTATCCAAGCGGAAGGCATCAGTTTCGCAGTCACGCACCAGCCAAGCAGCGCATCAGCCTCCCAGCCCACCTCTCGCCGCACCCGCTCCGCGGGTGCCGCTTCACTGGTGGGTGCTGGTAGAGGCAGCATCTTGAAGGACTGAGGCAAGGACACCGGCAGCAAGGCAGCAAGGCGGTAAGGGGCGCGAGGGACCAGCGGGGCTGCGAGCGTGCGGGGACTTCATTACCCAGAAGTCCCTGCAAGACCAAGGAAGAGCTTCCGGTCCGCTCTCCCTGCTGGCCCGCCCCCCGCCCATCAAAGTCCGCTATAAGCGTCCCTCTACCTCTACTCTGTGGGACACCTACCTACTCTGTATCCAAGCGGAAGGCATCAGTTTCGCAGTCACGCACCAGCCAAGCAGCGCATCAGCCTCCCAGCCCACCTCTCGCCGCACCCGCTCCGCGGGTGCCGCTTCACTGGTGGGTGCTGGTAGAGGCAGCATCTTGAAGGACTGAGGCAAGGACACCGGCAGCAAGGCAGCAAGGCGGTAAGGGGCGCGAGGGACCAGCGGGGCTGCGAGCGTGCGGGGACTTCATTTCCCAGAAGTCCCTGCAAGACCAAGGAAGAGCTTCCGGTCCGCTCTCCCTGCTGGCCCGCCCCCCGCCCATCAAAGTCCGCTATAAGCGTCCCTCTACCTCTACTCTGTGGGACACCTACCTACTCTGTATCCAAGCGGAAGGCATCAGTTTCGCAGTCACGCACCAGCCAAGCAGCGCATCAGCCTCCCAGCCCACCTCTCGCCGCACCCGCTCCGCGGGTGCCGCTTCACTGGTGGGTGCTGGTAGAGGCAGCATCTTGAAGGACTGAGGCAAGGACACCGGCAGCAAGGCAGCAAGGCGGTAAGGGGCGCGAGGGACCAGCGGGGCTGCGAGCGTGCGGGGACTTCATTTCCCAGAAGTCCCTGCAAGACCAAGGAAGAGCTTCCGGTCCGCTCTCCCTGCTGGCCCGCCCCCCGCCCTTTACGCCTCCTACTTAACAACATCTCTCTCCCGCAGCGCGGGACGCAGCTCGGGCGAAGACTGGACGGCCCCGGCCCTGTCACCCTGCACTCCACGTCGACCCCCTAGTCCCCCACGAATTCTAACGCACATCACTGGGACTCATGATGCGTCCCAAAACAAGAAGCGCGTCCAAGAAAGCGACACTGGTGACGCAAGTGACCGGCCCTATAGACCTTTTCATATCCAGGGTCAATGACACCATTGACAAGAGCATCATCCTACTGGAGAAAAGAGTCTCTTTGGACCTCATGCAGGCAAAACGATCTTCGCTCGGTTCACTTGCCACCGCAAACTCCCCCGTTCACCAGGTGGCTAATAACTGCTCCCTACCATTGCCATTAACCATCGTTCCTACAATGACTGTTCCAAATTCCGTAGATTTATCCGTAACCCAATCGGACTCTGATCAATCATACGTCGATCTCGACGCAACCCCAGATTTAGAAGCCTGTCAATCACCGGCTGAGAAACTAGACCAGAGTGCCATCAGTAATCCTTTACCACCTGATCCGGTAACGACCCTAGAACCAACAAAAATAAGGGAAAATACCTCCACCCTCCCCAAGGCAATGCCAATCATCAAGGAAAATCCAAAAACAAAAATAAAGAACCATAATTTGATCACACCTACCCCAAATTCCTCGGCAGGTATCCCCTGTTGGGTGGAAAACATGGTTATGGACCTAAAATCCGACCTTGAAGCCAAAATCACAGCGCAGATCAAACCTCTCATATCAAAGTTGGACAGACTCACGTCACTAATCAACACCAAATGCAATTGTAAATCAAGCAGGAATGGTCCCGCCCCAACGCAGGGAGCAAAGGAAATACTCCAAAAAAAACCATCCAGCACCAAACAAATAACAGGCATAACAGACAAGTCTAACATCTCACTAACCAGAAAAGCGGCAGTAACACATTCTTTAGCTAAAAAAGGGAGCAATCTGGATGTCTCCCAAAACACTCTGGAGGCGGTAGATCTTTCCTCCGCTATACAAACAGGTCCAGCAGGTCAAACAAAAACAAATAACAGACAAACAAAAGGAAACTCCACCATTCCAGCAGAGACCCCCTCCCAAGAAAAACCATCAGATCTGAAGACTAAGCAACCTCGGCCTAAAATAATTAACTTACCCCCGGAAGCTTCTCCCTTCGTGGTGGTGTTAACAGCAGTTCCCCCACTGAAGGAGGGCGCAAGAGAAACTTTCGCAGAGCTGAGGAACAAATGTGCCCAGTGGCTCCAACTCCATAGACCACTACCCGCCCATATTAGGGGTGACATCTTCTCCGCACGTAGAGGAGATTGGGTTGGTAGAAGCACGAAGGCAATAGCGGGGGACGTCATCAGCATCAAATTCAGGGAGATAGGGGCATCAAACTACATTTGCAATTCGCCCAATAGAGGACCTGCCACTAAAATAAATCCCCTTCCCTTGTCTTACTTCTTACCCCCATCCTCAAGGCAAAATTTCCCCTTTCATGTACGCCCACCAAACACCGGCCCTATAAACTCCTCTGAATACAACATGTATCATCACCATCAGTACCCAGATAGGCCACGTTTTTCGCAAAATTTACAACAACCAGCTTTCCAGTGGCAACCACCCGCCTTATTTCCCCAACCCACACACCTTGCTACCCAACCTCCTGTTAACCCACCTCAACATCCACATCATACCACCCAACAATGGTGGCAACCTCAGCAATCCATGCATTACAACACCCATTTATGGCAACAGCCGCGGCAAGGATGGTTCCCCCCATTCAACCCACTAGGCCCAAACCATCAAGGCAGAGATAGGGACGAATGGAGTGGGCAGGATCATCGGACAAAGTACAATGACCCCACACGTTGGGATAGCTGGAATGGCCTCCAATTAGCAAACAGATATAGTCCCCTGGAGTGCGTTGATTGACTACCACAACCTCAGGAATACTCCCAAACTCATACAGACCGTTTGGAACCCAGGGAACCCCCATCAGTCCCTCCAGTCCTAGAGATTCCACCAGCTCCCGAGATCCTCAATGAATTAAAAAGTACAAAAAGCTCAAGGGACAGCTTAATAATCCTGAGCCTGATCTCGTGGAACATCGCTGGATTAAGGACAAAAATAGAGGATGGGACAATCCTGTACCACACGCTTAACCATCAAGTATTATGCATACAGGAGACATGGTCACTACAAGAACATCACCTGCAGGGGTACAAAACGTACTCGTCTCTCGCGCAGTCGGGACATACAGGTAGACCAAAGGGAGGTCTGTGTATTTACATAGCTAACACTATCCAAAACGTTAAAATAAAGGTTATAGAACTGGCACCAAATTTACAGATCCTTGGTCATTACCTCCAGAAAAGAGAGTCAATGATTCTTATCAATTTTTACAACAATCTGGATGAATTGGGCTTTGAGAGAGTCTTGGCCCACCTCCACGAAAAACTAACTACTCTTAGAATGCAACAAGGAGAAGGAGGCCCGGCAACAATACTATGGGCAGGCGACTTCAATCTTCACGCCTGTACCCAAGTAAAAAGAAAATGCCCTGGCATGGTGACAGAAGACGGCCTCTTACTTACCCATTTCACGCACAACAAAATGGGAAGGCAAATGAATGATCTCCTATCCGACCTGGATCTCCAGATAGTAAACACCTTGGACTATGGGGAAAACTCACTTGCACCTACCTATATTGGAAGAGGTTACCAAACTACGGTAGACTTTATAATTATATCAGCATCCTTACAATTAAGAGTAAAGAACTTTGAAGTAATACCGAATTCTCAAAGTGACCATGCAATACTAACTCTGGAAGTTTCACTAAATTACCAAAAATGTTCTCCAGTAATAATAGCCAATGCATTGACTCAGGAAAATATCAACATGGATAAAGTAAATGGGTATACCATAAAATGGGAGAGGATAAATCCAGAGGAACTCACCAAAGAGCTAATAAGATCAGTCTATCCCCAAATTAAAATCTGTTTGGATATAGCTACTAATGACACGGAGCTTCTAACTAACTTCGCCCAAATTATGGAAAAAATTAAGGTGTTACTCACAAGAAAACAAAAACTCGGCTCATCCCGGCCTAATGGCTGGTTTAATCAAGAGTGCACTAAGGCTCATACAAAACTAAAGTTAGCCTTAAATAAAAATGAAAGGGATCCCAGTACAATAGCCACTCTCAGAAGTGAATATCATAAAATAAGGAAAAAGAGGAAAGAGGAACTGAAGCAAGCGCTGTGGCACGAACTCCACACCAGTGCCCAGGAAAAAAACTCTAAAGCCTTCTGGAGAATTATAAGAACTCCTTTTTTGGCAGACGAGACTTGCCCAAAAATCGAAGCCGCCATAGACGCCGCAACTTGGGTATCACACTTCACCAGTATCTTCCAAAAACCAATCCCTGACCAAGAGCTGGAAGAAGAGGAAAAAACATTCCTACCATACCCTATAGATATAAATTTTGAAATTCCTGAGATTCTTGTGGCATTGAACTCTACCAAAAAAGGAAAAGCTCCAGGGCCGGATGGTGTCCCGGCAGACCTTTTTAAACATCAAACAGAACTTTGGGCACCAATTCTAACAAGAGTCTGCACCGCTACGGCAAAAATAGGAATTCTGGAGTCTTGGACTAGGTCCATCATGGTGCCGATTTTTAAAAAAGGTAATCGTATGGACCCCGCCTGCTATCGCCCAATTTCCCTGTTGGACTCATTGGGAAAAATAGCAGGAAGAGTGATTTTAGAAAGACTTCAGGACTGGGCGGAAGAAAGAGGAATTCTATCCGACCTTCAATTCGGATTCAGAAAAGGATTAGGTACCGTGGAACAAGCCCTAAATTTATCAATAATCTTCGGAAAATATGTGCATGCAAAGAAAGCAAAACTTTATATGACCTATGTTGATCTGTCCGCGGCTTTCGACTGCGTCTCCCACACAAAATTGTGGTCCCTTTTAGCACAGATGGGGGTAGACCCACCACT
This sequence comes from Lissotriton vulgaris, assembly GCF_964263255.1. NCBI lineage: Eukaryota > Metazoa > Chordata > Amphibia > Caudata > Salamandridae > Lissotriton > Lissotriton vulgaris. Next base: position 162,059 of record NW_028250369.1, on the reverse strand, counting down.
CCTGAACTTTTTAAGGGAACTCTATTCCAACCCATCCGCAAGAGTTCGCTACGGGATAAAGGGAGAACTGACGGCGTCCTTCACAGTAGAGCGTGGGGTCAGACAAGGATGTGTCCTGGCACCCTTCCTTTTCTCCCTCTATACCAACAACTTGGAGGTCGAGCTACTAAAGGGTGCCCGTGACCTCCCATTGGCCAAACATCGCCCGATCCCCGCTCTGCTGTATGCGGATGACGCCGTCCTCCTCGCACAAACTCCCCGTGAACTCCAAAGGTCCCTTAATAGATATTCCCAGTTTATGAGAACTCTTGACCTCCATATAAATGTGAAAAAGACTTTCGTAATGAAGGCTGGGGTCGGGAAAAAACAGCAAAACTCTATCTACCTCGACAGTCAAAAAATTGACTCAACAAACGAATACTGTTATTTGGGGGTCATGATAGACAATAAACTCTCCTGGAAACCAGCAGTAGAAGCCAGAAAACATTGTTTTAAAAGAGCATTAGCCGCAGTGGTGTCGTTTTCTCAAAAATTAGGAAAACGTCCGCCCAGGGAACTGATAACCATATATAAAGCCAAGTGCCAATCTACAGCTTTATATGGAGCAGGACTATGGGGACACACGGATGTCACCTCTCTGCAAATCGCAGAAAATACGTTTTTCAGATTCATCCTATCTGCCCCCAAAACTTCCTCTGTTTACGCCTGCCACTTAGAATTAGGGGCACCATATATCGAAGATCTTGCCAAAATCCAACCACTTCTTCTCTGGCGACGTATTTGGGCGTCAGATAAAAACGACCTCACAAAAACAATATTGGCGGATGCAATGTCTCTGGACTACGTTTTAAAAATTAAATGGCTGGCCTATATTCGGACCTTTCTTGGCGACCTTGGAATAGAAAAATATTATCTTAATCCCGAAAAAATTGGAGAACTCTCAAACGATAACTTAAAAAAGCGAGCGTTGGATCATTTGACTAACTTGAGACTTCAGGCAGAAGCTGGGAAACAGTCGGCGCAGCATGCCATGCTGGTTCAATCTACCCTTTCAATGCAGCCCTATTTAAACCTTGACATTGGTACCTTTGAACGATTTCTCCTGATAAGATTCAGACTGAACATATTTCATAAACTGGTAGTCTTCCCAACACCAAACGTTTGGGACCTAAATCCACCTCCATGTCCATGTGATGGGATATCAGGTCAATCCACTCTTCATACAGTTCTGTTCTGTAAATTTTATCAGGAACACCGCAAACTCTGGCTACTGACCCTTTTAAAATCTTGGGGTCTCAGACAATGTAGAGCAGCCATGTTGAGCTTGCAGCTTTTGGACACCGAAGCCACATGTTACCATGTCCTTAATTTTCTGAAATGTATATACAGACATAGGAAAAACCTTTAAATTATAATAGTACTGTATATATTACCGAAATTCTTTTTTGCTGTTTTTAAGTAATTGGTAAACAGATCTCATTGAAGATTTTTTAATTGTACTGCTTTTATGGATTGTAATAATCCGAATAAAGTTTATATTTGATTTTGATATTTGATTTGTAGTCCTCTTCTAGGTGGGTTTCCATGTGCGTTTGATGCTCAATTAGCCAGGCCATGGGTATTTGATTTAGTGAAAGGGGTGTGCGGGAGTTGTGCTTTCTTTTGTGTGGGGTAGGGCTGTTCATAGTCCTAGAGTGAATGCCGGTGGGAGTGGGTTATGCAATGTCGTGGGGGGGTGGGATATGGATGGTATCTGAAAGAGACTGTTAGTTAAAGATTCCTTACCTTAGAATTACCTCCAGGCCTCAGACTGGATCCAGAGAATTTTTCTCTTGACAGTACCCATGCGTGTCCGTAGGTGGCGTCCGTCGGCTTCGCGTCCGTTGTCGCCGCTGCCGGGAGAATGTTGTGATGTCTACTTAGACACCGCCCCTGCGCGCCTACGTCAGTTGTTTCTTTTTCAGCGCCAGCCTTGTGCAGATCCGAAGGGAGCTACCCCTTTAGTCATTTTTTTACTACGTTTTTCCCGACTTATGTTGAGTTCTTTTTTTAGTCTATCGACTCCTGGTGTACCTGGGATGTCCCATCGTCAGACCAGGTTCAAACCGTGTGAGGCCTGTACCCACCTGATGTTGGTTACGTACCCCCCACCTTGCATCCCTTTTGGTGCCTGGAGCGTGACCACGACCCTAAATTGTGCTCCGACTACCGGACCATGAATCCAAAGTCTTTGTGGGAGCGATCCTGTAAGTTGTTGAAGGCTCGGTGTTCTGTCCGTGTTGCTCAAGGTCCCGGTCGAGAGGAAGGTCTCAGGACTGGTCGCAGAGCCACCACCATCATTTGTCATCCACGTCTTTGAGATCTTCGGGTAAGTCGAAGCACAAGAAGAAGGTGAAGAAGCAGCGTCTCTCTTCGCCTTCTCCCCGTCAGTCGGCCGACGCAACGTGGGACCCGGAGCAGTCATCGCTCTCCAGCTCCATCTTCGTAGGCTGCTTCAGGGACGGCTCAGAGCTTTCCTCCTTTTCCCAGTGCCAGAGCGTCCCCTGCCCAGTTATGAGCTTTCTACGACGCGCTTCATGGCATCTTTGGACAGCCCAACTCTGTGGTGCGCCATCGGGCCCCGCGGACTTGGCGGGGGCCCTGGAACTTCGATGCCGGTGGCCCTGGCGCTGGAAGGCCAACGAGGATCCAGATCGACGCTGGTCGACCTCACAGTACCATTCCCGGCGCCGATCCGGCGACTACTCGCCCGGTGCCAGTCATGTGCCAGACTGGCAGCGACCCCAGCCTCACCCCCACATTAAACATGGCGCCGGACCCATGCCGGAACCGGCGCCAGAAGGCACGTTTGTGCCTCTGTTCATCCCTGGTCTTCCTTTCAGGCCTAATTGGCAAACATATGAGGGTGAGGAGGACTGGGAGGGGTCTGTGAACCCTTTAGCTGACCAACTTTAGGAGCCAAATTGGCGAGAGGACCTGGATAACGCCAGTGGTATGGATACCTCTCCTGACCTTTGCATGCTTTCTCCCCCTAAAGTTCCTACTGGGGAGGGAGCGTTGTATGCCGTGGTATTGCCTAGGGCGGCTGAGGCCTTGTGCCTGGAGCTTCCTACAGTGGCAGTCAGGACTTATCTCCTGACAGAGGTGGTTTAACTGGTGGCGGCCTCTTCTGAGCCCCTTCTGCCTTTCAATGAAGCCCTCACAGACGTCCTTCTGGGCACTTGCTCCAAGCCTAGCACAGGGGCTATTGTGGACAGGATGATTACCCGACGCAACAGCCCAGCCCCACGCCACCCACTTTTCCTCTCCCAACGACCAACCCCTGAGAGCTTGGTGGTCCAAGCCTCGTCCTCTAAGGGTGCATTCCCTACTGCTCCCCCAGACCGATAATCCTAGATGCTGTACCATCTTGGGAATAAAATGTTTTCTTCCCCCAGATTAGCGATGCGGACGGTGAACACGCATGCCTCTTGGGTCGTTATACCCATACACTGTGGGATACGGTTGCACAAGTGCTGCCACACTGCCTGGAGGAGGCCCGGGCCGTTCTCACCAGCGTAGTTGCAGAGGTTAGAGACGCAGCCAAATTCACCATCACATGTGGGCTGGATACCGCCGACTCACTGGGCAGAACGGTTTCCACGTCAGTAGCCCTGAGGTGCTATGCCTGGTTGAGGATGTTTGGTTTTTCTGGGGATGTCCAATCCACCTTACTGGACATGCTCTTTGATGGCCGTCATCTTTTCGGTGACAAGGCAGACTCCGCGCTCAAGCGTTTCAAGGATTCTAGGGCTATGGCCAGATCCTTGGGCCTCGCAGCGATCACTTATCCCACATACTCTGCTTTCCACCCCTTTTGTGGCTACGGAAAGGGTGCCCCACCACATTTGACCTAGTCTAGCCACCGGTTCACGCAAGCTGCCCAACCTGTGTGTGGCCGCGGAACCCAGCGACGAGGGTCTGGAGGCCAGCGGGCAGACCAGTCCACCCATAACCTCCTGCAGCAGCCTACAAAACCTCCTAGTCTGACCTATCAGGGCCACCAGAGGTCAGTGGGCGGCAGGATTCACCATCACCTTCCCCACTAGCAAAACATCACGTCGGACAGGTGGGTTTTGCAGATAGTTCGAAGGGGCTACTCCCTCCCCTTCGAGACTTCACCTCTCTCTATGCCACCATCCTTCCATCGCATGTTGGAGAATAACTTGGCCTTTCTCCGTCATGAAGTTGCAGCTCTCTTCACCAAGGGAGCTATTGAAAGTGTCTCTGTGCCAGATGTAGGTGTGGTTGCTACTCCCACTACTTTCTGGTACTCTAAGAAGGACAAAGGCCTGCTTCTAATTTCTAATTTAATTTCTAATTTAAAATATTTCTAGAGCCCAGTGTACACCTTGCGGTTTCTTGGCGCTAGGGGGATCGGCAACTGAGGAAAAGAGACCAGTAAAAGATAAAGGGGGTATTGAGAGAGTTTAAGTGGGGAAGGCCTGGCTGAAGAGGAACGTTTTCAGATCTCTACGAAAGGGGAGATACTGGGTGGCAGAGCGGAGGTGATCAGGGAGTGAGTTCCAGAAAGTTGGAGCCAGGGTGGTATCTTCGAACTCAGGGCCCTCAACCTCTTCCTCCAGAAGGAGAAGTTCAAGATGCTCACATTGGCTTAGGTCCTGTCTGCCTTCGACCCCAGGGACGGGATGGTACTGTTGGACTTGCAAGACTCATATTTTCATGTCCCTGTCCTGCCAGCCCACAGACGTTACCTACGGTTCACAGTAGCCCACAAGCATTTTCAGTTTACTGTGCTTCACTTTGGCTATACCAGCACCCCTCGGGTGTTCACGAAAGTGATGGTGGTGGTTGCAGCTTATCTGCGCAGATCAGGGGTTCCAGTCTTCCCCTATCTCGACGACTGGCTGTTGAAGGCGAGCTCGTCCTAGGCTGTTGTCTACCACCTCCAGACTACGGCAGACCTCCTGCACTTGCTGGGGTTCACTATCAATGTGCCAAAGTCACACCTGATTCCCTCTCAGAAGCTCCTTTTCATCGGAGCAGTTCTGGATACAGCGCAGTTTCAGGCTTATCCTCCCGAGCAGCGAGTCCTGGATATTCAGGCTATGATACCAATGTTTCAGCCTCTATCCCGTATTTCGGTGAGATTGACCCTGAGGCTGCTAGGCCTCATGGCCTCCTGCATCCTGCTGGTGGATCATGCCAGGTGGCATATTTGGGCTCTGCAGTGGGACCTGAATTTCTAGTGGACACAGCATCAGGGGACTCTTTCTGACGTCGTCCAGATCTCAGAGAGAGGACTGCATGTCTATTGCTGTGGTGTCTCACAAATCAAGATTCGATCAGCGGCAGATCGAGCGGACAGTGGTGACGGATGCATCCCTCCTGGGATGGGGTGCCACCTGGGAGAGGCGGAGATCAGAGGTCTCTTCACATCAACCCTTTGGAGCTCCAGGAGATTCGTCTTGCACTGAAGGCATTCCATCCTGCTATCAAAGGTAGAGTAGTGCATGTGTTCACAGACAATATTACCGCTATTTGGTACTGCAACAAACAGGGCGGAGTGGGGTGTGGACCCTATATCAAGAGGCTCTTTGCCTTTGGACATGGCTTGAACATCGGGCATATCCCTGGTGGTTCAACACCTGTGAGGTTCTCTGAATGCCAGGGCGGACTAACTCAGCCGTCGGTAATTGATGGATCACGCATGGCGTCTTCACTCAAAGGTGGTGCAACGTCTCTTTCAGCAGTGGGGCGAGCCTTGGTTAGATCTGTTCGCCACTGAAGCGAATTTTGAATGGGGCACTTGCTCATTGGCGCTTTTCGTCGCGAGTGGAACTGCGGCCTCCTGTACACCTTTCCGCCTGTACCACTTCTGCCCAGAGTGCTGAAGAAGATCAAGCACGACCGGGCCCAAGTTATCATTGTGGCTTTGGTTCAGACGCGAAGAGTCTGGTACCCTGAGTTCTGAGCATGGCCATCGATCCTCTGATCAGACTGCCTCTTCGGGAGGATCTTCTGTCACATCAGCAGGGGACGGTCCTCCACCCGAATCTATCCAGCCTCCATCTCCTTTCGTGGAGATTGAGTTTCGACAGTTGACAGCTTTTGACCTTCTTCCCGAAGTCTGTAATGTCATCTTGGCAGCCAGACATCCCGCCAGTAAAACGATATACGCCTGTAGATGGAACAAGTTTGTGGCAAAGTGCACAACAAAGGCTGTGAACCCCTTTTCTGCCCCTCTTTCAGAAGTACTCTTGTTCATTCTGTCTTTAGCCCAGCAAGGCTCTGCGCTGGGCACTCTTAAAGGCTATCTTTCGGCCATATCTGCCTTTCTTCGTCTTCCTGATCAGCCTTCTCTTTTCAAGTCCCCTATCGTAAATAGATTTCTAAATAGCATTACTCCCCTTTTTCCTCCTTCTCCGTTCATAATGCCCCAGTGGGGCTTGAACCTGGTCTTAACGTATCTTATATGCGCTCCCTTCGAGCCTCTTCACAACTGTCCTCTCAGGCTTCTCACTCTGAAGACAGATTTCCTTGTTGCCATCACCTCTGCTCGCAGGGGTGAGATCACTAGGTCTAGAGCGGCGAGTCTTTCGGCAAGAACTTTGTTTGGGTTTCACTAGATTGAGCTGGAAGTGAAAATATGCCCGACTCTGCGAGCCTATGAAGCTTGTTGAATGTTTGAAGCACCAAATTGATCCTGACGATTAGTAGGAATTCTGAAGACTGGTAAAACCGTGAGTTCAATGAGGAGAGTAAAATGTATTGTTTCTTCTCTTTTGTAATCCTAACGGTGTGGGCAGGCCTTAGCGTGCTTGGACCCCCGTAGGACTCTTTTTTTCTTTCTTTTTCTTGATCCTGAAGAAAGCTGAGCTGAAACAGCATCACCAGCAGAAACATGTCGACCATCCACACTAAGTTGATGGTATTATAATTCAAAATCCCAGCAACTTCACTGTTTTTATTGTGAACAACTGGCCCTTAATAAAGTGTGTTGAGGCACAGTTGTGATCTTTTAACATACACTTCCCTTCACTGATCACTCTTTCACACACACCCGCTCCGCTGCACTCGCAGGCGTTGAAGCACACAGGTGGGGATAGTCGGCCCTACCAGTGACTGAACCCCATGATGAAGCATGTCACCACTAGGGTGAGTGAGGGTTCTTTTAGAAAATAATAGATTTTCCTTCACTGCAAACCCCCCCTTTTAGTTTTTTGACCACTTGAACTAGAGTAATTTAATTAATTCACTGTGTTGTAGATTTCCACTTGTGACAAACTGTCGTATAGCTAATTCACTTATGTAGGCGCTCTTTTGTTGATATAAGTTATAGAATTTGGGGTAGGAGAGTAGCCATTATTCCCTTCCTCTCTTGTTGTATATACATGTCATTTTGGCTGCCAGACATCCCGCCAGTAAAACGATATACGCCTGTAGATGGAACAAGTTTGTGGCATAGTGCACAACAAAGGCTGTGAACCCCTTTTCTGCCCCTCTTTCAGAAGTACTCTTGTTCATTCTGTCTTTAGCCCAGCAAGGCTCTGCGCTGGGCACTCTTAAAGGCTATCTTTCGGCCATATCTGCCTTTCTTCGTCTTCCTGATCAGCCTTTACTTTTCAAGTCCCCTATCGTAAATAGATTTCTAAATAGCATTACTCCCCTTTTTCCTCCTTCTCCGTTCATAATGCCCCAGTGGGGCTTGAACCTATCTTAACGTATCTTGTATGCGCTCCCTTCGAGCCTCTTCACAACTGTCCTCTCAGGCTTCTCACTCTGAAGACAGCTTTCCTTGTTGCCATCACCTCTGCTCGCAGAATGACTGAGCTTCAAGCTCTATCATCCAAACCTCCTTTTCTGCCTGTTCATCCGGACAAAGTGGTCCTTCGTACGAGTCCCTATTTTCTTCCCAAAGTGGTTACCTCTTTCCATATAGAACAGACCATCACTTTGCCCACCTTCTTCCCTCCTCCACACCCTTCCAAGGAGGAGGAGAGATTCCACTGTTTGGACCCAAAATGTGCGCGGTCTTTCTATCTTTACGGCACAAAGGATTTCCGGGTGGACGATCAACTCTTTGTTGGCTATGTGGGCGTGCAGAAAGGTTGGGCTGTGAAAAAACGTACCATCTCTCTGTGGGTTCTCCTATGCATTAAAATCTGCTATTCCCTAGCAAAAAAAGAAGCTCCAGTGGGACTGCGTGCCCACTCCAAAAAGGCTGCTGCAGCTGCGACTGCCCTGGGACATGGAGTCTCACTCGTTGACATCTGTCGGGTGGCCTGTGCGTCACTGCACACGTTTACTAAACACTAGTGCCTAGACAGCCAAGTCCGGAGAGGCAGCTATTTTGGACGTTCTGTTCTCCAGGATTTTCTAGTGTGAACTTAGTTTGCAGACGCACCTGTGGGGTTGGCATTGCTGGGGTATCTATTCTAAGGTAAAGAATCTATAACTAACAGTCTCCTTCAGATGAACAAGTTACTTACTTTCGGTAACAATGTATCTGTAAGAGACATATGTTAGCTATAGATTCCTTACTGACCACTCATCCTCCCCGTCCTGCGAACTAACTTCTAGGGATAGGGACTCCCTTCCAGGGCCCTAGGTATGTGCACCAGTGGTCAGTGTCTTGCATGGCTCTGCGCTTCTGGCGTGGAAAGTCGTGTCAGAACTGACGTCAGCACGCAAAGGCGGCGTCTAAGTATACATCGATATATCATCCCAGCAACCACGAAGCCGACGACGGATGCGGAGTCTACAAACGCCACCTACCGACGTGCAGGGGTACTGCTAAGCGAAACATTCTCCGGATCCAGTCTGACGCCTGGAGGGAATTCTACGGTAAAGAATCTATAACTAACCTATGTCTCTGACAGATACATCGTTACCAGTGGTAAGTAACTTGTCCTACTAGTTTCTTTGTTGTTAATTTGGGGCTGGTGGGAGTGTAGCGTAAGCCTCTCAGAAATTATTTAGTCAGCACCTTGGGGCAGGTGGGTGGTGGGAGTTGGGAGCATGCGCACTTTGGTTGCCGCCCTGTGATGTTCGAGAGGCCTGCGGGGGTTGGAGGGGCGGGACAGGGAGTGCAGCTTGTGTTTGGGCTGGGGATTATATGAGTTGTTGGGGAGGTGGGTATGGTTATTGGTGTAGTGGTGTAAGTCAGGTGGCTCCCAGGTGAACTGAGTTTGGTGTCGGCTGGGGTGGGGGAAGGTGGGTTATGAGTGAGGGGTTAGAGTTAGGAGTGTAGTTCTTGAGTGCTTATGGATCTACCCTTGATGATTAATGACGGAGTAATTTGGATAGAAAAAAATAAAGTATAAAGAACAGCAGTTTAGCATGATTGTATTTTTAAAGAAAACTGTGAAATTTCTGGAATGGTCAGATTAATCCTATAACCCTGACTCCTGTTAAGAGCTTGATCAATCAGGAATACATCTTATTGATTACAAGGAATTTCATAAGTGAAACAAACTCAGAAGTAGTATATATTTGTGAAAAAGTTCCTTTCCTGGGATTAATAAATTTAATTTTAATATTAGCAAAGATTTAATAGAATTGTAGCTTCTGTGTCACCCATCGCTTTAATGACTTTTTCTTGCCCCATCCGTCTACTGAAAGTTAGCTCATCAGGATTGACTCCCCCACTTTAAATTTAGAAATGGGGCCAAACATTTTAAGTTAATGGATCGGTATTCGAAATGTGACCTTTTTTTTTAATACTTTGGGACACGCAAATTTAAATACAAAACCTTATAACTTCGCTCTTCAGACTTGATTTCCACTAGACCTGCTCATCTTACATCCTTATTCCTGCTTGATCAGTCTCCTCACATCACCCAGTGATGTTGCACACAATCTAGTTCTATTTCAGGTAGTGCCCCTCCGCCTACAGCGGCATCTTTTTCTGACCCTTGCTAAATAATTAAATTATTATTATTTTTTTTAAATTATTGCTTTCTGAAAGTTATACCAAGAATGCATCCTAAAATCCGTGTTTTCTTCTGGGGTTTTTTTATACATCTTTTTGCCTACATTGTGTATTCCTTAGATTCACATACATAGTAAGGTTGAATATCCACCCCCGCCTCCTACCCTTAAACACTTGTGTAAATTAGAACCATTCTTGGTATACTGGACATTTTGTTTTCCTCTGTCCAAGCAAGATGTCTAGAATTGCGCCCTTTTCACGAATAATACCTGGTTTGTCTTGAGTTTTTGATGTGTTAGTGGTTTATTTAGGTGGGACTTCTTTTATTTTAAATCTTTTTTTCCTTACCTTTAGGCGGATGTATCTTTGATACGAGTGAAAATTTTATTTTGTTTTTGTTACCATTGTGGCAGTGTTTGACCAGCATATTCGACTGCATGTAAATCGTTGTGAGGGGGCATTTTGTCAGGACGTCATGTTTTCTGTCCTCAATTCGTTTTTTTATTTGGTGTATTTGTTCCTTTGCTTACTTCAAACAAAAACTAAGAAAGCAAGTTCCAGCCTGCGTTAGGTTGCCAACTCCGAGGCCAGGAGCAAATGGAAGTGAAGTGGAAACTATCTGCCTATTAGGCTTTCTGGAATTAAGTATTAAAGTCTCCAGATACCATACTATTCCATTTAAGAGAAATTACAGTTTTGATTGAAAACCTGAAGGAAGCAAAAAAAGGGGGTGGCGCGATCCTCTTTCAAAGAAGTAGAATCTAAAGTGTGAGGGTTGGTATAATCTGCTCGAGGTACTCAGACATTCAGCCTTAGGAAGTCGATAATATGAATGCCTCTGTGCGGATTGTAGCCTGCGACTTGGAGTGCACACGGATCTCTGCAATGGATGCATTCATTCTCACTCTTGGGACCCGTGATTTCACACTGTTGTAGATTTAGGCAATGTGTTGCTGTGGTTTGATCTCAGAAAATACCTTTATTCCACTTTTCCAGCTTGCGTGTATTTGTTGATCACTTAGGATTTGTTTGCTGTGTTCCTTTGTGTTTAAGGCGCTTTGAAACTAGATGGAGTTTTGACATTTACGGAAGCTGCCTATGCCATAGCTACCATTTAATTTCAGTTCTCAAAGTGGTCTGTGCTTTATGTCTCAGTGGCTGCCAAAGTTTGGCAAAGCTCGGTTTCCACCATTGGGCGGAGTTCGTTAGACATTTTGAAGTTCCAATAACCTCAGATATTTTAGCGCTGTGTGATCTGTCACCTGGGATTCACGGTAAATATGTTTGACAGACAATCAGAGGCGCAACTAGAGCCTAATTTTGGGGGGTGGGGGGGGTTAAGAAAAAATTTCGGGGGCGGGGGGCGGGGGGGGGGACATGGTGAGTTCAATGGGTGTTGCGCGCTCACAGTCTGCACCAATATCACAGTTTGGTTTTCGAGAAAAGTAATTTTTGCTCCTGTCTTAATGATTTTTCTGGCTGTAATGTTCATGATTTCCAGAAGGTGGCAGCGTCCGTTTAGAAATGTTTCTGCAGCTAAGATTGCGCTTTCGCTGCAATGTGTGCTGCACTAGGGTTGACATTCTAGTTACAAAGACCGTTATTATGGGTTTAAAAACAGTCGGATTCATATTCGTGTGCTTCTTACAGCGGTGGGTTGTGGAACATGGCGAATCGTCGGATATAATTTTTTCTGGAATGGAAAATGATAAATTATGTACGATTGTCATAAAAATCAAATTTCCCTAAAATGTATGAATCTAAACGGTGAATAATGCAGGTGTCATGGTTAAATTGCTGTCCCTGGGACGATGCAGTGGGGCTATCCAGTCTTACTTGGCTTGTAGTAATGTGGGGCTCGCCTGACCGCCTATAGTGTGACGCTTTTTTAACCTATTTTCTGTCCTGGGAGCTAGTAATGTTTGTCCAAAGAAGTTCCTTTTACAGTGCAACGGACCAGCCTGCTGCATTGACCATCACTGCTGATGCTGCTCACGCCCATCACTCCATAGGGGGGGGGGGGGGGGGGGGAGCTTCTCTTCGCCTTTCACTTTATACCCGGTACCACTTTGTCGCCAAGAATTTTCCCCTGGTTTTGGGCGGCAGTGCGGATGGGGACTAACTTTGAACCGGATTAGATTCTATTCATGGTGCTAGATGAGAGCGCCCTCGGTCCTCGCCCCTCCCGCTCATGTGGCTAATCTGTGGTTTAAGAAGATGCGAGCTGTCCTGTTCTCTCTCCCTGTGCCCGTCCCCTGATGACGCGAAGCGGCTGGAAGCCGCGCGCGCCCCGTGCTCCTGTCACTCTTTCACTTGGGTCCACCGTCCACCCCTAACCGGCTCTAACCGTCATTCATCAATGGTTGGACCCCTTCGCTGAATGTGAAGAGGGCGGCAGAAAAGAATGCGTTTTTCAAGTGTTCAATTTACAAGTGTGTGTAATGTGACCCTGGCAAAACCCAGCGGGTGAATGCGTACCGGGGCTGCCCACAGGCCATTCTGGGAGGGTGGATTTTATGAAAGAGTTAATGTTGCTGTCTTCCAGTGGATCTTGCTGCCTTACCGTTTCAGTTTAAAAGAATAAATTAACTTGCTTGTGAGCCAGTAGAATCACAAATGCTAGGGACGCACTGTGTAAAGTGCTAGGAGACGTAAAGGCCCGGAGGGCTGCAGGTCTATAGCATTAAAGCAGCTTCGTAGACTCGTGTTACCGGTTGGACGCCCCGATCTCATGCAGACTCCCAGGGAGTTGGTCATGTTGATACCACTGCAGTCGAAGTGTCTGTCCATCGTTATTCCATTGGTAAATCTTGCTACTTGGAGCTGACCAATGGGATCACTAGGCCTGGAGGCGTGGCTTACTGCACCTAACGTTTGAATGGAAAGGGCTAAAAACATGGCTATTTCAGAACTAGACGCTTTGCTGGGCTTACCACGTTTCTAGCGCCAAGACACCCCCGCGTATTCGCACGCTCAATAATTCTCACTAACATTACATAACAATGGCACCACGCACAATGCCATAAACAACCAATTTGACATTTATTTTGGATGACATTAGTCCTTAGCTAGGTATCTTGTCATTATTTTGCAATTCTCTCTTCTGGAATGTTTGCAGTGTCAGGGGAAATGTGCTCTTTGATTCTTTACAATCCACCTTGCTTCATTGTAACTGATAATTTCGAGTTATTTCCGGGTGTATTAAAAATGTGACTTTTCAAGCCAATATATAGCAAGTGTCCACAAAAGGAGGTCCAGTTAAACTTTGCACGCTCATTTGCACCACAAAAATATACAAAGTTTACATGTGCAAAATGCATCCTTTCCATATAGAAACAAGGTGCACAGTAATTAGCCAGTGATTTTTTTTTTAAACATTAATTCCAGCCAGGCTTCTAATGCAGTAGTTCGTTAAAGGAAGATGTAGATCGAAGGAAAAGCAACTCTAACTCTGCATTTATTTTATGTATCCGTTTCGTCTTTCAGCGACATGAGGCAAGCTCTCTGGGAGCTGAAGAAGGAAATGTCGAATTTGCATCTGGTGACAGAAGTGCAAGCCGAGGTGCTAAGAAAAGTGAAGGCAAGAGACGCAGCAGCCAAGAAAGGCAAGTGCCCCGTGCAACCACTGCTCCCAGGGTACAGCGACAGAGCACCTTGCTAGCGACCCTCATCAACATCCCCCCAAGTCAGAGGCGGGGGCATCCGAGTCCATTAGGGCCACAGACGCCATTTTCCGCTCTGGCTTCTGTCTCGTACTGGTCAGTTTCACACTTGAAGGTGTTGCTGATGTGTTTTTGTGCAGTACTGTCTTCTGTTCCCTTGTGGCTTCTCTTCAGCCGAGTGTTGCTTCTGTGTACAAGGCAGAGGTGTGAACAGTTTATTTCTATCTGACCTTTTACCATAAACTGCACTTGCTTTCAGGCTAAGGCGGGTATTTCTCTTTCTCCCTTGCACCAATGAATGTTCTATTTCATTAAAATATGCGGAAGGCACATTCTCTACACCCCCTAAAGTTTTAACACCCCTTCTGTATACATGAAAAAGAAGACTGTAAATTGTAAAAAAAATAATTTTAAAAGCTCTAAAATATCTGAGCTTTAAACAAACAAAACCGATTTCACTTAAGAGTCCGCAGACAGCGGAATCATTCACTGTAGAGTGTAGATTTGTGAATCTCTTGATTAATGACGTGGTTTTCTGTTTTGTATACCGCTTTAGTAGATGTATAGCCAGTTGTCCACTATTGATGTCAGTTTATGAAGAACACGCTGAGCCAAGCAGGCCTCTGCCATAGCTTTACTAGGTTGCAAGAAGGCATGCTCACACTTTTCATGGGCATCTGTGAGGAAACGGGCATTTTGCTACTTTGACTAATAGGCACGATGGAATGACTGAAATACCATGAGCCCTGCTAATCAGTTGAGCGTGTGTGTACTTACATACATACATACACGAGCGTGTGTGTACTTACTTACATACATACACGCATACATGCGCTGACCCTTGAAAAGGTACATGTTTAATGCAGATTTTCCACAGTTTTAATGTAAAGAAAATCATGATTGTATTAAAAAAGGCACGGAGGCTAATATTATGCATATCCCTTTTATTCCTGCCCAAACACAGCAGCAACAACACTATAGAACTTAGAATATTATCAAAACATTCCAGAACTTAGAACATGTATAATACACCAAGTAAAGCAGCCATCTTCCTCTTTTGTGACTGCGAATGTGAAAAAACAATAAATAACAAGTCCATAAATAAATTCCACCGACTCCAAACTTCCTTAAGCTCATCTCCGACTCCTCCTCTTCAAACAGGAACATCCTCTCCATCCACTTCTTCAGCTTCATCCTTCAAAATAAACCAAACAAAATTAATTACAGGGCGGGCACAGCGGAGGGATAATATTAGCCTCCGTGCCTTTTTTAATAAAATCATGATTTTCTTTACATTAAAACTGTGGAAAATCTGCATTTTATGTCAAAGGCCCGGAGGCCAACATTATGCATGTTCAAAGTTCTTCCAAAACCTTACTCAAAACATTTTCCACAGGCTTAAAGTAAAACTTACGAAAAGTCTAATCATTTGACCAATCTGCTGCCTTTAAAATTCCACCCAAAATGAATCCTTGCACAAAGGCTTTACTAGCCATAGCCCCTCTTACCGAATGGGATCCGAAAACACTAATATCCACCCCTGCCTTGACCATCACATTTCTCACCCATCTCGCCAAAGTAGGAGTAGACACAGCCTTATACGGATTAACATATGAAATCAATAACTGCTTACAATCTGCACCCCGCAAAGCAGAAGTCCTTTTTTGATATTCCTTCAGGCATTTAACCACACACAAAACACTCTCACCCTCTAAAAAAGGATAAAAAATTGTTCTTGACATAGTTTTCGTCCTTCTTTTAACCTCAAAACACACTCCCTCTGGTTGATAAAACCTAGAATTTACATCCAAAGCCCTAATATCTGACACCCTCCTAAACGAAACCAGACATAACAGCATCGTCATCTTCCATGTCAAGTATTTCAAATCCAACACTGAATTCGACCCCCAACTTTCAAGCTCTCTCAACACCAAAGTAACGTCCCAAAGTGAATCATACTTAGCCTTCGGCGGAATAACCACCCTAACACTTTTAACCAACCTCCTGACCAGAACATGCTGTCCAACCGGAACTCCATCCACCAAACCATGCCCTGCTGAAATAGCAGACCTACTTAGATTAACTGAATTATACGCCAAACCACTACAAAAAAGACCTGACAAATAATTTGCTACCTCTACCACAGGTGCTGAAATGGGATCCAAACCCCTCTCAACACACCAACCATTCCACTTTCTCCACGCTGACTCATACACCCTAGATGTCCCTTTAGACCATGACTTTGAGACAAGCTCCTCAGCCTCCTTTGATAAACCCTGCATTTGCCAAATTCTCCTGAAATCAACCAAGCCATCAACTTCAGCTTTCCTGTGACCACCAGGTCGTGAAAGTTCCCCTGAACATCCATCAATATCTCCCTGCAATCTGGCAGAATCACCGGGTTCTCCACCAATAAATCCATCGCATCCGGGAACCATACCTGAGTTTTCCAGAAAGGAGTTATCAGAACCAACTCTAACTCCTCCCTTCTGACCTTGTTCAGAACCCTCTGAATCATAGAAAAAGGGGGAAACGCATAACTCCTTCCCCCCCTTCCAACTCTGCAGAAAAGCATCCACTCCCTTTGCCTCTGGATCCGGCCTCCAACTGTAAAACTCCTTCAACTGAGTGTTCAACCTGTCTGCAAACAGATCTACACTCAAAGGCCCCCACATTCTCTCCAGACTCAAAAACACCTCTCTCTTCAACCTCCAACAGCTCGCATCCCTCAGGTATCTTGAATACCAATCCGCTTCTACGTTGCTCAACCCTGGTATGTACTGTGCCTGAACTACAATCTCCCTCTCCAGACAAAACTTCCAAAATTCCTTTGCAAGCTCCGCTAATCCTTTTGACCGAGGTCCACCCATCTTGTTTACATATTGAACCGCCGACAAATTGTCCATCTTCAGAAGAACACAACATTTGACTCTGTTCTTCACAAAACTCTTTATTGCGAAGGAGCCCGCCAGCAACTCCAAACAATTTATGTGCATTAATCCTTCCTCCTTCGACCATTGCCCCCCTGTTGAGGTCTCTCCACATCTCGCTCCCCATCCGTATAAACTCGCATCCGACTCTATCTCCACTTCTGGCATTGACCCAAATATTGCTCGTCCGTTCCAAGCTTCCAGACTCATCAACCACCACTCCAATTCCTCCTGAGATTCCCGATCTATCACAACCTTCTGAGAATACCTCACATCTTTCCTCAAATACTTTGCCTTCAACCTCTGTAACGCACGATAATGCAGGGGAGCAGGGAATATCGCCTGAATTGAAGAAGAAAGTAGACCCAACCGACGCGCTAACTGCCTCAAAGTAATCCAGTCCGCCGACTTCACTCTCCTCACTTCTTTCCTGATCTTTCTCACCTTCTCCATTGGCAACCTCAACACACAATCCAACGTCCGTATCTGAAAACCTAAAAAGGTCATCACCTGTTTCGGATCCACACACGACTTCTCTTTGTTCACTACAAACCCCAAATCCTCTATTACTCTCACTGCAAACTCCGTATGATCCTTTGCCAACTTCCTCTCTTCTGCCATTATTAAAATATCGTCTAAATAGACTATCAGACGAACTCCTCTGGGTCTCAACAAAGCCGCAATCGGCCTCATCACTTTGGTGAAGCACCACGGAGCTGACGTCAAACCGAAAGGGAGACTCTTGAACCTCCAGCGCCTTCCCAACCACCTGAACTGAAGGAAATCCCTTTGTTCCTGGCACATCGGAATTGTTAAATAAGCATCCTTTAAATCCAGTCTCGTTAACCAATCCCCCTTTCTCAACAGATCCCTCAGCATATGAATCCCCTCCATTTTGAAATGGTTGTAAACAACCCAATCGTTCAATTCCTTCAAATTGATTACCGGTCTCATCTTCTTGTCCTTCTTCTCTACAAGAAATACATTGCTTATAAAGCAACCCGGTACCTCCTCTGCAAGTTCTATTGCACCCTTTCTCTCCATCTCTAATACTTCTTTTGTTACCAACCTTTCCATCTCCTCTGAAAACCTTAATACCTTTGGAACCCTCAGTTGAACCGGGGTACTGATAAAGTCTATCCTGTATCCAACCACAGTTTCCAAAACCCATGGATCCTGTGTTATTTCCTGCCATCTGGAAACAAACTGGGCTAGTCTGCCGCCCAATTTTACTTCCATAAATAAAGGGTCTTGTAAGAAACTTACCTGATACTCCTCTCGGCCTCCTATCCGACCTTGCACCTCTTCCTCTCCCCCTCTGTCTTTGCGGGAAGAAACTTCCTTGATCGGACCTTGTAAATCCATATCCTCCTCCACTTCCATAACCAAATCCATATCCGTAACTTGTTCCATAGGGCCTGTTACCTCTACCATAAAATCCTCTGGTAACTCCAAAACCTCGGCCGGGGAACCGACCCCTTGTCCTCCCGGCCGAACCAAAAACACGTCTCGTATCTTTCTGAGCCTTCTGTAAAGAATTAAATGTACCCACATACTTTGCCATATCTTTTACAAAGTCGTCACCGAACAGCAGCCCATCGCTCTGTTCACCCAACTCCTTGCCAGACAAATCTGCAAGTTTTGGATCGATCTTGAATAAGATACTCTTTCTCCTCTCCTGACAGAGAGCCGCATTGGCATTCCCCAGCAAACAAATTGCACGTTGCACCCACTGACGCATTTCACTTACGTCAACACCAGTATTGTTGCTATGTGCTTTTTCGCACAAATCAAAAATCTTTGACAAAGGACCCAGAATATCCAGCATTCGATCCTGGCACCCTTTCAAGCCTTTGTCCAAACCCCTTCTTGGGTCTCTCCCCCCTTTGTTATTAATAAATGTCAGCATCTTTTGGTCCAATTCCGGAGTGAATGCCACTTTACTATTTAGGGTTGGCCTCAGGCACTCAGACCTCAGTCGAGTTCTTATCTCTTTGGGCATCTCCTTTCTGATCCAATAACGAATGTATTTTGCAACATGCTCTACAGGGGACCACTGTGGTGACAATGGATGTTGAATAAGTAATGGATCAAACATTTGATCCCCTTGAGGGTCAACAAAATCCTCGTACTCCAATTTAATCTGGTCATCCAACTTCCTCCTTTTAACCTTTACCTCTTCCACATCCGAATCCTCCAAACTTGAGCTACATGTAAGCTCCACATCCCCACTAGTAGAACTACTATCGCACGCCACAGAGCTATGTCCTTTCCTTTGTGCCTTTATAGCACTCACTTTGGCCTTTATAGCCTTCTCCTTTTGCTCTCTATTTTCCTTCTCCTTAGATGTCTTTCCTTTAATCACATTTTTCCTTTTCTCCTTCCTTTTAGATGCCCCACAAGAAGTACCTGCCACTACCTGCACTTCCTCAGAGGTATAAAAACCATCCTCTTCTCCAGACCTTTGGCTTTTCTCTCCCTCTTTATTTCTCTTCCCAATAGTGCTTTCTATCCTTTTCTCTAAGGAAGCACTAAACTCGCCAAACATCTTTTCCATGTATCCTTTCATTCTTTCCTCGAAACCTAACCCCTCATTCTCCATCTTTAATTATACTTTCCTCAAGTATTCCTATCCAATACTGAAAATTTCCCAAATCTAACTCTTTCAATACACTAAATACACCTCTACCTCAAAGCGACACACTCCACTTGAACTGATGAACTTCGTCTGACTGAAACTGACAACGATCAGTCAGACGATATAAAACGTCCCAAAATATGGCCGATCACGTTCCCATTTAGAAATCCGACGTTTCCCAAAGCTTCAAAATGTCCACCGCACGTTACGCACGTACGGCGGCCCCTTCAGCACACACTTCCTATGCTTCAGCGCGTGTGTGAATTCGCGTCCGAACTCTCCTCAGCTGCTGTTCTACACTTCCTCCGCCTACACAGCTTGAAGCGCTCGCGTCTCCTGCCACGCGACGCGTCAAATATATGCCATGCGCTCGTGGACCCACGCGCTTTCCAACCGACAACCTTACGAACCAACAGACGGTAACCTAATGTTCGAGGCATGTGGGCTGCTAAATTCATATCTTTGCATTAGATCGCCACCTAGTGTTGGGTCCGGATGATCGCACATTGTTGTCCTGGAAGAGTCTTCGAAGTATCCTGAGATGGGTGGCTCCTCCCCTGGACTACAGTGCGCATGGGCATCGGCTCCATCCCCAGATTGTTTTTTTCCGCCATTGGGTTCGGATGCGGTCTCGACGTCTCTCCGTCGGAACCGAATAAACATTTTTTTTTCACGGCCTAAAGGCTGGGTTCTTAACGTCGGTATTGTTTGCGTACGGTCTCGAGTTTCTTCCGTCTCCCGGAGCCGGAATCACCGGAGTTTCTTACAACTCTTCGGACATCGAGGCCTTCTCATCGCGACTCGACACTAAGTTCCCAACATGGAGCGGAGTCCGTTTAAACTCTGCCCGCTCTGTGGGTCCAAATACCCACATATAGACGTACACCCGGTATGTAATAAGTGCCTTTCGCCAGACCATGACGAAGGAAGTTGCCGGGCCTGTGCGAAGTTCAGGTCGAAGAAGACTCTCACGATTCGGCGCGCGGTGCGCCTTGTGGCCAAGCAAACGGCCCCGGATCCAGATAACATCTTCGATGAACAAGAAGAAGAGGACCAGAGCCATCATCTTCAAATCTCCCCGCCTGAGACGGAGGTCGAGGCCGATCCGGAATATGACGACGACGGAGTCGTGGGTCAGGGCCTTGAATACGTCGACGAGGTAGGGGACGACGCCATGGTTTATGGGGCCGAGGAAGATAGCTCAGAGGACGAGCTATGCCCCGAAGTTGAAGAACATCACGAGGGGGTCGCGGGATCGCCTGTCGGCCTTACCCAAGACCCTGTAGCGCAAGCCACGGCCCCGCCTGTCGGCCCGGCCACGGACAAACTTGCTGCGCCTAGGGTTTCGAAACCGAAACTGAAAGCAACGGTCTCGACTACACCTAAAATGGCCGACCCGAAACCGAAACCGAAAGTGAAGGACTCGAACGTCCCTAAGATGGCGGTCGCTACGGCGAAAACAAGTAAGACGACGGCCTCATCGACTCCGTCGACCTCCGGTCCACAGAAGTCGAAGAAACACGGCGATTCCACAGGGTCGAAATCAGCGCCAGAGGAGAGATCCTCTAAGAAAAGTGGCACGCACAAGACAAGCTCGCCGGCGCCGGCGAAGCCTGCTAAAGCAACCGTCACAGCACCGGCTCCAGCGGGGACATCTGCGCTTCGCTCCAAGGACTCGGGGTCGGCGCCGTCCATCCCTCATAAAGACCTCCGGAACGTCGCATCCGAGGGCAAGGTCACCACGTCGGTGCCAAAGTCATCGGTCACCGACGCATCTCTCGTGGCCGCTTCGCTACAAAGAATTAAGGACAAGGTTCTTTCCTCGTCGACGCCAACGCCATCGACGCAGAAGGCGGCAGATGTCCCGGACAAGCCGGCAAGCAAGCTCCTCTTCCTTCTGCCTCCTAAGGTGGTGCCAAAGGCTTTTTCCTCTAAATCGACGCCAAAGAAGTCGGATTCTTCTACGGTGGGAACGTCTTCAGGTCAAGGGATCGACCCCGAAGAGGATTCGGAGTGTTTTATAGATGCGGACACGGGGAAGTTGACGCTTTACAAAAGAAAGATCACTTCGCAGCCGGTGGAATCCTACGTCATTCCTCTGAAGAAGAAGAAGTTTCCACAGGACGCCCCTGTCCTCATGGAACCTATTCTACCTCCTCAGGGAAGGAGCCCAACACCGTCTCCAGACCACTCTGACAGTGGGGACTATGGGGAAGATGAACAATACACGTTCCCAGTAAATGAACCTGATTCACAGCCAGATTCTTACTATGGCATTGGGGACCAGGGCAACCAAGACGTGGGGCAAGAGCCACAGTCCTTCGGTACACGTGCATCCCCTACGGAGGATTCTGCAGGTTTTCACGCACTAATGGAGAGGGCAGCTGCCAATCATGATGTGGACATGCATGCTGACCCAGTTGAGGAAGACTTTCTATTCGACACTTTTGCAGTGTCGGAAAGAAATGTAAAGACACTGCCTATGCTCAAAGGGGTCCTCAAGCACGCTGCGGACATCTTTAAAGAGCCTACCAGGGCGAGGGTGGTCAACCAACGTATTGAAAAAAAGTACAGACCAGCGCCTGCAGACCCTGCATACATTCGTGGACAGTTGCCGCTTGACTCCTTGGTGGTAGCAAACGCACGCAAGAGGGCCAACTCCCAAACAACGGGTGAAGCTCCTCCCCCGGATAAGGAGTCCAAGGTGCTAGAGGCAGGAGGCAAAAGAGTGGCTGCACAGGCTGCCACCTTCTGGCGTATTGCTAATACACAGGCACTACTGGCACGTTATGATCGTTCACATTACGACACACTAGAGCAGATTGTAGAACACCTGCCTCAGCAGTTTCAAGAGGGCACCAAAATGCTTATACAAGAGGGACAACTGATCTCCAACGCGGCCATTAAGTGCGCACTTGATGTCGCGGACACAGCTGCTAGGGCAGTTAACACCAGTGTCATGCTCAGAAGACAGGCTTGGCTCCGCATATCGGGGTTCAAACCTGACATTCAAACAACCATACTTAATCAACCAGTCAATCCGGATAGACTGTTTGGTCCAGATGTTGACACCACCCTGGAAAAGATTAAAAAGGACACTGAAACTGCTAAATCGATGGGGGCCCTACAATCTCAGCAGTTTCGGGGCAATACTTTTCGTCGCTCAGGTGCCCGTGGAGTCACCAGAGGACAGATGGGTCAACAGTCGCAGTTCCCTAGAGGTGGAGCACAGTCCTCGTACCCCAAACAAAACAAGAGGGGCTACAGGGGAAACAGCAACAAAGGACGTGGCAAAGGAGGCAACAACTCACGCTCCTCTGCCCCAAGCAACCAGTGACTCTCTGTCACTGCCCCCCGACCATTTAACACCTGTCGGGGGGAGAATACAGCAGTTCCTGCCCGTCTGGACCAACATCACCACAGACAGGTGGGTGCGACAGCTTATCCAGTACGGTTATTGTCTAGAGTTAAAGTCCACTCCACCCAACATTCCACCAAGGCAAAGACCTATGTCCGCAGAGCACTTGCACTTATTGCAGCAAGAAGTGTTGGTAATGCTGCAAAAAGGGGCAATCGAGCTCGTGCCGGTGGGGGAAGAAGGCACAGGGGTTTATTCCCTGTACTTCCTCATTCCAAAGAAGGATGGATCTCTGCGGCCAATTCTGGATCTCCGTCCCCTCAATCTGTACATACTGTCAGAGCATTTCCACATGCTTACACTGCAACAGATTCTTCCTATGTTAAACAAAGGAGACTTCTTAGCAACCTTAGATCTCAAGGATGCTTATTTCCACATTCCGTTACATCCGTCCCACAGGAAGTACCTCAGGTTCACTATCCAGGGCACGCATTATCAGTTCAAAGTCCTACCCTTCGGAGTCACAACTGCCCCGAGGGTCTTTACCAAGTGTCTGGCGACTGTAGCAGCGCACCTCAGGAGGCAGAACATCCATGTCTACCCCTACCTCGACGACTGGCTCGTTCAAGCCAGATCGGAACAGCAGTGCGCCGCGGACATGTCGACTACCATTCACCTCCTTCACGACCTGGGTTTCTCGTTGAATTACCCGAAGTCACACCTTCAGCCGGCTCACGTCCGGCTGTTTCTGGGAGCGACAATCAATACCCTGACGGCCTCGGCACAACCGAACCAGGTCAGGATAGACGGCATACAGACTTTAATCCAGAAGTTCAGACCGGGACACTCACTTCCAGCAAGAGTGTTCATGCAGTTGATAGGCATGATGGCCTCCTGCATCTTCATAGTCCCTCACGCACGGTTGCATATGCGCCCGCTCCAGGAGTGCTTAGCAAATCAGTGGACACAGGCTCAGGGACAATTAACAGACCTAGTGTTGGTTACCAGTCGGGCATACAACTCTCTGCATTGGTGGACTCCACACAACCTTTGCAAGGGCCGACTGTTCCAGGAGCCAGTGCCACAGGTTATCCTGACAACGGACGCATCTCTCCAGGGATGGGGAGCACACCTGCTAACTTACACAGTGCAGGGACTATGGACGACGCAGCAACAGAAGATGCACATCAACTATCTGGAACTGATGGCGATCTTCATGGCGCTCAAGTCCTTCATTGTACATCTGTGCAACAAGGTGGTGTTAGTCCGGACGGACAACATGACCGCGATGTACTACATCCAAAAACAGGGGGGCACCCACTCACCACAGCTGTCTCACCTGGCTCAGAGCATGTGGAAGTGGGCCATTCAGAGGAACATCTTCCTCATGGCAGAACACCTCCCGGGGAAGGACAATCAGATGGCGGATCTGCTCAGCAGATACAGTCATCAAATGCACGAGTGGGAGATACATCCATCGGTACTCCAGCCGTACTTCCAAAGGTGGGGGCGTCCAGACATAGACCTGTTCGCCACAAGGGAGAACGCAAAATGCCAAAGCTTCGCCGCCAGGTTCCCACACCCCCAATCGCAGGGCAATGCGATATGGATGAACTGGTCAGGCAAATTTGCTTACGCTTTTCCCCCGACACCCCTGATACCACTGGTGGCGAGGAAACTACGGCAACACTCCATGACACTCATCCTAGTTGCTCCAACGTGGGCGCGCCAGGCATGGTACACCACGTTCCTCGAGCTCTCAGTGGTCCCGCATCAAAGACTGCGCCTCACGCCCAGACTTCTGACGCAGAACCATGGAGAAATTCAGCATCCAGATCCGCAACAGCTCAACCTAGCGATCTGGCTCCTGAAGTCTTAGAGTTTGGATACCTGAACCTACCTCCTGAATGCATGAACATCATCAAGGAGGCAAGGAAGCCGTCAACCAGAGCATGCTATGCCGCAAAATGGAAGCGTTTTGTCATTTACTGTGCAAACAATGACATAAACCCGCTAGATGCATCTATCCCTAACATCATTTGCTATCTGTTACACCTTTACAAGTCCAAACTAGCGTACACTTCTATTCGGATACATCTATCCGCCATCGCAGCTTACCTTCAAAATAGGCAGCATCTCTCAGTCTTCAGGGTGCCAGCCATTAAAGCGTTTCTTGAAGGACTGAAACGAGTCATTCCCCCAAGAACACCGCCAGCTCCCGTGTGGAACCTCAATGTGGTCCTCACCAGGCTGATGGGACCACCGTTTGAGCCAATGCACTCGTGCGAACTGCAATTCCTAACGTGGAAAGTTGCTTTCCTAATTGCCATTACGTCACTAAGACGCGTAAGTGAGTTGCAAGCACTCACGATACAGGAGCCTTTCATCCAGATTCATCCAAATAGGGTGGTACTACGTACTAACCCCAAATTCCTTCCAAAGGTGGTGTCACATTTTCATCTCAACCAAACTATCGATTTGCCTGCATTCTTCCAAAACCCACAAACAGTGGCGGAAAGGATGCTCCATACCTTGGACGTACGGAGGGCATTGATGTACTACATAGACAGGACACAACACTTTAGGAAGACAAAACAACTCTTTGTTGCCTTCTCACCACAACACAAAGGCAACCCAATTTCCAAAGCAGGAATAGCCAGATGGATTGTTAAGTGCATCCAAATCTGTTATCATAAAGCCAAGCGCACTTTAACAATACCCCCAAAGGCACACTCCACACGCAAGTTGGGGGCATCCATGGCTTTCCTGGGAAACATTCCTCTAGAGGATATTTGCAGAGCAGCCACGTGGGTTACACCACATACCTTTACAAAACACTACTGTGTTGATGTACATTCCAAACAGCAAGCGGCTGTAGGGCAGGCTGTTCTCAAGACACTTTTTCAGGTTTCTGCAGCTGGCACGGGCAACCGCCGCTGATGGAGGGACTGCTATGTATTCTATGCAAAGATATGAATTTAGCAGCCCACATGCCTCGAACTGAATATGCTACTTACCAGTATGCATCTGTTCTTGGCATGTAGGGCTGCTAACATTCATATCGCCCACCCTCCTCCCCGGTGCCTGTCGCAGCTGCAGATATACTATTGTATTCAATCATTAGCATGGACATCCTTTACACTTGCCACTCCATCCTCTGCCACAATGGCTAAAAACAATCTGGGGATGGAGCCGATGCCCATGCGCACTGTAGTCCAGGGGAGGAGCCACCCATCTCAGGATACTTCGAAGACTCTTCCAGGACAACAATGTGCGATCATCCGGACCCAACACTAGGTGGCGATCTAATGCAAAGATATGAATGTTAGCAGCCCTACATGCCAAGAACAGATGCATACTGGTAAGTAGCATATTCAACTCCTATGTATCGTAAAATAAAACACGCCTTAAATTGTTAAATAAACCACGGCATTAATCCAAACATGTTTAAGATTAACATCCGTTTTTCCTTCCTCTAACAAACATCACTTCACATAAAAAAAAAATGTATAAAACCATTTTCCCTTAGATCCTTACTCTAATCCTTATTCCAATAACCCTTAATTATCTCTGGCTTTAAATATTAATCAATTTCTTTTAAATCGAATTTATAAAGTGTACTTATAAAGAGTACTTATCTCATGTTCGAGCAGCAACAAAAGAGGAAGATGGCTGCTTTACTTGGTGTATTATACATGTTCTAAGTTCGGGAATGTTTTGATAATATTCTAAGTTCTATAGTGTTGTTGCTGCTGTGTTTGGGCAGGAATAAAAGGGATATGCATAATGTTGGCCTCCGGGCCTTTGACATAAAATTGGCTTATCTCCAATTGGCATAACCTATTTTACTTGTAATTCCCTATTAAATGGTCTTAGGGCCTGTAAGTTAAAGTCTCTCGTGGACTGCAGCACTAGTTCGGCCGCTACGACTATGACAAGGCAAAAGTATCCCTCCCAGCCTGCCGCTGCTGCCTTGCTGCGCAGTTTTTAAACTGCTAACTCGACTTAGCCTTTTTAAGCAATGGCAAAGCCCAGGCCTTCCTTTTTTATATTTGTAAGGTAAGACACATTACGTGAAAGGTTAGACCTGCGGGCTCATGTTTTTAGGGTTCTAACAGTAAAAACCAACATTGAGGTTTTTACTGCTGAAGGCTAGCAGCACCATGGTGAGTGCAGAGTTACAGGCTGACATCTCAGTGCTGATTACTTCTGAGTGGTACTAGTAAGGTTGGTACTTCAACATATCACAATAAGCAGTGCATTAAATCCGATTTAATAGTTAAAAATAATTTAATGTCACAAGAGCCCAACATTACATTTTAGTAAGTTGCCAGGTTGTGGCCCAAGGTTTTCCAGTGCCTGTTAACAGTTGCACACAAAGGTCTATCCTCAAGATGGTCTCCTGGGGAGAAGTGGTGGCGTAACCAAACTTGAGGGGGGGCCCCTGCAAAGTACAAGGTGGGCCCCCCTCCCATTCTCCGTGCCAGTCAACAACAGCTCTCAGGCCAGCGACCTGCCATACTGCAGGGGCTCACCCCAGCCATAAAAAAAGGATACTGCTGCTGCACCCTCCACCAAACTTACATAACACTGCCTCCAGCCGACCCCCTAAACACATCTTCCCACTTGATGACCCACATTCAAGCAAAGCCCGCTCAGTTAACCACCTCCAAACGCAGACCACTGCCTTCGTGCCTGCTACTAATGCATTCATTACACTCTACTCTCACCCTTACTAAACCCGCAGTCATGCTTTTCCTCCCGCCTTTAAAATCACCCCTCGGATATCACTGCGAACCTGTGGCTGCCGCCCACTGCTCCCCTGTTCCCCACCGACAGCAAGACTGATGGCTGGTCCCCATCTAACCACTGCCTACCAGTAAAGACAGAGCCTTTCAGCTGCTGCCCTCCCCAATGTCACTGTAGTAGTTTAAAACATGTTAAGCAATCTCTTCAATTGACCACCCCAAATCAGTTCTTCGTGCCAGCCTCTACGGCCTCAAAGCCGATTTTTGTTTCCTCACTCCAACATTAATTTACACTATGTACCCCACTAAACCATACCTCCTGTCAAAGGCAAACCTGATCCCATATGTAGCACCAGTCAGTAAGTACCCCAAGGACAAACGCCAGAGAGAATGTGCAAAATCATGTAATTAAACCTACAGTGATAATGTAGCATTTCTCCACCCACTGTCTGCCCAGCGAAGTCTGCAACAGCACAGTTGCCATCAATACCAGCAACGTCTTCAGCGCATTTCCACTTCCTTTCATTGGCAGCTTCTGATACATACACCTATGCCTTCTGGGCGGCATCTACCACAGAATTCTTTGTCTCCCTAAGACTAACGAATGCTTTCGGTGAAAGCTTTTCTTCCCTCTTCCTTACTAATAGCTAATAGAGGATAAAGAAAAAAAGATATAGTATTAACTTATGTAAATAGCGTATCAAGCACTTGCTGCCCGCAGTCCTCACCAGATCCACACGTATCAATATTCTGCTATTGCACCATCCTTTCTTCCCTATTATGATCTGGAGATGTTTTTCATCCCTTCGGTGAATTGGGAAAAACAATACCTTGCACGAAAACAAGTTCCTTTAAAACTTTTGCTACTTACACAGGCTGGCAAAGCTCTTACCTGTTTAATTAACTGTCGTTGTCAAGCAAAAGGTAACTCATCTAGGATTGGAATTACTGCTTAGAAGTGTGGATGATGACACTGAGACGTAGGATGATTTTTTTGCATGTCTGCCAGACACTCATTCTTCCCTGCATGCGCACAATAAGCAACAATACCATTTAGCTTCACAAATTGTTCAGAAATGAACCGGAAGGTAAAGAAACAGCACGTTATTTTTACAAAGAAAAATAGACAATCGTCAACTTTATATCCCATGACCTAAAAGCCTTAGCGTGCACAGCTTGCCCAAATCTACACCACCTAATTCTACCACACACAGCACATTTGGACATCTCATAATTCCATGCCACACAATTCAACTATAAATAATTTAACCCTACAACATTCCATACCACATAATTACAATCCTAAAAATTAAAAAACAAATATTTCCACTTCACTCCATACCACATAATTCCACATCACATAAGAACATTCCACACAACTTAATACCACTCAAAACCACATAATTACATCACACAACACAATTAAACTACACATAATTCCACTTCAACCTATATAATTAACCTACACATAAGTATGCCCTACTCCATATTGCATAAATACACTCCACATAAATCCAGTCTATGCCACGTAGCAACATTCCACATAACTACACTTCACACCATGCCTCATAATACCACTCAACATAATTTTCACTCAACAGCACACACTTCCACGTCACACAATTCCACTTAACTACACTTCACACCATGCCCCATAATACCACTACCATTACACAGTAGGGTAGACCCAATGGTACTGGGACCTGGGTAATCAATGTTGCATAAGTAGGGGTCCCAGACAACGTATTTTTCAAAAAACAAACAAATTATTTGAAAGCCATGTACAAATGACTAATAGCGCAACTTGAATGAGTGATGTTGTTTATTCACATCCTCATATATATACTTTTCATGTATAGATGCTTTGTACAGATCGGTGTTGTGCCCAGGGTGAGGCAAAAAGAGGAAGGGGGAAGTAAGGTGATAGATGATTCGTGAGGAATAAAGTAGTGGATAGTAGTTCAAATGGGCATTTTTTTTTTAGCCCCATACAATTCTAACAGTTGTAGAATCCTATCCCATACAAAAACCACAGTAGCAATGATCTGTTGATTGTGGGTAGAAGTTGTAAAGCATGGAAAGTCAACGTTTCGACCCCTTGTCAGTGTAGGTTGAGTTGCACCTTACTTTGGGGTCTTCATCAGGACTAGGACGTGATGTGGGGGTTGGGGCACCTATAGTTAAAACATAAATGAATAAGTTAGGAAAATGACACCTTAATTAAGAAAAACAGAATAAATAAATCTAATATCTACCAAAAAAGCCACCTTCAGTGAGTGGCAGCCTTCGCGGATAAGGGTTGGGCCCGTGAGCTCCTTGTTATACAGAGAGCGTGGTCCTATGAATAGGTGAATACATAAAGAAGTGGGTTATAATTAGTGCATACCCACAGGAAAACATGCTAAATTAATTGCAAATATGCGAGATATTATTAATAACCAAAACCCAGCCAGGTTAAAAACCTAGAGTACAGAGGATATATAAAAGGAAAAGGGTGGAAACCCATAATCACTATGTTATTCTGCACAAGGACATTACATTGTGTGCATGCCTATTAATTACGAATGATGTGTCCATCCGGGTTACACAGCGTGTCAGTAAGTTAAAGCAAAGTCGTTCAGCAGTAAATGTAGGGCGGGGGAACCTCAACGAGTCAGGCGTAACAATAACTGTCGGGGAGACTGCTCCTTAAAACCAGATTTGGGCATTTGTTCAATTTAGTTAAAAACTTGGCCAAAGCCGTGTATCTGTACCGGTACACAATGGGTCCAGCCGGATATCAAAGCATATCTTCTCGATATCATCACACAATGAAAAATAAACGCAACCCGGTCGGAGCACGGGGCCCAAGGGCAGTGAGGCTGAAAGTTTCAGGCATAATCGTACCAAACACACAAACGGTGTAATCAAATAGAATTACCTCATAAGTCAGAAAAATTCGGGAGATCCAAATGCTAGGGAGATCTCGAAGTGAAACCGTGAGTGAATCTGCACAATGGGGAAACAAAAACGGGCAATGGCTACTGTAAAATAAGGGCCGAGCTAGACATCCTAAACTAATGGGGGCCTGGAATTGAGGCTTGCCGCGGTGAATAAAGTCCGTCTCTCTCTCACGTCAGTCGTGAGGAGTGCGGGCAGGGTGGTGGCAGCTCCTATATAAATGGTCCAGCGCGTGCAACTGCAGCAGCTAAATGCTGACTGAGCACCGTTCTAGGCGAAATGAAAGGCAGACTAGCTTAGCGGTGAGCCGGTCCGTTGAAAGAAAAGAAAAGAGAATATGGTCTATAGCGTACAGTAGTGTGCAGGAGAATTCTATTGGGTCCATAGTCTGACAAACAATGCAGGCAACCCATTAGGAATTGAAAATGTGATATTAATGACACATCTATATGGGGCAAAGGAAATGCATCAAATCGGTTACATTGATGGTGTGCATGTACTACATAAGGCATTTATCTTGAATGTCGAGAATGCTGGCATACATTTACAAAACATTGTAATGGTAGAATTGAGGATGTTCATCTGTGGTGGACCTGCAGATCGGTATAGAAAATCAAAAAATGTACATGGGTGCTAAAATACAAGGTTACAGAAAAGTTCATTGTTATAGGCATGCTAGTTGGACGTAGCTCGCATCCTGTTCATTCAAGCCATCTTGGACAGTGTCGAACCTGGTCATCCATTTACTTTCTCTCAGGGTCAGGATTGTGCTAATGTTACCACCCCTGGGGCCTAATTCTACCTTCTCCAGTACCACCCACTTCAAAAGATCGTGTGTGTGACCCGCTGATTTGCAGTGTTCAACCAGTGGTGCACCCTGGACATCGCATCTTACTCTACTATGGTGTTGGAGAATGCATGCTTTTATCTTTTGTTGGGTTTGACCTATGTAGGTCAGACCACACAGGCATATGATGCAATAGATCACACAACTAGTGTTACAGTTAGTGAAGTAAACAACGTCTATTTTATGTTGTCTGTATGTGAACTGCTTGATTTGTATGCTGGTATCATACGCCTTACACTGGCCGCAGCGATGATGGCCCACAGTCACTTGCAAATTCCACATTGATTGCAATGTCGGTGATTTCGGGGTGTCCAAAAAAGAGCAGACCACATAATCTCTTATACTTTTCGCCTTCTTGAAGGAGTGCATCGGGGGATCAATCTGGCCTATGTCATCAGCAATCAAAGCCCAATGTTTGTTGATGATTTTGCGAATCTCATTGCTCTGCGTGAAATATGTGGTTACACATATCCTTTCTAGGCTTACATCATTCTTCGGATTCCAACAAGAGGGGGGAGAGAGAGAGAGTCAGTGGATTCAGTCTCCCTAAATATATGCATAAACAAAGTAGAATCCACTCAAAGTGATCGTGATCCCTAAGGTGATGGGGAACACACAGTGTTGTTTAAATGTCCCTCACACACCAACAGGCCCCTTGGTGTCATGCTTCATCATCGGGGCCTTCGCACCCCTCTACGGGATGCGGCGTGCTACGACTCGCGGATACGCAGGAGCACTTGGAAGTGAACTATGTGTGGGGGTGTGTGTATATGTGACAATGATGTGAGTGAGGTGAGGTGAAAAAAGTGAAAGGTTAAAAAATACCTGGCACGTGGGAGAAAAAATTAATTTAATTTAATCCCCGGCTGGTATTGTTAAAAAGTGCAGGGCGTGGTTTAATAGATACGAGTTAAGGTATCAAAAACCACTATTACAGGTGTCAACATGTTTCGGAGGTCACAGCCTCCTTCTTCAGGACAAGGGTTACACTTACCCTCCCCTTACTCACATGCACAATGTAAAAGTGTATAAAAAACAATTACCACAATGTGTAATATCCCTAACCATGTTTTAGTGTTAGTGAATGCAGTTGCGCCCAGTTGGCGATAGAACTTAGAGTTCTCAACTATAAGACCTCATGAGCCTAAGCGTATATTGGGGATCCTTCCTTTCTGCTCAGAAAAGACGGTTACTGCAACAGCTAATCGCCTGCCTTCCCTCAACGCGGCTCCGATGAAGTGATCCCCAATATACGCTTAGGCTCATGAGGTCTTATAGTTGAGAACTCTAAGTTCTATCGCCAACTGGGCGCAACTGCATTCACTAACACTAAAACATTGTTAGGGATATTACACATTGTGGTAATTGTTTTTTATACACTTTTACATTGTGCATGTGAGTAAGGGGAGGGTAAGTGCATAACCCTTGTCCTGAAGAAGGAGGCTGTGACCTCCGAAACATGTTGACACCTGTAATAGTGGTTTTTGATACCTTAACTCGTATCTATTAAACCACGCCCTGCACTTCTTATAACAATACCAGCCGGGGATTTAATTAAATTAATTTTTTCTCCCACGTGCCAGGTATTTTTTAACCTTTCACTTTTTTCACCTCACCTCACTCACATCATTGTCACATATACACACACCCCCACACATAGTTCACTTCCAAGTGCTCCTGCGTATCCGCGAGTCGTAGCACGCCGCATCCCGTAGAGGGGTGCGAAGGCCCCGATGATGAAGCATGACACCAAGGGGCCTGTTGGTGTGTGAGGGGCATTTAAACAACACTGTGTGTTCCCCATAACCTTAGGGATCACGATCACTTTGAGTGGATTCTACTTTGTTTATGCTTACATCATTCTTCTCCTTGGTAGTAAGAAGTGCATCACGGGGGCTGTACCATGCTCGCTTTTGGGCATGTTTGATGAGTCGTCTTGGATAGCCTCTGGCCAGCAGTCTTGATTTAAAATCTTCAGATTCTTTGAAGTAATAACCTCTTCTGGTACAGTTGCGACGTATACGCAGGAATTGGCCAACTGGTAGGTTGTCCCTTAGAGCGCGGGGATGGGGACTGTTGTATTGTAGTAGAGAGTTACGTTCGGCTGGTTTACGGTACAGTGTGGTACAGAGTCTGTTATCCTCATAACAACCTTGTTGTTGTCTGACTGAAGTGTGAACTGAATATCATTACTCTGCTGTTTTAACCAACAGTGGAATGTATCCAAAGTAACCTTAGTGCCTGTCCACAACATAAGCACATCGTCGATGTAACGTCTCCACCATGAGATGTGTTCTCTGTCGGGGTTATTAAGGCTTAAGACATGCTTTTCTTCGAAGTCATTCATATAGATATTTGCCAGGTCCAGCGCAAAGGCTTGCCCCATTGCGACACCCTTGGTCTGGAGATAGAAGCAATCTTGAAAGATGAAGAAGTTATTAGTCATGGCGATGGTCAGAAGTGCAATGATGAATTCCGTGGGTACAGCCATTGGTGCGGTCGGTTGTCCAATGTCTTGCGTATGACGTTGAGGGCCTCCAGTCTGCGGGATGCTAGTATACAACGAGACTATGGCGCATGTAACTAGTAGCTGTTCTTGGGGGTCAAAATGCAGTCCATCCACCAAAGTAATTGTCTGGACTGTGTCTCTTAGGTATGTCTCTGTTCCTTCTGCGATTGGTTTGAGAAAAACGTCTATGTACTTGCAGAGTGGTTCCAAAATGGAACCACATCCAGATACGTTAACTTTCCATGCTTTACAACTTCTACCCACAATCAACAGATCATTGCTACTGTGGTTTTTGTATGGCATAGGATTCTACAACTGTTAGAATTGTATGGGGCTAGAAAAATATGCCCATGTGATGTCAACTGAAAAATGTTGTTTTTGTGACCACATTTGACTTTTGAAACTACTATCCACTACTTTATTCCTCACGAATCACCTTCCTTCTCCCTTCCTCTTTTCGCCTCACCCTGGGCACAACACCGATCTGTACAAAGTATCTATACATGAAAAGTATATATGAGGATGTGAATAAACAACATCACTCATTCAAGTTGCGCTATTAGTCATTTGTACATGGCTTTCAAATAATTTATGTTTGTTTTTTTGAAAAATACGTTGTCTGGGACCCATACTCATAATACCACTAAACATAATTTTAACTCAACAGCACTCAACAGCGCATACTTCCACATCACACAATTCAACTCTACACATTTCCATTCCACACCAACTAAATCAAAAACAAACTACATCATTCAAACCAACAACGCAATTACACAACACACCACATACATCCAATCTACACCACAAAATTCCACATCATGCTTCAATATTTATCAGCACACCACACAAGTAAACTCCACTACATACCACCCCACAACACAAAATACAGTTCAAGATAATCTCACTCCAAGACACACAATACCACTCCACATAATCCCAGTACACTCAATACCACATCATTTCTATCCACATAATTACACTGCACACCATCCCACATTGTTTCACTACACAGATCTCTCAAATGGGTGTGGTCAATGAAATTAAGGGCGTGGCCTAAAACACGTACGCTAGAAATCTATGTTTAGCATAGTGTGCCATCCGACTTGTATTTTGCTGTTTCTGTCATTGCATCCAGATATGATACAAATAACCTCATACCTACAAAAAGTCAGGACTATTAGCTTTGTCAGTGGTTGTTAGTTGCATAAGATAAATCAGCAGCAACTATGGCTTGTATATAATATTGAAAAAGCTTCGACTTAAAGCCTTGTTGACATCACGACAATGTTGCTGCTCTTGAGCTTCAAAAAGAGAAGGGAAATCCAGAGAGAAAATAAATGACTCTCTTTAAAGGATTTTCCTTCCCCTACATCACTCACATGACATGAACCTCATGCAGTAACTTTTCCACTTGTAAGAAGTGAGCAATGTGAGCACATACACATCAAAGGGCCTGCTGTCACTTCAGTCCAGAAAAAAACAGACTGCCTGTGCCAGGGCACCAAACTTAGCCAGATATTGAGGCCCCTGTTAAAAAAACTCAGCTCCGGTGCGACCCGGCCCACTTAAAGTCCTGTATGGGCACAAAGCAAGTGTATTTAGCACTAAATAGTAAGGCGCGTTATGCAGGGTGGCACAGTGAATCAATGGTTTAATAATCTGTTTTGTGTTTATGTTGTGTGGGCTGTATTTTTCATTTACTTCTCACTCATGAAGTGGCCTAGGGTGAAACGAATGATATACACAAGACTGGGATGGGTATTAGTTACCCCTGAAGAAGGGCATTTATTGCTTGAAATGAATTCGGTTTGACCAAATACGCTGTGCTTTGAAGAATGGTGAATCTCCATGTTTGTAGAAGAAAAGCCTGGATAGACAGCGGTGGAACTATTGAAAATTGGATGAAATATGAACTATGGAAGTAAAATAGAATGAAATAAAAAAATGGATTAATCTTTAAAAGGACTGTTGTTATTTACTTGAGAATTCAAATAGTGTCAGTGCACCATGGGTTGGGACCTGACGAGGTGCCAAGATTTTGCAGAGCCATAATGGGAGCCATAATGGGAGCATCCTCCATGCTGGCCCTTTCAAGCTGGCCCATCTGGTAGTGCCAGAGTCACAGAAAGGTCAGTCCAACAGTGCTGGATGCATCAACCTCTTCCGATCCAGGAGTGAGTTGAAATGGTCATTCTGTCTTGTCCCACCCATGAAAGACCAGTGAAAGGAAGTGACCCCCCAACCCTCCTGTCCCATTATAATAACCCTCACAGAGGAGACCGAGTAGTGAATGCCATCAATCTCTCTATCAACCATGTCTTAGTAAAGCTGCTCCTAGAGGTCCCTAGTGAGCGCGGCACCAGCACTGCATGTCTAGGTGCAGTACCACAAACTGCTCCTAGAGCTCCCTAGTGAGCAAGGCACCAGCAATGAATGTCTAGGTGCAGTTCCACAAGCTGCACCTAAAGGTCCCTAGTGAGCAAGGCATCAGCACTGCAGGTCTACAAAGTTGGAGATATTGGCATTGTAAATGACAATGTTTTTTACCTAGCCATGTTGCAGGGTGCTGTACTATATGTGGCCAAAAGGGGACCTCTTTTGGTCACATATGGTACTTCACCCTGCAGAAGATATGGTAAATCCACCCTACTCATTATGCATTGCATGCAAGACAGTACTAAGAGTACATTCAAATAGCTATGTCCACATATACAATTAGTAGCTTTGAAATGTGACAAAAGAATTATTACATCAATTTCGGATTAGGTTGTACTCTCTGTGGAGCTGATGAAGGGAAATTTATAGATGTTCTCATATAAATGTGAGATTTTCTACTGAGTAAAGTAACCACTGCCAGCCTAACTTAGGCCCAAGTATGTGTCCTGCCTGAAGCCATTTAAGCTTTATGCCCATATCCTGAATACAACATGTCTCGAAGAGACTGCGCAAGCGCTGCCTAAGCGAGACCTAAAAAGTATTGTCAACCCCCCCGAGAAGAATGAATAAACCCACCCTCTGTTGTCTGTTTGCTTACCCCAGCCCCTCCTCCCCACCGTCCGCTACCTGTGTGCATGTCTGTTTGCTTCTCAAGCACTGCATATATGTGCTTCTCCTGCCCACCTATATAGGGAGTTGGTAGAAATGTGTGACCTGGTGTAAGGACAGTTGGCAGGACTTTAAGTGGGATGAAAAACGAGCATTGGAAATGCAATAGGTCTCGCATTATTAAAGTTTGAGCAGTTGGCATTGAAAATGGCAATGTTGTTAGTGCTAGTCAGGGATTTGCAATTATACTGAAATACAATCACATGTAATGCGTAGGTGTATTAAAAAGTTAAATGATAGATAATGTTGTTGAAGAAGTAGTGTCTGTTAGGAAATCTTTGTGGTGTAGTGGGAATGAGGACTCTTGGGAGGCGGTTCATTAGAAGTGAACTGATAACGTTGAATGTGAAGCAAATACGTTTTTTATGCCATGCCTCAAATTCCCTCTAGTGGGTTTTTTACACTTCTTAAAAGTGAATTTGGCGTTGATAAGCAGCAGGCCTCTCATCCTTCCACCCTACACGTTGCAGCAAAATGGTTGCTAATTCAGAGCCTGCCCCTTTCATCTTCCTTTCCCAAGACAGGAAGCCTTTCCAGAGGCAGAGCCTGGCATGCCTGCTCCGTCCCCTGCTAATGACGGGGAGGAGGCAATGAAAACATCCGAAGGAACTTTGCTCCAGCAAGGACAGCTGTCAGGAACAGACCACTGCAACATCAACGGGGGTCGGAAGAGGAGTGACATTGACGGGGGAGGGTCCAAGTCAGAAATAATGACCATTGCTTGCACTGGGGAGTCTGGGAAAATCCCGTCACTGACTTGCAGCCCCTGGGTTTCTTCTTACGGAGCAGGCTTCGTGAGGACATTAAAAAAGAATGAACAAAATTTAGTGTGTTATACAACATTCAGGAGGGCTCAATTACAGTGATATCTTGACCAACAGGTTGTGGACAGTTCGCTGATAGAAATTAAGGAAAAAATAAACTAGTTTAACTAGATCTGGGAGCTCTTCCCTCCCTTCTTCATTTTCCGGATAATAAACCCATATGACTGTTAATGTACCCAAATGCACGAACTAGCTGGCTGATACCAAAATATTTCTTTTACACTCGCCATTACACAACTTTGGGCATTATCCCTGCATTCTGGAAAACAAAATAGAAGGGCTCATAAGGGCGTAAAGTCAGCAAACCCTAACATGTTTTTTTGTTATACGCCGTGGCCGGCCCTCGCCCATCCCTCCAGCTGGTCCCTTCTTCACCATGACAGCTGTTAGGAGCATCCCACGCTGAGTTTCGCACGGGACACAGGAAGAAGAAAGAGGCTCCCTTGAACCTGGAACTGCTACCCGTGTAAATAGCAAAGACGGCCACTTGAGCACTGTAAACTCTAATCTGGTGGAAGTGTGGTCATTTCTGGAATAATTGTAATTCAGACACGGTAAAAGGCTTAGAAAAACAAGATTACTTAACAGAGGCTTACAAAGAAACAAAAATGAATGCAAAGATGCACAAAATTATGCGACCCTTCAATTACAGATAGCATGCAAGGTAGCAAAGGCCATGTATTGAGATGTTGTGTACATATATTATTTCTGGAGAGTGACCGGCTTTTTGGTGCTGGAAACCAGGGTTCGATCCTCTGGGTGGCGTCCACATCCTGTGATGGGCAAATCACATAATATCTCAGTGCCTGAATGTGCTCTTGTGTAAAGTAACCGGAGCTCATGTAAAACGCACCAATACCTCCAGGTAGAGTTTGCGCTATACAAATCTGCATTAAAAAAACACTGTGCCAGCCTGCCTCAAGCGCTCCTCCTGAGCAGCCCTACATGCCGATCACATAATCTCCCCGTGCCTGATTGTGCCCTTGTGTAACATAACCGGAGTTCATGTAAAGCGCACCAATACCTCCAGGTAGAGTTTGCGCTATACAAATCTGCATTTAAAAAAATTGTGCCAGCCTGCCTCAAGCACTCCTCCCGAGCAGCCCTGCCTGCCGATCACATAATCTCCCTGTGACTGAATGTGCCCTTGTGTAACATAACTGGAGCTCATGTAAAGCACTCTAATACCTTCAGGTAGAGTTCGCGCTATAGAAATCTGCATTATAAAAAAAACACAGTGCCAGCCTGCCTCAAGCGCTTCCCACGAGCAACCCTACCTGCCGATCACATAATCTCCACGTACCTGAATGTGCCCTTGTGTAACATAACCGGAGCTCATGTACAGAGCTCCAATACCTCCAGGTAGAGTTCGCGCTATAGAAATCTGTATTAGAAAAACTAAAACACAGTGCCAGCCTACCTCAATCGCTCCTCTCGAGCAGCCCTGCCTGCCGATCACATAATCTCCCCGTGCCTGAATGTGCCCTTGTGTAACGTAACCGGAGCTCATGTAAAGACCTCCAACATCTCAAAGTAGAGTTTGCGCTATTGAAATCTGCATAAAAACAACATTGTGCCAGCCTGCCTCAATCGCTCCTCCCGAGCAGCCCTGCCTGCCGATCACATTATCTCCCTGTGACTGAATGTGCCCTTGTGTAACGTAACTGGAGCTCATGTAAAGCGCTCCAATACCTTCAGGTAGACTTCGGGCCACAGTGCCAGCCTGCCTCAAGCGCTCCTACCGAGCAGCCCTGCCTGCCGATCACAAACTCCCCGTGCCTGAATGTGCTCTTGTGTAATGTAACAGGAGCTCATGTAAAGCGCTCTAATACCTACAGGTAGAGTTCGCACTATAGAAATCTGAATAAATAATTATGTAAATGAGCGATTGGCGTTGCAGATGCTAATTTGTTTTTTTCCATTTCAAAGTATGCCAGCAGTACACAAAGAAATTTCTTTCACGAAGGAAAGGGTGCAGGACCAGAGACACCTAGGGACAGCTGGTGTTACTGCACCCTTTTCTGGCATTCTTTGAAATGAAATACAAATTTGCATTTGGAATGTCAATAGCTGGCCTTTTTACTAATACGAGTGGTATTGCACTGCAAATGCTGTGAGCAGCCTCCTGTGTGGCTTCAGCAGTGAATATATCATTGCGGCAGGAAGCAAAAAAGAAGCACGACGAGCGCAGGCCACTGCAAGCCATGTGTTTCTATTATCGCGCCCGTGTGTGCGCGCTAATAGAAATCACGTGACGGCCTATTGGTGTCTATTACGCGCACCAAGCGCGTAATAGACACCAATAGGCTGTGGGAGGAGCAATGCTCAGGCCAAAAGCCAATAGTGTGAAGTCTTTTATTATCGAAAGAATGCCAAGGCCAATGAGGTAACACTAAACAAAAAAGCACACGCACAAGCGTTTTACAGTCCAAAGTGACTGCTGAAACCCCCTTTTTCGATTACAAAATGCCTCGCGCTACCCGATGCACTGCTACGCAGTGCAACGCTAGGCGCGAGACCTAAAACGGGGGAGGGAGGGTCCTCTTACAGGGCCATGGCTGTTGTAATTAAGGGCATGGCTTAAAAACAAGTAAGTAAAAAATCTGTTATTAGCATAACGTGCCACCCGACTGGTATTTTGTTGTTTCTGTCATTACATCCAGATATGATACAGTACCATTATA
Source organism: Lissotriton vulgaris (assembly GCF_964263255.1). NCBI lineage: Eukaryota > Metazoa > Chordata > Amphibia > Caudata > Salamandridae > Lissotriton > Lissotriton vulgaris. Next base: position 121,877 of record NW_028250369.1, on the reverse strand, counting down.
CGTACAACAAGCCAGTACTATTTGCTTTGTCAATGGTTGTTAGTTGCATATAATAAATAAGCAACCACGATGGCTTTATTGTATAGAATATTAAAAATTCTTCAGTTTATGAAATTATGAGATTGTGAAATAACTAAAACTAGTCTCTTTGAAGTTACATCAAAGACTTTGAGCAGTGGTACTGGTGGAGAACCAAGATTTTTTTCCCACCCTGAGGGTGAGGGGAAAAATGAAGAGCCCGATAGGGACCCACCACAGCACCTGCTTTTAAGAACTGCTGGTGCTTAGCACGGGCAGGGCCCGGCCCACTTAAAGCCCTGGCTGTTGGCTTGATCCCTACACGACAAATGATCATACCTTGTGGTGTTTGATGAATCACTGACAAAATATCGAAGGTCACAATATCGACCTACAAAAATATTGAAGTCAAGAATATCGACAGCATATTTACATTATGGTAAGTACAAAAATAGAGCAAAAAAAATCGGTCAAAAATATTGTTATTGAAAATATTGTTTTTATGTAAGTTAAAAAAAGAATGTAAAATAAAGTAAATAATACATATAATTAAAATAAACAAAGTTAAAAATATTTTAAAAATGCTTAAAAATTATAAGTAATATATAAAATTTAAATATACATATAATATATAACATACTTATTAATCTGTTTTAATATGTATTTTAATAACCCATACATTGTTTATTTTTTTAAATACATCTATACACATAAACCACTGATCTAAATAAAAATTAAATACATATATGTAACAAATTAAAATTATTTTTAATCTTTTAAAATTAAATATTCAGTGCATTAGCTAAAAAATTACAAAAAACATTAGATAGCGGAGGAAATAAAATTACTATTCCAACTCCAGTGACTGCAACAGTAGGGAAAGTGTTGGATACCGTAGGGGTAAAAATTACTATTCCCACTCCAATGAGTGCAACAGTAGGGAAAATGTTGGATAGCGTAGGGGTAAACATTACTATTCCCACTCCAGCGAGTGTAAAAGTGTGGAAATGTATGATAAACATATTTATCAATTAAATATTTTTTGTAATATAAATAACATATTAATAATTATTTAACAAAAACATTAATAAATACCTGTTAAATTAATATTTACTTAAATAACATTAAATTACTTCCCACCCTATTCCCCTATAACACACAACGTGCTTCCCATAAAAAACACAATTTATCAATTAATAAAAATTCATTACCAATTAATAATTAACAATAAATAACAATTAATACACTATTTATAATTCATATAATTTAAAATTAACTAAATAAAAAATAATTAACAATAACTTAATAATCAATAACAATAAATAAAAATTAATCAATTATATTTAAATTACTTCCCACCCTATTCCCCTATAAACCCACAACCTGCGACACATTAAAATGTAACAATTTAATGATCAATTAATCAATTAATAAAAAGTAATTACCAATTAATAATCAATTTACAATAAATTCATTAATAATAAATACACATTTATAATAAATTAATTATAATTAATATAACTATAAATTAGCCAATTAATAAAAATGTATTAACAATTAATTATCAATAACAATAAATAAAAAATAATAATCTTATTTAAATTACTTCCCACCCTATTCCCCTATGAACCCACAACCCGCTCTGATACTAAAACGCAAAATTTACTTTAAAAAAAAGACTATTTTCTAAACATTTAATATATTTATTTAAAAATAATGAAAAAATATGTAAAAAAATGTTAAACATACTTATAAAATACATTTAAAGAAAATTGATTTTATTTACGATATTTTTGTTAATGGTATTATTTACTTCGATATTACTTAATTCGATATTAAAAAAATCGAAATTACTTATCTTTAAAGTAGATATTCTGGTCAACGATATTCTTGTCTTCGATATTCTGTCCCTACGATATTAAAAACTCGATATTAGTGTAGGCCGATATTAAATATTCGATATTTTGAGCGCAGCGTGTTTGATTTATCTTTGGCTGACCAGATTTTTTGATGGTCATAGTTAAAGATTATGTCTGCCCTCTTGGCCTTTTTAGGTTTGCCTGGCCAACCTTCTTTATTCAAGTCACCTGACTGTGATACACGTTTCCCCTCCCAAGGCCCTTCATAATGCTTCCATGGGACCTTAACAGCACATGCACACTTGCAGTAGACATCTGCTCATCTTAAGATACAGAAATATTAAACTTGACAAAACCTTTTGGAAAAACCTTTGGGAGCTTCCTGCTTTCATGTTGATAGTTGTGCATTAATTGACAACTGTTCTGTACAAGTCTATTTTACATCACTACTTCAAGTTTTAAGATCGGTTATTGAATTGTTTAGTTTAAAAAAATGTATAGTAAGAAAAATAAGTTAGAAAGGAAGTGGTATATTAAAATATTACATTTTGAACCTTGGAAGGTGATAGATACTCTTGATATAAAACCTCTTTTATGAGTAAGCAACTCTTCCCTTGTAGTTTACATGAAACACTGGTACACTGTTAGAGTATCGGATTTAGCATGGTGCAGGCAAGTTCTTTATGAAAGTCGTGTGACTAAGATTTTCAGCCACCACTTATTAATTACAGGATTTTCTAGTTCAAATGATGCCATTTTCTTTAATTAGCGCATCGTACTTCATTAAATCCAGATAGTTTGATTGACATTTGAAGCATGGCCTATACCTGCAGTTTTGATGCTCTACTGTGGAAGTGTCCATTTCCTCTCTAGGTACGTTCTTTTAAGTTGTCTTGTCACCGTGTCTTAAAGAGATCAACTACCTCAATTGAAGTAAAAGCATTGCTCGCTGTGCTGATCTTTGGGTATCATCACATGCCTTACCGTACACAAACCTCAAATCAAATGAATAAGGCAGCTGTTGTTGCACAGCATTGTCCCATCCTTACCCAAACCTAGTTGTTGCACTAATGAACCACGGTTGTTCATCTCTAATTTCACAAACCGGTTTAAAGATGATTGCCCCAAGATATATCACAAAACGGAATCGTAAGCCATGTTACTTCAATTGTTTGTTCTGCAAGTCATAAGAAGAAACGTTTCATGGTGTTCTATTTTTTTTCCAGCCACAACGAGCGCACCAGTGCAGTGCATGGAAGATCTAGAGACGGGCCATACAAGGTTGCGACTGACCTCGTCTGGTGCAGAGTATAAAAAACATGACTACTTCATCCCTCCAGAAAATGGAAATGCCTGCTGGGCTTCTGGAGATCCTATAACCCCTTACCCAAGGGTTCCTGGTACACGGACAGAGGAGAGACCCATCCCTGTTGGTGGGCCAGCCTACCAGGAAAATGACTTCTCTGCGAAGGGCTCATTCGATGAAAACTCCTGGGTCTTCTCAGGCTCTCCAAAGCCAAGTGACTCAACATTTTGGGAAACAAAAAGCCATGTTTCTCCACCCTCTCCTTACTTTTTGAGAAAATGAATCGTACCTGTTTGTTCAAAAGTTAAAGAACATTTGCTCATGAGTTTGGGGCTCATGTTGGCTGTCTTTTCTCCAGAGCATGAGTGGCGGATTGTAGTAGGATCGACTGACTACATAAGGCAGTGGATGTGTGGAAATGGGACTTAAATATCCTCAAACAAAAATGCTTATGTATAGAGCAAAATGCACAGTACCTTTCATGTATGAAGAACTTCTAAGGCTGCAATTGGCCTATCCCAAAGATGTGATTAATATATTTAAGGATTGTTGAGGCTTGAGTTCACCGGGTTCAGGGTGTAATGTATATAAAACAAGAGAAGCATATAAACTATCCAGATACAAGGTTGGCAAGTATGAAGTTTGACTTGTTTGATCCGCAGGTTGGTGAAGCAGATCTTCATGATATTAACAAAGGATATGCCAGTCGATGCAGAGTGGATCTAAATGGAACTGATATACGAAGTCCGTGGTTACTCTACATATCTGGCATAGATCTGGGCCTAAGGCGTACTCCCCAGTTCTAACAGTATATTAACACTGCACCCCTTCTTCAAGCAGTAGCTTGCATTGGTAAGTTCACTGCAAGTAGTTGTCCTCATTGGATGGGCATGAAGGTGGTTTTTGATGTGGTGGTGTTGTGGAGGAAGTCTAACCAAGGCCAGCACAAGTGTTAAAAATGGAGATTAGTGTTGTGAAGATGGCCACGCTTTTAAGTATTGGCAGACCTTTTATTGCAGCTCAATTAGTGCGTCTCTCGATAACCTTTTCTTGGTTGTTAATGAAGCAGTGTGCAGGTGCCTCCAAGCACTACAAACAGCTGCAGGCACCGCCATGTCTTCTCACTATGTTTCCAGGTGCATTTGGCCCCATGCACTCTGGCACCTGTTGATTTGCAAAGCCAGAATTGACTGTTAAGTTTACCTGATCTCCCACAGGTTTTAGGTTGGCATCTATGTGAAGAATGAGGCTGGCAAAATGAATTCCTCCTTTGGTACATCAGTCTAATACTAAAAAACAATGGGTTCTGTCCTTCCAGTTAGGGCTTCTGTGATGCCTAGCTGATAAAAGGAGGGTCATGCGATGAAAGGTGCAGTAAAGCCATTGCTCAGTCTTCGCAAAAAAACTACTATTGGTTCTCATGGCACTGGTGAGTTCTTCATTGAAACACTATGAAAAACACTGGTCGGTGCCTGAATGAATCGTAACCTGGGCTTCTTACAGCATCTTGTTGCACTGATTTTGTTTTTAGTACTGTAGCTTTATAAACCATGCACTCTGTGGGCCATCGCCAGTTCTCCATTACAGCCTGTCCCTCGTTGCAATAGCAAAGTGATAACAACTATTTAGTACTAAATCTACTGCGTCTAAGTTGTAACCAATCGCCACTGAAACAAGTACATTCCTTGGACTTATCTTTATTTTAAAATGAAAGGCTTTATTCCCTGTGGCATTCAAGTAATAGCTCACCATTTGTTTTCTCTCCCTATGCCCAGTTTTTCAGACTTCCTCGGCTGCTGACGTATTTTCATCCAGTCCATTACATCTTAACAGGGTGTTTGTTATTAACCCCTTCGCTGCTCATGCAGTACACTGGTCGAGTGCTCATGACGAGCTGAGCTCGTCATGAACCGTGGGATTTAAAAATTTCCAGCACAGGACATGAATCAGCTCAGCAGTCATGTGGTTAAGATACTCTGTTCCTCCAGTGCTATCCTACCTCCTAACTATGTCTGACCCACATGGCCCTGGTAAGAGCAATTCATTAGCAACGCCTTCTCTCTTCTGCCCCCATGCACAGCACGACCATCAACCCAGGAGGCAGGCACCTGCTCCCATGCACAGCACGACCATCAACCCATGAGGTAGGCAACTGCCTCGTAAATCACTCTGGAATGTCTCCTTTTGTTGCCTCCAGCAGGTTATTCTCCGGTTCCTTTAGACTGCAATGACAGCCAAAGCCACATGCACAGAACTGATGCACCATGAATGTTGTTGGGGGCATATTTACAAGCTCTTTGCGCAGCAGCACTTTTTGTGATGCAATAACGGCAAACCAAATCCTATTTATGAGGCGAAGCAAAACCACTTTGCGTGGTTCTGCATGGCCTCATAGATATGGAGTAAGGCAAGGCAGAGCAAATCGATGCTTTGCCTTACTCTGCGCCAGGGAGGCCTTCCGTGGGCGTGCCCACGCAACACCCATGGATTTTCACACATCCCCACATTTACAAGCCCATGTAGACCTGGGGATGCTCTAAAACCTTCCGCCTCTCCAGGGGAGGTGCAACAGGAAGAAATAACTTTATTCTAGTTTTTTTCCCTATTTCTATGTGTGCTGCATTCTACAGCACCACAGAAAGAGGAACACGTCTCCCAGGATTGTTCTTGAGAAGGAAGGTGCCCCTTCATGCACAAAAACAATAGGCCCCCTTGCACCATGGTGCAAGGGTGCCTGCGTTGGTGCTAGTCTGTCGAAACAGTGCTAGCATGGGGGAGGGACTGGAATGCACCATGTGACAATAATTCTGCACATTCCTGCCCTTTCTCTTTGATGCAGGGCAGCACAGCAAGGTGATTTGCTACACCAAACCCTCATAAATATGCCCATTAGTTTCTCATTTTCAGACTTGTTTCATGTCTGTGCCCCCCATTTACTCAACTGTTTTGTGGGAGCTTTTGAAGTGTTTTATTTGTTGCCCTTCTGTTAGCTGTTTATCCGCTATGGCAGGAGTTACTGCCTTACCAAATGTGCAGGACACATACGTGTTTTTTGTCTGTCGTCTAATTGAGGCGAGCCCTCTGGTTTCATGTGACAAGGCATTACTCTGTATGCTTCGGCTTGAAGTGGCTGTTCGTATTTGCACTGAATCTGCATCCTCCTCACAGCTGGTTCTACCACTTGATGCCTCACCTTCATGATGACGCCCACCACAATGTCCCCTACCATACGGGTCAGATACTTCAGTAATGGGAGGTCATGTGTAGTTCTACTGACTACACTGTCCTTCTGGCTTAAAAGGCAGACCATATCACACGTGAGAATTTTGTTTTTGTGGGAGTCCTTTAAGCTGGATATCCAACTACTCACTGGAGCGGATGTATTTGGAAGACGTAATGCGCATAACCCTCCATGCGCTTGTGAACGGCATGCATAAACAATGCATTATCTATTCACCCAGCGCTTTCATTCCATTTCTTGTGGCTGATGAACCTCATATGCTCCAGGGAGAAGAGTCCCTGGAACAGTAATGCAACAAATCCCCATATGCATGAGAATAAATTTAACTTGCTGAGCTCTCGCTGATCAAACCACATAAATACCAGTGTAATAAGCAGGGAGCATCAACATTTACTACTCCTTATTCAGAATCATGTGGATACACTTTATAGTGGGCTCCACACTTTTCTTCCTGCTTTACATTAACATATAAATTAAGTTCAATGATTACGTTCAGTTCTATGAAACAGTAAAGCAATATTTGTTTTGCGCATTGTTGTAAATAGTATTGTGATGAAGTTAAGATTTTTTTTTCTTAATCCACTGTATTTCCTCTCACATTCTGACCGTTTTTAAGACCCATTTTTCTTTGTTATCCACCCCAAGACCACAACTCTTGTCGATTTTGTGGTTTCATAAATAATCGAACCTACGATCAGACTTATTGTACATGAAGCACTCTTCAAACTGCTGGTGACGACGTGCAGAATAACAATTTTTGCTGAAAATGTGTACTGTGTTACAGCATTTAAGATAGCAGTTCTAACTGAGCTACTCAAGTACTGATGGAGGTGTATTGCACTATTAAAAGGACCACTTGAAATCCTGATCAGGCTCTTATTTCCAGCTTCCTGCGCTCTGTTCAATGCACCGTATTGCTTTTAAGAGATTTAACAATGTTTTATCCCATTGACACTCCAGACTAGCCCATGTATATGCTTCAGGTGGCAAAACCGTTTATCTAAAGTAACTCTAGGACTGCACATCTCTCTTTTTTTGACAGAGCCACTCCTAGTTCAAATCAATTTTCATAATTTTGCATTCAATGTAATGTCTGTAGCCTTCCACTCTGAATGTTCTGCATGTCTTATTGGTGTAATGTATAACCACGTAGAAAATAGTTCGGACCATGTTTATAGTACAAACTTCAATCATAATTTTTTCTAGATGTTTCAAATATAACTTAGCAGAATTTAAATGCGGTGCTCGTTTTACTGACCTTAGAGAAACGAAAGGCTGCAAATTTGAAGACGAGGTAGGCTGTTTCCCCACCTCATTTGAGGCAGGGATACCACTGCATCCCTGCTGACCACCACAGGGGCAACCGAGACCGCCAGAGATCTGTCAATGAGAATGCGGCATCATCCCTCCCCCATCTCAATCTGGCCATTACTACGCGGTCCTAACCATGCATTACCATGAACTCGCCTTTACCGCACATTTTTTTTAACCTTGAATATACATTTACCATGCATGCCATTACAATGAAAAAATCAAGTATTACGCAGGTAAGTGTTTACACACAATATATAGATCTCAAAAGAATACCGTTTCATGCTTAAGAGTGTTGCATAAAGTATGCAGAAAAGAAGCAAAAAACTCTGGATAGTTACCTAGGGCATTTTGAGGGGCGAGTGAGGGTACTGGGTGACTAAAGCACGTTCAGGGTGAGTAAGGGAATTTGTGTGGCAAGGGTATTTTCAGGGTTTAAGGTGGGTAATGGTATTTGGTTGGCAAGGTTATTTTTAGGGTTTACGGTGGGTAAGGGTATTGGGGTGTCAAGGAAGATTTTAGGGTGGATAAGGGTATCTGGGTGGCAAGTGTATTTTTAGGCTTTTGAGCTGGTAAGAGTATTTGGATGGCAAGGCTATTTTTAGGATGGGTAAGGGTATTTGGATGTGTAGGTTTTTTCCGGTTGTCTGGGTTAGGGAGTTGATAAAGTTATACATACACACACACATTGTGTGTGTGTGTGTGTATATATATAGGTATATCATTGACCTCCTTACCAAGTTTCCTAGGAGGAGGAACTAGGAGTATATTTCGGATCTAAAATGTAATGAATTACACAGGATATCAAGTAATAGAAATGTTAGATTTTATCATGAAGTATCAATAAACCGAATAGGATTGCAATTAACTTCAATCCGCTTTCTCTTATTGTATAATTTGTTTTAATAATTTGTATGTCCTTTTGAGGTTTCCAACAGGTATTATGTAGCAATAAGTCATTGGTGCATGAATTAGGAATGACTAGAAGGGATACCAGCCGATCCACGGCTAGATTGAAGTATTATACTGCATGCAATGTGTAATAGTAAGCACAATGCCTATTGATGGCAGATATAATTTGTATTTAAACGTATGGCTTGATTTCAAGTGAATTTTGCTTATGAAACACATTTTCAGTAGTCTTATTTACACGAAGGAATGGTGGGTTTCAATATGAAATCGGAGTATGTATGCAACTTCAAAATGGCTCCATGAAAGCAAATGGAAATGTGTCCCTTTGTTTCAATGCCCGTGAACAATGCTTTATTTACACGTCTCTTTGAATGCACTATGAACACAGAGGAAGACTCTACGCCGAAACTTTTGTTTTCTAAGCTGCCGATTAAAAGTTTGGTTGAAGCCGCCTCCCCCGTGAGCGCGGTGCTTTCTTCGTAGAATTCATAGGATTGGAGCGCTAATGTATATGTGTATATGTATGTATATATATACATATATATATATATATATATATATATATATATATATATATAGCAACAGCAGTTTCCAAAGCTCCGTGAAACCAACGACCAAGGAATACCACACGAATCCAGTGTAGATGAAGGCACAGAGTTTATTAAAAGGTAGAGTCCAACAAAATCTGACGCGTTTCGGGCATCCGCCCTTGCTCACAGACGGTCAGTTAATGAAACATCCACAGTTAAATACCCAGTGCTTCACAGCTTTTTTCAATTGACATTTTTTTCTTTCTCAAACATTACACCACGTGTTCATGGAAATGAAGGACATACTCCATTCTTAGTACTCGGAAGTCTGTTTTTCAAACAATTGTACTATGTGCTAGTATATGCTGTATAAAGAGTGGTTAAATTCCACAATTATTAAAAAAGAGAAATACATCCATTATTTGTATTGAAATGCTACTCGTGGCCTTCACAAAAAAACACAGAATAGTTTAACACATAAAATATGATATTCACTCCCAGGAATCCCTCACCACCTCCAGTTACGGCGAAATGAGGGAGCCGGGCCACCAGGTTCTTTGGCAGAAAGGTATTTATTTATGTCTTTCCGCTCTGCTGCGACGCGTTTCGAGCACAGCCATGCCCTTGCTCACTCACAGAATTTAAAAAATATCGCCATTTTAAATTATTGATAGTGTCCACCCCCAGTGCACTGGTCACATGGTTCACCATTGGCTAGACATGAAAGACATACTATGTGCTATGTCTCAATCTATACCGCTTATAGCAGCAAGACACTATCCACATAAATATTGATGACAATCACATTGATACTTGCATTTTGACATTATTTAACATTGTTGACATTGATTGCATATCTTTTACTCGGCTTGAATGCCCTTATGTGCAAAATTCGCTGTAATTCACTGAGTGCAAAGTATATAATAATAATAAATATATAAAAAACAAATATTTAAATATATAAATATGTACAATATACCCTAAAACACCAATAAAACCACTCATATACAGATAAAATGTTAGTACAGTACACATTACTTAGAAAAACTCATTATTTGTATTTCCTAAGTAAATGTCTGTAAACGGTACAGAATGCAAAGTCTAGTGGCTAGTATTATAAAAAAAAATAACCTGCCCATTTGCAAGTTCCAGTGACCATAAATAATATAACATGTATCTGTAAAAGCATAATGCACATCATAATTATAACCAGTTGCTCTGTCACATAATAGGGTTTGATCTCTATTCCTGCATGAATGCTTAAAGATCTATTGCTTTGTACTCATTACCCAGGACTCTTACAATAGTACAAGATGCCACGTCAAAATGCCATTAAATCTCCTGTGCGGTATTCTGGCCTATGTCCTGCTTGATGGTAACCTACCAATAAAGTGCTGTTGTAATCAAAAATGCAAATACGTGTAAAAAGTGCTATTCCATATATAAATAAACACAACCAATATTACACACCATGATAAAAGTATTAAAATTGTAGCGATTAAAGAGGATCCAATTTCATTCAAATTATAGCGATTATCTGGACATCTAAAAGTGCTGTTATCATTAGATCATGAAGTAATTCATCAATACACATTTCATCATAAATAATTATGTAAATCTTCAGTGTTATTCAATCCATTTGGATTTTTACTGTCCAACTCAACAATCATACAGGTTTCAAGTCTTTTCAATAGTTTTTCTCTATACCCACCCTGTCTCAAAGGTGCTACCGCATTGATCACATAAGGCATCCCAAATTGTTGTTATGTATTGCCCTGAAATGCCTGGCGACAGGATATGCTGCATCGTTATTTATTATGGCCCTGAGATGCTGCAATATTCTGACTGGCACCTGTAGCTTGGTGCTACACACGTAGCGTAATCCACAGGTGCATGTTAGATCATATACAGCATACTCAGTGCGGCATCCGTAACTGCCCTTGTTAGCCACACTTTTGTTAGAGAAGGGAGTGGTGTAATGGGTCATATTGACTCCAAATTTACATGCCCGACATGATGAACACTTGAAGAAACCTGTTCTCGGTTTTAACCATGTACCCTCAGTTTTTATTTCGGGACTCATCCTTACCAACTGACTTCTCATAGACCTAGCTCTACTAAAAGTATTTGTAGGTAACTCAGGTAATCTATTACCGAGTACTCCATCAGTGAGCATAATGGGCCAATTCTTTTTCAAAATGGATCTAATTTTTCTTTCCTGTTTACTGAAAGTGGTTATCAGTCTAGGACTGTCCTCATTATTTAAATCATTTGTGGGCTTGGGAACTAACAATGGTTCACGTGTTCTCTCACTTGTCTTTCTCCAAGCTTTAATGAGAATTGCTTTAGTATAACCTCTATCCTGTAAACTTTCCATCATTTCTTTGGCACATTTCTCAAATTCTTGTGTGGAGCTGCATATACGTTTTGATCTTAGCAGTTCTCCCACCGGAATACTGTCTATAAGATGTCGGGGATGGCTACTGATGGCATGTAGAATGCTATTGCCAGCAGCTTTTTTCCTGAACACGGTTGTTTCCAAGTTATCATCTACAACTGAGATTTGGACATCTAGAAATTCCACAGATGATAAGCTGATATTGGACGTAAAGTAGAGATTACAGGGGTTAATATTCAAGTTTCTGACAAACTCCTGTGCGCTGGGCAGGTCACCCTCCCAGATCGTAAAAACATCATCTATAAAGCGTAGCCAGTGCTTCACTTTGTGTCTTCGGAGTATTGTCAAGGACCTGCTTCTCCAACCAGCCAACATGCATAACTGAGGGAGAAGCAGGATCCCATGGCTACACCTCTTTCTTGCTTCCAAATTTCTTTTCCGAATAAAAAGAAATTATTGGTCAAACACCACGTAATCAAATCTCCTAGCATCTTATTATGTCCATAATATTCACAATGCTTTTTACCAAGGAAATAATTAACTGCTTGCAGGCCTGCCTCATATTCAATACTCGTATATAACGACTCGATGTCTAATGTAATTAGACACCTGTCACTATTCCATTTAATGCCGCTGAGTTAATTCAGAAAATCTCCTGTATCCCTTACATAACTGGGGAGGTTTTTTACATGCTCTTGGAGGTAATCAATATATTGGGAGATATGCTCCGCCATGCTGTTGATTGCGGATATTATAGGTCTCCCAGGAATTGGTGAAACCATTTTATGCACCTTAGGTATCCGGTATAGGATTGGAATCACAGGGTGTTCTACATAGAGAAAATTAAATTCAGTTGTAGATATTAAACCATTTCTTTTGTATTCATACAACAACTTTTTTATTTTCTCTTTTGCTTTTTTGTACTCCATTCGACTTAGAATAACAATGTGCATCATTTAATTGTCTCATGGCTTCTTTAACATAATCATGTCTTGGCCATATATATATATATATATATATATATATATATATATATATATATATATATATATATATATATATATATATATATATATATATATATATATATATATATATATATATATATATATATATATATATATATATATATAAAAAAGTTATACTTGTAAAATGCAAACATTTTATTTATGTAATGGCATGCATGGTAAAGGCATTTTCGACCGCATTGTAAACGCATGCGTGGTTCCGTCGTAAAAAAAACACACCATCTCTGTTCTTGGCTGTTTACACCCTGCCCTGAACGCCCATGAATTGTATTGTGACCTTGCATTGTATAGGGTTTAGGACGCTAAACAAAATAAATTGCCAACAGGTCATTGTGTAAGATGTTTTCCCTCTTTTTTGTTTAGGCGGATGTTCTTTTCCAATGAAATATCTGAAACAGTCTATCCCCTGGCAAGTGTATGTTGAATTTGACAAGGAAGTACATTTGTCTGGCATCCCTTTAATATCAGCTTGTTTTGGAATGTCCTCCGTATACACCACTTTGCTTCCAGGTGCTAAGAACATACATTCTTAAATTTATATTTTTGGGAACCCTGCAACTGCGAAAATCTCTTCAATTTCCGTAAGTTTTCTAGCAACGGTACAACCACTCTCTTCACAGCTACGGATTTTGTTTTCTTAATCTTAGTTATTTTCTCTTCGACTTACTGAATCATACCGTCTTTCGCAAAGATTTTACATGTGAATTGTTGATGGTGTTGTTTGTTTGTAGTAATACACTATTGCCCCGGCCAAAGTAAGAAACTACTGCCCCAGGCATTGACATATGAGCAGCAGGATCTTGTGGGGTGCAGGACGTAGCCTCCGCTGCCCAGTTTCTGTTCCTTCAGAACCCATTGTAGACAGACTTTGGCAGTACTTGCACTCGCATCAAATTCTGCCTACTGTGCTTGCTCATTTTTTTTCTTGAATCTGCAAATCTCAGAGGGGTGCCGTCTTGTATATGTATCTCTGTGAGACTAATACCAGTGACATTGTGCTAACTGCACATTTTATTTAATTTGGGGGCAGTGTCTGCCCTTCTAGGATTCTGCACCTTTATGCTCCCTCTGAGAGTGGAATGGTCTTTCAGCTCCCTTAAGCCCTTCCAGGTTTTCTTCTGTGATTCGGGACCTGCAGATCCGTTGAAGGTTGTGTTGATTGCTCGGATTTGGATCTCCCGAAATAGCTGATGGTAGTAAATGCTCCCTAAGCTAATCATAGCTTTTCTTTTCCTCAAATGTATGTGGAACTGGATCCCCCAATAATTTGAAACATATACAAAAGATTTCCCTTTCAAAGCTCGCCTGACACATTTCTATGTCTAAATATGTTAAACAAATTCACGCCAAACTACAAAAGAGCCTAATTTAAAAAGTATGATCTTCTTGACAAGTTGGTATTTTTGCTGAACGGAGGAGCAAACCTTCCTAAATAAATGAAACAGTAAGTTTTACGTTTAGATTAGTACAAATAAAGGAGGCCCCTGTTGAGCAGCCCATATACAATGTTGTGCAGATTCCAGTGATACAAACAGTATTCAAAAACCATTAAAATCCTAATATTATCGAAGTTTCTACTTAACAGTCTATTGCCAACTCTGTAGAAGATAAAAAATCATTTGACATTCTATTTTGAAATATTAGTGAAGTTCAAGTTTCTATTACCAATTCTGTTAAAAAAATCAAGTGATATCCTATTTTGTGTTTAGAATGATCAGTGAAGTTCCCTTTAAGTAGACCAATGTACTTACCAGCAACATATTTCCATGATGGTTAGTCGAATTACATAGTCAACAGAATAGAGGCAAAGTTGTTAGTTATAAAATCCTTTAGCAGACGGCCTAAAAGAACGGAGGAGATAAGGAGTAGTTTCTGTCCTGTAACTCCAGTTCTGTAGTAGGGGTATCTCTGTTATAGTCATAATCTAGTGAATAGTCCCGCCCATGTGCGTGGACCCCGGCAATCAAAAATAATCTCTTAAGTTGTCCAATCATGCAGAAACTACAAAGACACTTAAGAGAGAATTTAAAGACAAATAATGCAGCCAATATCCACAGGCTACACTGTCCAGTACTTCAACTAGAAATTCCACCAAACAAAACCACACACAACACAGCCTGCCCAGTTTGTTCCATAGAAAAACTTGCCTCTACCAGTAAAATCCTCTGGAATGATAGAGAGGAAGGCATGGACAGACAAGCCCCATAGGCTGCCCTTATGTGGCTTAAATGGGATACTGTGCCTTTAAGAGAACTTTCCATAACTTTCTCCCAGAATGCACAGCAGGTCCCTTTTACTTTCAGTTCATTTTGAAGGCGTAGCACGCCAGACCTGTGGCATTCCTTACATTAATATTCATCTCCACCGGGGAGGAGGGCGGGCGCTTATGACTATAACAGAGATACCCCTACTACAGAACTGGAGTTACAGGACAGAAACTACTCCTTCTGTAGTAGGGGATCTCTGTGCATAGTCATAATCTAGTGAATAGAATGGCAAGCCCATCCCCACACCAAAGCGGCGGTGACGAAAAGAAATTAACACCACTATTGTGCGAACAAATTCCGCAGCGAAGCCTGCCCAACCTGAGCATCTGCCCTGGCATCAGTGTCCAGATAGGAATGCTTAGCAAAGGTGTGAACCGACTTCCAAGTGGCCGCCTTGCAGATCTCTGCAATCGGAACATTACGGAGTAAAGCGGTCATGGCAGCTTTTCCCCTGGTGGAATGAGCCTTAGGTTTACCCCATAAGGTCTTATTAGCTTTTTGGTAACACAACTGTATGCAGGACACAATCCACCTGGAGATGGACTGCTTAGAGGTAGCAAGACCCGTCCTGACCAATCCATAATTGACAAATAATTGGTCTGACCTACGAATATCTTTGGTTTTATCCAGATAAAATTTCAACACCCTCCTAACATCCAGGGAATGTAGAGACCTTTCCGCTGGAGATGGAGGATTCTGAAAAAACGTAGGCAACGTTATGGTCTGGTTGACATGAAAATCAGAAATAACCTTGGGAAGAAATTTAGGGTAAGTACGCATAACAATCTTAGCAGCATGAAATACAGTATAAGGATCTTGGCAACCCAACGCCTGAATTTCACTCACCCTGCGGGCCAATGTAATGGCCACGAGGAACGCCGCCTTCCAGGATAGGTGCTGCAACGAAGCCTTATGAATAGGTTTAAAAAGGCTCCTTCATCAATCTGGACAGCACCACATTCAATTCCCATGAAGGCGAAGGAAGCCTGACAGGAGGGAACACTTTCTTCAAGCCTTCCAAAAAATCTTTGATCACAGGGATCTGGAAGAAGGAAGTCTGTGAAGGGCATTTCCTGTAGGCAGTCAATGCAGCAAGATGAACCATAATGGAATGAACATTAAGGCCAGACTACGCCAAATGTAGAAGGTAAGGAAGGATGACATCTTCCTTGCACGTCGTCGGATCATAGTTCTTGGACCGAGACCAGATACAGAACCTCTTCCACTTGTAAGCATAGGAAGTCCGAGTGGAAGGTCTCTTAGACTCCTTCAGTATGTCCATGCAATCTTCGGGTAGATTTAGATGGCCATATTGCACTATCTCAGGAGCCATGCCGCCAAACTCAAAGACAAGAGGTTGGGGTGCAACATCTGCCCCCCGAACTTCGTGAGAAGGTCCGGCCTGCACGGCAGCCGAATGTGGGGGAGGAGAAACCGGTGAAGCAGGTCCGTGAACCACCACTGTCTGGGCCATTCCGGGGCAATGAGTATCATCCGAGCCCTGGACCGGGCCAGTTTGATGAGTACCGCCGGAATCAGGGGAATGGGTGGAAAAGCGTACAGAAAGCTGTTCGACCAGTTGATCCATAACGCATTCCCCAGCGTCCCCTGCTGGTAGTACCTGGAGGCGAAGTCTTGGCATTTGCTGTTTTCGGCGGTGGCGAACAGATCTAAGTCTGGAGTCCCACACCTTACGAAGACTTCTCCTAGTACTTCGTCGTTTATGACCCATTCGTGGTTGTCCTGAAGCAGTCTGCTCAGTGCGTCAGCCTGAACATTCTGCACACCTGGCAGATGGGTAGCCGTTATCGTCAGTCCTCTGGCCAGAAGCCAGTGCCAGATCGCCTGCGCCTCCTGCGACAGAGTGCGTGATCTCGAGCCCCCCTGCTTGTTGAGGTAATACATCGTGGTGGTATTGTCCGTCTGTACAAACAGAGAGTTGGTCTGAAAGGACGGAAGAAAGGCCTTCAGTGCCAAGTGAACAGCTCTGAGTTCCAGGAAGTTGATGTGATACGTGGGCTCCATCGGGGACCAAGTTCCTTTAATCTGTAGGTTTCCGGAGTGCGCTCCCCACCCCTGGAGAGAAGCATCCGTCACGACAGTCTGCGTGGGAATATCCTAGTTGAAGGGAACCCCTCTGAGGAGATTCTCCGTTGAACACCACCACTTCAGTGACTGAAGAGCATGCAGAGACAGTCTTATCTTGTCGTCCCAAGATCCTTTCCTCTGATCCCACTGGTCCTCCAAGCAATCCTGCAGCGGTCTCATGTGCAGCCGTGCGTGTGGCGTCAGGAAGATACAAGAGGCCATCGATCCCAGTAGAGAAGACACCGTCCTCACTGTTGTAGATGGAGTGGTCCTAAGAGCCTGAGCCTTCCGAAGTAGTGATATCGTCGCTCATCCGAAGGAGACACGCTTGCTGACAGCGTATTGATGGAGGCTCCCAAGTACTGTATGCATTGGACTGGAGTCGGGGCAGACTTGGACATGTTGATGTGCAACCCCAGCTTGGTCAAGAGAAGGCACGTCTTCTGGAAGTGTGCTGTGGAGAGGAGGAGCGGCTGGAGAACCCTTTCACTGACGAGGAGGAGGAACTATACCCCACTTGCTGGTTGCCAACAATCCAGAACCAGGAAGACTGCGGAAGGGGGAGGAGTCTCGTCATCCAGCGGAAGCAGGAAGAATAAGAGGCACAGGATTAGAACGGACGGTGTGCAAGGACGGAGAGGAGGTAGCGGAGCACCTGGCAGCGGAGGACCGAAGAGAGGAGAGCGTACGAGGAGAGGAGGTAGCGGAGCACCTGGCAGCGGAGGACCGAAGAGAGGAGAGCTTGGGAGGAGAGGAGGTAGCGGAGCACCTGGCTGCGGAGGACCGAAGAGAGGAGAGCGTGAGAACAGAGGAGAACCGAAGAGTAGAGAGCGTGCTAAGAGCAACAGAGACCGACGCTCCAGACACTGCTTCCAAACCCGGCTGGCTGAAGGGAGAAGAAGCCACGGGTCCTGCTCCTATGGTCCGAGAGGCGGGCCACAGCCCAAGGCAAGTGTTGTTGAAAGGGGCATTCTGGTGGGGTGTGTGGGGAGGAGGAAGGTAGTACGTTCGAGGAGGCGGGAGGTAGGGCACGTCCAGCGGTGAACCTTGCACAAAGACACCCCCCCTTATTATATAGCTGTGACCAGAACAGTAATACCCAGTTGTTTTCTTTTTCCTTAGGCTACAAGAACCGGGATATTGGACCACCCCTTGAAGCTCTAAGAACCACGAAACCCCCCCTGAGAAGGAAAGAAATCCCGGAACCATCCTAATCTGTAGTGTGGACTCTTAAAAAGTGAACCTTAGAACAACGCTACTCTGGTCTCATACTCTGTACACCACTAGCTCCTGACATGTGCTCGCGCTTCCGAGAAGGAGGATACCTTGATCAACCAATCGTCCAGGTACGGGTAGACAAACACCTTGTTCTTCCTCAGGTGTGCCGCTACCACCGCCATGCACTTCGAGAATGTTCTCGGCGCAGACTTTAGTCCGAATGGGAGTACTGTGTATTGATAATGATTGGCGCTGACTTGGAACCGCAGGAACTTCCTGTGTTTGTGTGCAATGGGCACATGGAAGTACGCATCCTGTAGGTCTATAGTACATAGCCAGTCTCCCTGTTGCAACTGAGGATAAATCTGATGCAACTACAGCATGCAAAACCTTTCCCTGCGAATCCATCTGTTTGCCTGTCACAAGTCCAGAATGGGCCTGAACTCGTTCTTGTCCTTCTTGCGAACTAGGAAGAACCGGGAGTACAGACCTCTTCCTCTCTGAGACAGATGTACGTCTTCTATCGCCCTTTTCCTTAACAGGATATCTGCCTCCGCCTGGAGCTCGCGCAGTTGAAACTGCGAGCTGACCGGTGGAATTGCTGGAGGCGGGCTGGTGAACCGAAAACTGTATCCATTGCAAACAATATTCAGCACCCACTTCTCCTGAGTAATTTTTCTCCACTCTGCCAGAAAAAATTGAATGCTTCCCCCTACCGGAGTGGGTAACAGATCCGGGAGAAGTAAGCGCTCATTGCCTAGACCCGGCCGGGCCTTGGTCGCTGGTGCTGACTGTTGGCCTCCTCTGCCCTTCGGACGTTTCTGGAACGGCTTACGTAACTGTTGTTGTTGCTGCGACTGTCCCGAAGCTTGGCCACGTCCTCTGCCCTGTCCACCGAACCGCCGTTGGAATGGGCGGTACGATTTCTTCGCTTCTTTAGGCTTCTCTAGACCCACAGCCGTTAGTGTTTCAGCCTCTGTCTTTATGCGGGCCATTTCGTTATCCGCATGTTTCCCAAATAGGGTTTCGCCAGAGAATGGAAGATTGGCCACCCTTTGCTGTGTGTCTGGTTTTAGTGACGTAAGGCGGAGCCAGGCGTGTCATCGCTGGTTAATCCCATGGCAAAGCCAATAGGGATGAATCTGCTGCAGCGCTGATAATTTGATTCGCTACCAGCATCCCTTCATTTAGCACTTCCTGGAAATCTTCCCGCGAGGCAAGTGTTCTGCAAACTGCTGGAGGGAGTCCCAGAGGGCACGGTCATAGCGTCCCAACAAAGCCGTGGCACTCGCAGCCTTCATAGAGGTCGCTGATGTTCCACACACTTTCCTTCCAGCTGAATCCATCCATCTAGACTCTTTGTCTGGGGGGACGGTGGATGACGGGGTGATGGCATGCTGTTTGCGGGCCGCCGTCACAATCACAGAATCCGGAGGAGGTTCCACCCTTAGAAAATCCGGGTCCGAATCGGGAGCCCAGTATTTTTTCTGCAATCTCGATGGTGCCGCCTTAGTTACTGCAGGGGTGAGGAAGAGGTCCATGGCCGGTTCCTCCAGGCCCGGTACCAGAGGTAGTAGTGGACGAGACAGGTGTTTCTGGTGCAGTGTCTCGAAAATGACCGATGTCTTGGGTGTGGGCACCGTCAAGGATATGCCCAGTTTGGCTGCGCCTCTCAATAGGACATCATGAATCGCCACCAGGTCATCAACCGGAGGCACCCTTGTGTCCGGTGATCCCGACAAAGTCGGAGAGTAGTCCCTGTTCCCTGAGGACCTTGTGTGAGAGCGAGATCTGTGCCTCCTATGGCGGCGTCTCGACCGCGTGGACGCCCTGTGGCGCGATCACTCCTTCCTCCTGGAGCGAGAGCGTGACCTCCCGGTTCGTGGGTGCTCCGCAGGTTTCCGTGGGGGTGTCTTTCGTGGCCTATCCTGGGGTCTTGGTTTAGGAGTCCTCTTAGGTGGTGTAGGCAGCAGAGGTAGTGACACCGATCTTGGCGGTGGAACAGGAGGTATCTCCGGCCGAGGGGCGGGCCCACGTGGCAGGAGCAGAGGTGGTTGCTGTCCCGAGGGAGGAAGTGGTGGAAGCAGAGGGTTGACAGGAGGGTTCTCCTTAGGTAAAGGAGGAGGCGTCTTCGGCCGAGGTGGTGTATATACCACCGAGTACACCGAGCCCGGTGACTTCTTCGGAGGAGGGGACTGCGAACCAGCCCCTCCAGTGTGTGATCGCCGTCTCCGGCGCCCTCCACCAGACTCAGCGTGACTTCTGGCGCCAGAACTCCTTCTGCCCCGCTTCGGGGAGTGAGAACGACTCCTCAACGCTGACCTCTTTCTCCTAGACTCCGAACGTCGTTTTTCCGGTGTCGAATGTCGCCTCCGCGACAGTCATCAACCGTCGCCTCCGCGACGTTGACCTCTCCTTCCAAGATGCTGAACGCCGCTTCCGCGACGTCGATTGTTCCATCCTTGACGCCGAACGCCGCCTCCACGACGGCGACCGTTCCTTTCTCGACGACGATCGTCGACTCCTCCTCGACGTCGTCCTCTTCCTCGAGGTCCTCAACGCCGACCGTCTCCTCGACGGCGACCGGCGGTATCGCCTCGACGACGAGCGTTGACGAGGAGCCCCCCAGAGGCCTCAGCAGAGGCAGATGGAACCTTCCCAGTCTGCCCAGACCCACCTGCAGTCGTCTCTCTTCCAGGCCTTGAAGCCTAATCTTCAGCCTGTCCCTCAGGGTCCTTGCTGAGAGGTTCTGGCAGATGTCACAGTCTTCAGGGAGACAAATAATGCAGACGTCGTGTGGATCAGTCTTGGCCTTCTTCCTTCCACATGCTGGGCATTTGTCGAAAAGAGCAGGCATTTTAGAGCCCTAAAAGCCTGACAAACAAACACAGGAGAGGAGGGAAACACCAAGAGTATAAAAGCAAACACTTTTATCAAGAAAAGTGAACTAAATCCAATATACACCCTTGAAAAAGGGAGAGCTCAATGCCAGGGTCCTGTTAGCAGTAGAAGGAAAAAAGAACTGAAAGTAAAAGGGACCTGCTGTGCATTCTGGGATACTGGGAGAAAGTTATGGAAAGTTCTCTTAAAAGCACAGTATCCCATTTAAGCCACATAATGGCAGCTTATGGGGCTTGTCTGTCCATGCCTTCCTCTCTATCATTCCAGAGTCTTTTACTGGTAGAGGCAAGTTTCTCTATGGAAGAAACTGGGCAGGCTGTGTTGTGTGTGGTTTTGTTTGGTGGAATTTCTAGTTGAAGTACTGGACAGTGTAGCCTGTGGATATAGGCTGCATTATTTGTCTTTAAATTCTCTCTTACGTGTCTTTGCAGTTTCTGCATGATTGGACAACTTAAGAGATTATTTTTGATTGCCGGGGTCCATGCACATGGGCGGGACTATTCACTAGATTATGACTATACACAGAGATCCCCTACTACAGAACTGGCTCTATGCTGCATTCTGACGCTCTGAACCATTTTGGAAACCTTAGAGAGAAACCGTATGCATTTTTATTTATATACGGGTCTATGCATATTCAAAATGTGAGGTGCTAACTCATTGTTTATGGACTTATCACAAGAGTCAATTTGTTGTAAAACATGTATTTTTGTTAAAAGATAAGTGTTGCCTTTACAGCGGTGTTACCTAAGAGTGGACAAAACTCTCTACCTTTATGACGTTTTTCAGGAGCATCTCCCACCTATTGTACTTCTACAAAAGTGTGTGTGTAATGTATCCTAGTCACATGGGCAACTTAGTGCTTCCATGAAACCAGCCATTACAATATGATGTTGAGAGTAAAATTTAGAAAGTAAAGCATGGGGAAGAGAAAGCAAAACGCCTTACAAACCAGGCAAACAAAATGCATACGTTTAAGACAAGCAGACTGCATGGAGTACGAGAGTGATATTAGTTTTTAAGGTAGGTCTAGAATAAATTGTTTTATCTTTGTAGAAACAGAGCAGGTTAGTGCCGAGTGAGAGATCTGCAGGTAAGCAGTTTCAAACTGTGACTGCCACAAGAAGGCCTTGTTCAGTGTTTGTATTTTCTTTTACTTTTGGTTTTCAGTGTGACGTGTTTCCAGTGTATCTTGCTCCTCTGATGTGGGACTTGTCTCTCAAATACACTGGGAGATAGAGGGAAAAGAGCTCTGCATATTCTCCAAGCAGGTTTGAAGTAGATTATGCCTTCAGGAAGAAGCCCGTGAAGATCCTTCAAATGGGTGGTGTATTATGATCACTACTTTTTGCTCCTTTTGTTGGTTGTGTTGCAACAAGCAGATGACAGATTTGGGGGAGGCCCACAGCCATTCGGTGTGCTGAGTCAGTGAGAGGGTGTTTTACTTTGACCTCTGTGGCAGTCTTCGTTCAAAAGTGTCTCCTATCACTGTGTTAGGCTGCAAGAAACAGGGCTAATCACCTATGATTAGCAACTCAATGGTAATATGGATTGTTCTTCAAGAACTGCAGTGTTGTCCAGGGAGGGTCTGTGGTACACTATGAAGAGAAGACATTTGATACACATGCATATGCAATTGTGAGTGTATTTTGTGGATTGTGAAAATTACTGTTTTAGTACAAGGGGTACACAATCCTTGCTGAGATTGTCCATCATAAGATGGCAGAGGTGTGACGCAGCGACCAGAGTGGCTGACCCCAGAGCGCGGGGCCTGCGGTTCCATCCCCTGCACCAGCTCAGCATCATGTGACTAGGCAATAACTCACTTAATCTTCCCAACGGCCCCAGCGCCTTGAAACCCTTGAGCGGTGATATCTTTGCGCTTTATAAATACAAATTATTATTACTGAACAGAGATAAAAAGACCTATAAGAATAGTCCTAAGGTTAAGAGCAGTTAATCTGGTCTCTTTTGTGAAAGGTGGGAAATGATTGAGCCGGAATTAATTTAATGTTTCAAGGTTGTTGTTTTGTAAGTGTAAGAGAATTTTCCTAATTCATTCTTTTAATACTTTCAGCCAAATGAGTGTTTCTACAAGGAAGCAGGCACTAACAATACATACTAACACATTGATTATGAGAAGGTAAGTGCATGTCTCGAAAAACTTTAGTGATATATTGTCCCTACCACTATCTAACATAAGGCAAAGGGATTATTCAAATTAGGAATATTCTTTGAACCCAAACCACAAACTCCTCTTGATTTCCAACAACTTTTATTTTCTCTTTCCAAAATACATCCTGTGGACTTTATAATTCTTCTCTAATCTACAAAGATGTCAAGACTTGTCTTCACCCATTTATACTCCTTTTTTCTAAAGTGCTTTAGAATTGACAACTGGGAGAAGAATGCCTGGACAAAGTGGCGAGAGCAGCCACGTTCATATTGGTGAATAAAAATGAAATAAGTGTGCTCTGCACAGATCTTCAGTTCTGACTGATGAATACATCTGAAAGAAACACGTTAGTTAAATTCCTTACCTTAGAATATCCCCAGGTATCAGACTGGATCCGAAAAGTTTTGAGTAGCAGTACCCCTGTGAGTCGGTAGGCATCGTCTGCGGCTCCGTGTCCGTTATCGGCGTCATGATCGCCGGGATGATGTCGAAGAACCTAGACGCCGCCCTCGCGCGCTGACGTTAGTTCTTTTTTCCGCGCCAGCAAGCTCAGATCCGGGAAGAGCAGTACTCTTAGTCAATTTTTGACTAACTTTTTTGATCGATTCTTGAGTTGACCTTCGACTTGCGGTGCCGCTAGGGATGCCCGGGTTTGAGCCCTGTGAGGATTGTCACCGATTGAGGTTGGTGACCGACCCCCACCGCCGGTGTCTTTATTGTCTCGGGCCGTCCATGATGACTAGTCGTGCCCGACTGCCGGGCCTTGACCTCGAAGGCCAGGCGGGAGCGGTCCCGTAAGCAGCTCAAGCTCCAGCAGTCAGCCCAGCGCCTCTCGAGGTCCCGGACTAGGAGGAGGTCGAGGTACCGGTCGCTGGGCCGCAGTCATCACCGCTCGACGAGTCACCACCACTCGTCGGGCTCGAAGTACTCAGGTAAGTCGAGGCACTCAAAGAAAAAGTCGAAGAGACGTCATCCCTCTTCTGACTCCGCACGACGCGGCTGGGGATTCGGGTGACACCGCCCACGCGGCTCCACCGGAGCCGCAAGCGCCGCATCCAGCTCCATACCCACCGGTCCCTGGGCTGAACGCGACGCCGGAGGAAACTATTGCTGTCCTCACGGCCATGAGGTTGCACTTCCCTCTGTCGGAACCCGCCGATGCGCCTTCGGGCCCCGCGGGTCTGTCTGGGAGCCCGAGCAGGCCTGCGGCTCCGGCCCAGTGGGGTGCTTCGGCCCCGGTGCTGTCAGCGACTCCAGTCCTGACGCCGCAGGGCTCCTCAGGATCCAGGCCTGGATCTGTGAAGTCGCCAGTCGACCTTACGACCCCTCCGCTGGCGCCGTCACCAAGGGTGTCGCCCCCGACGCCGTCCTCTCACGACGTTGTACCCGGTTCCAACCCCGGTCCGGATCTGGCATCGGACCAGCACCGTCTTCGACGCAGATCGGTGAGCCCTTCACCGACGATCTGGCTCCATCTTTTTTCCCTATCAGGGGATGGATGACAAGGAGAACTAGGAGGGGTCTGAGGACCCTCTGGCACTACAGTGCTAGTTGAGCCAGGACTGGGCAGACGAGCTGGGGGAGGCCAGTGGTCTGGACACTTCGCCCAACACTGGATTCGTCTCCCCTCCTACCCTGGCTACAGAGGAGGGGGTTGCTTACAGCGTGGTGTTGACTAGGGCATGAATAACAAGAAAAAGACTAGGAGGTCTTTGGAATGAAGGAAAGAGACCACAATCTATTGACCAAAACTCCTATCACAACTAACGGTGAGGGTCCATCAGTAATGAAAGAGTCCTATCAGCCCACCCATTTGGCGGAACCTCGTCATCTAGGACCTTATCAGCAGGTGTTCATATGGCCAAGCTCAGTTGTATTTGCTTGGTGCCAACAGTTCCCATGCTGAAAGAAGATGAGTCCTCACTGCGAGTGGTACTGACAGGGTGCAGTGCTCAAGAGAAAAGTGCATAATTAAAATGGCGGTCAAGGTAGAAAAAATTATTTATTAGTATCTCCCTGGACGCCAGATTAAAAAGATGTAGCAACAGTGTGACAATATCACTGTCAAAGAAGCATCTAGAGATAGGCCAACATGTTTCTGCCGTTCATGTAACGTTTTACAGGCATTCGTCAGGGCCAAGCTGTACAAATAGGCTACTGCAACATCTAATAAATTCTCAAGGTGAAAAATTTTTTAGACAACAAAACAAACTGTTAAGCATGGTTGGGATGGTGAGTTTAATCGTGTGGCTAAGTCAGCCACCCTACCGTCTCAGGTTAAGTAACCATGTGGGGTACCATCCTTTCCTGAAATAATAAAGAAAAAAGAAACATACTGATATCGCATCCATTATACAATTGTGAATATCAACATGTGGTGAAGGTCAAAATTATAGTGGTCTCCAAACACTTCTAGTAACTGCTCATACGAGAGCCAGATAACTCATGACTATAGGTGAGTCAAAAGCCAGATAGTCTGACGAATTATATGATAAGAAAGGAATAACAACTCACCCAACACTTTGTGGGAGTTAAGCCTCACCTCACCCGGCAACGGCTCGGATAGAGAGGCCCCGCTCTAGGAAACATACAGAGAAACACAATTTTTGGCAATGATAAATGTCGTGCTCAATGTATTTATTGTGATGTAAAGACACACATAAAAAACTTGGTTTTAGATCTTACTGGTTTAAAGCCCCAACTGGCCAATGGCACAAAAAAGGCAAGGAAGTCATATGACTTGGGCAGCGGATATGACGTGCCTCAAATCTATGAATATGCTAATACAAAGCTATTTATGAATGTAATTTAATAGCTGCGAATTAATCAAGCAGATAAAACTAGCTCGGTTGTTAATCAGACTTAGTTGTTAATTAAGCTGGGGGGAGAAGAGGGGGACAAACTATCTTCTACCACCTCCGCTTTGTTACAAAAAGTAAAACAGTAGTTGTAAGAAGCAGGGAAACTTCATTCTAGTGCTCTCTTGAGCGAATGGTATAGTCATAAGGAAGTAAATGACCCTGCCTGCCTGATATTAGCACAAGGAATGAGACCAGAGCTGTCAGCAGGAATTCTCTTACCTGTCCGTCGGTGCCTCGGTTTGGGTCCAGAACCGAAGGGGAGGCGCCGATGGACAGGAGGCCGGAAGTTTATATACCCACGTGAATTGGGTAATTAATTTTTAATAGTCTACACCTGCGAGATGGCAGATGCGTTTAGTACGCGCATCTGCGCCTGCTCGCTCGGCATAAAAACAATGTTACCGCATTGCGCATAGCGGAAGGGCAGGACGCAGCATGCTACTCCATATGGTGTGGACTCGATACCACGGACTCGCTGGGTAGGGCGATTGCAACGACAGTGGAGGTTCGCCGCCACACCTGGCTGAGGTCCGCCAACTTTTCAGGGGATGTCCAGGCAACACTCATGGACATGCCCTTTGATGGGCGTCGCCTTTTTCTGACAAAGCGGACAGTGCGCTGGAGCTTTTCCAGGACTACGGCCATGTCCTTGGGCCTAGGCCAACGCCACCAAGCTTCTGTCTCTCGTTCCTTTTGTGGCAAAGAAAGGGACGCCTCCACACATCCAGCCGGCCACAGGCTCAGGCTCAACGCGTAAGTGGCTAAGGCCGTGGCGGTACAGGGGGACACCGGCTGGGTCAGTCCACACCCGCCCCTGCAGCATCTGCTTCTAAGTCTTCCTAGTCCGGTATTTCAGGCTCATTCCTCGCCAGTGGGGCCAGGGTCCGCCACCACCTCCCCCACTGGCGTACCATCACGTCGGACAGGTCGGTGCTGAAAATCGTCCGAAGGGGATACTCCCTCACCTTCGAGGTGACCCCTCCAGCCATGCCACCGCAGTACCACCGCATGTCGGGGGATCACTTGCAACTTCTGCAGGAGGAAGTTACGGCCCTCCTCGCCAAGGGGGCCATAGAGTGCGTTCCTGGGCCAGAAGTAGGACGTGGTTGCTATTCCCACTACTTTCTGGTACCCAAGAAGGGCAAAGGGGGCCTACGCCCTATCTTGGACCTACGGAGCGTCAACAGCTTCCTCCGGAAGGAGAAGTTCAAGATGCTGACTTTGGCTCAGGTCCTAGCTGCCTTGGACCCAGAAGACTGGATGGTAGCGTTGGAATTCCAGGACGCATATTTTCACATCCCCGTCCTACTGGCGTTACCTGCGGTTCACGGGTGTTCACTAAAGTGATGGCGGTGGTGGCAGCTCATCTGCGCCGGTTAGGGGTTTCAGTCTTCCCCCTACCTCGACAATTGGTTGTTGAGGGCGGGCTCGCCCCGAACAGTCGTCTCCCACCTCCAGACTACGACCGACCTCCTGCACCAGCTGGGTTCTCCATCAACGTGCCGAAGTCGCACCTGTGCCCCTCAGAAGCTCCTCTTCATTGGAGCGGTTCTGGACTCGGCGCAGTTTTGGGTTTATCCTCCCGATCAGCGGGTTCGGGATATTCAGGCTCTGATTCAGATCTTTCAGCCTTTATCCCGGGTCTCGGTCAAGTTGAAGCTGCGGCTCCTGGGGATGATGGCCTCCTGCATCCTACTGGTGCATCACGCCAGGTGGCAGATGCGGGCTCTGCAGTGGGACCTGAAGTTTCAGTGGGCCCAGCATCAGGGCAACGTGTCCGACCACGTCCTGATCTCGGAGGGCACTGCGAGACAGTTGCGGTGGTGGCTCACGAACCGCGATTGGATCAGCGGCAAATCTCTCTCCCTTCCCCAACCGGAGCAGGTAGTGGTGACGGATGCGTCCCTCCAGGGATGGGGGGGGCCACATGGGAGAGAGGGAGATCAGATGCCTCTGGTCTCCGGTGGAGTCCCGGCTCCATATCAACCTTCTGGAGCTGCGGGCGATCAGTCTTGCACTGAAGGCATTTCTTCCCTCTGTCTGGGGAAGTGTAGTGCAGGTTTTCACGGACAAAACCACCGCCATGTGGTACTGCAACAAATAGGGCGGGTGGGGTCGTGGACCCTTTGTCAGGAGGCTCTGCGCCTCTGGACATGGCTGGAACACCAGAGCGTCACCCTGGTGGTTCAAAACCTGGCAGGTTGTCTGAACGCCAGGGCGGACGAACTCAGCCGCCGGTAGCATGATGGATAACGAATGGCGTCTGAACTCAGACGTGGCGCAAGGCCTCTTTCAGCGATGGGAAGAGCCTTGGTTAGATCTATTCGCCACCGATGAGAACGCGCAATGTCATCACTTCTGCGCGTTGGAATTTCCAAGGCGGCACTCACTCTGCGAGGCTTTTCGTCGCGAGTGGAGCAGTGGTCTGTTGTACGCCTTTCCGCCTATACCACTTCAGCCCAAAGTGCTGAAGAAGATCAGGCAGGACCAGGCCCAAGTCATCCTTGTGACTCCAGACTGGGCACAAAGATACTGGCATCCCGAGCTACTCAGCATGTCAGTCGATGCCCCGATTTGTCTGCCTCTTCAGGAGGACCTTCTGTCGCAGTTGCAGGGGACGGTCCTCCACCCGAACCTGTCCAGTCTCCACCTACATGCATGGAGATTGAGCGGCGGCAGTTGAGGTCATTTGACTTGCCTCCTGAAGTCTGTGATGTGATTCTGGCAGCCAGGCGTCTCTCCACAAAGACGGTATACGCCTGCAGGTGGAATACATTTGTGGCATGGTGCACAGCAAAGGCGGTGGATCCGGTCTCCGCCCCCCTTTCTGAGGTTCTCCTCTTTCTTCTGTCTCTTGCCCAGCAGGGCTCTGCTCTGGGCACTCTTAAGGGCTACCTCTCAGCCATTTCATCCTTCTTAAGGCTTCCTGATCAGCCTTCTCTTTTCAAGTCTCCTGTTGTAAATAGATTCCTGAAAGGCATCACACACTTGTTTCCTCCTGTTCCCTTCGTGATGCCTCAGTGGGACTTGAATCTTGTTCTGACATATCTGATGTGCGCTCTCTTCGAGCCACTTCATAACTGTCCTCTTTGTCTTCTGGCTCTTAAAACTGCATTCCTGGTTGTCATCACCTCTGCCAGGAGAGCGAGTGAACTCCTGGCTCTATTTTCTAAACCTCCTTTCCTCTCTGTCCATCCGGACAAAGTTGCTCTGAGGACTCATCCTTCTTTCCTGCCCAAGGTAGTCACAGCCTTTCACATCGGACAGTCCATCACCTTGCCCACCTTCTTTCCGCATTCTTCGAAGGAGGAAGAGAGGATCCACCGTCTGGACCCAAAACATGCGCTCTCCTATCTAGATCGCACACGCCAGTTCCGGGTGGACGACCAGCTCTTTGTCTGTTACGTGGGCGCTAAGAAGGGACGGGCGGTGCATAAGCGGACCATCTCGCGGTGAGTCGTCTTGTGCATCAAGGTTTGCTTCTCCTTGGCGAAAAAGGAGCCTCCTGTTGGGCTGCGTGCCAATTTCACTCGGGCCACGGCGGCTACTACTGCACTGGGTCGGGGAGTCCCCTTGCAAGACATCTGTCAGGCAGCTATGTGGGCCTCACTGCACACGTTTGCTAGACACTACTGCCTGGACAGCCAAGTCCGAGGAGATGGCTTTTTCGGCCGTTCCGTTCTCCAGGACTTACTGTATGATCTTCACACCATCCACTGGGGTTGGTATTGCTGGGGTATCTATTCTAAGGTAAGGAATCTAACTAACGTGTTTCTTTCTGATGAACAAGTTACTTACCTACGGTAACTATATATCTGTAAGAAACATTAGTTAGATTCCTTACCGCCCCACTCATCCTCCCCGTTCTACGAACCGATATCTAGGGTTAAGGTATTTCCCTTGGAGGGCCCTAGTTTCATGGCACCAGTGTCTGGCTCTGCGGTCCTGGCGTGGGAAGCTGTAATGGCCGGATTTTCCGCTTAGATGGGATCAGCCCCCAGGGGCCCCTATGACCCAGCCAAAACGTACTCACCTTCCCTCCTTAGAATGTATTCACAATGGATAGATATGCAGGTATATATACAAGTCGCACCTAAGGATGGGGAATAGCAATACACATGCATAGATTTTCTACAATATCTTATTCACATCAGTTGGTCTCGCGGCCACCCCGACCCAGACCGGTCTACCCTAGGGCAGATATGACACACAATCCGGTGTGTCTACACATGGGCCTGCAGAACCCAATGCTCCCTTTTCCAAACGATCCACAATCCGGTAGATCTCCACGCCAGTATCCCCCCTGGCGCTCTCACTTATGCAAGCCAAAATCTTGTGGGTATACACGCTGGTAATCCTCCCCAGCGTTCTCACTAACGCCGCATATCAACGACGACCACATTCCTATGAACAGTCATCAGGACAATGTCTCAGTTATCTACTCGGGATAAAACTATAATAATGACTTTTAATACGGTTCCCTAATTATATGATGTACCTCCTATTCTTGGCATCAAAGGTCCACTCACTCCCTCTTTGTTCGATCACTATTTACCTGATCGGGATTTCACATCCGTTCGCATAAACAACTCTCGACTAGAAGATGCATTTACCAAAATTGAACAGGAACACAAGGCACACGGTAGTTCTATAAGAACTAGGATATTTATTGGCAATAAACACATATCACATTACTATGCAACATAATTTCTGCAAAGAAAAGGTAAAGATTAGAGTGCACGCTAATTGGGAAAAGGGCGGAGATCACCTGGTTAATATGAAGTCTGGGCTCGGCAGTCATCTAGGTTCCCTTCTCGTCTCTGTGTCCTGGCTCGCCTCGCAGTCACACCCCAGCCGTCACAAGTACACGTCTGCACCGCTAGGCTCAACCTCGTCTGCTTCCCTCCAGGGCACCGGAACCTTGCTGGTTATTAGCTACCGTCTCTCTCTCTCTCTCTCTCTGTGCCAGTGCGCTCCGCGCTAATTCTCCTTCAGTCTTTCTCAGAGAGTTTCGGTCTTAAATCTTTCTCGGACTTCAAAGATGGCGACTGTCCACCATGAAATAATTAATGGCAGAGATGCTAACGGCTAGATGCCGCCTACGGACTAACTGACAAACTGACTAACACCTTCGCTAATATCAAAGCCCGTTCCTTCATGGAAAGCTACGGACAGTAACCTGCCGCCCACCAAATTCTTGTACCTCCCCGTACCAAGGACACGTTCCCAGCCGGCCGGCCTGAAGTTGTGTCTTCGGTGTGGAGAAAAATACATTCCTTCGATAAGGGCCAGCCTGAGCCGGTTCTCTCCAAGCGAACAACAGCTTGAAACTAAAACATTACACTTCACCTAGAAAGCCTTCTCGAGCTACCGGGCAGAAAGCAAAATGGAGTCTGTCTCGTTTAAGGCCTACAGGGCCCACAATATGCGTAACTCCATGGAAAATATCCTAACATGTTAGCAAATGGGCAAATCATGACTAATACTTATATATCTAACCCCTAACTTAAATTCATAAGCCCTACACTAAGGAAAGTGACACGAAAATGCTCTAATATATGGAAGGCAGGGGCCCTGTCTATAGTCCTAATCCCTATCCTATGGGGGTGATAGGCTGGAGTCACTCTCCATCATTCTCCCTCTTAAAAGAGCCAGAAAAGGGCAGCCATTACATTACACCCCTTGACTCCAGTCTATTATCCACAGACTAAATAGAACTAACATCAGTAGAAGAATAATAGGAAACAAAATTAACTGATCTATGTCTCTTACTAAGTCTAAAAAATTGGAGCAGGGAAGGGATGCACTGAATAAAGCAACAGATAGCTATCAGGACACAAATAGCAACAATAACTCCCCCAAAAATCTGTCGTAAAGAATGCAAGTCAGGTAGCCAATTAAAGAGCCAGTCAAAGAAACCCTGATCTATGTCTTGTCTAATTTCTGCAGTCAAGTCGTGGAGTTTGTCAATATGGGATTGGATTGATTTAGAATGGTCAGACAAATTAAAACAGCATAGGCCCTCAAAATCAGAACATTCATGTCCATGTTTTAACAAAAGATAATCAATAGCAGCGCGATTCTGTAAAATAGCTCTACGTTCGCCTTGGGCGTCTAATAAAAGGTCAGATAAAACAGTAGATGTTTGGTTGATGGACTTAACCATCCAACAGGCCATCTTGCCGATCGTTTTGGCATTATAAACGGCCAATGCAGGCACTCCAATAATAGAAAAAGCTAAACCAAGGTATTCTGATTTAGAATAAAGGTGGACAGAGGAATCGCAATCCTCATGCAATGACATTGAATCACGTACAATACGGGAATGTGAATTAGGATGTGAGGAAAACATTAATAAACTCAATCTAGTGATGGCACATGGGCCACCAGAAATATTTGCAGGAATATAGGGCCAAGATGAATTACCGCACGAGAAGAGCCATCCAGCTGGCAATAACATTGAACGATAATAACTAGGGGCAACTAATAAACGTTGACATGTCATATTATTTTTCACAGAAAGACATGAATTTGGAAGTCTCTTTAAACACAGCAATCGTTGATGAGCTGAAAAAGAAGTTGCAGCCTGTATTTTAAGCTTTATGCATTCGGTGATAGCCTTAGGATCACATGTCATTATAAAACATAGGTCTCCAGGGGTAATATTAAAAGTAGTAATTCGGGAATGAATAGGGATATCGAGGTCTGGAAGAGCAGTACATGAGGGACAAAATTCGTGGGCCGCAAAATCGCCCAGAATAACATTTGGTCGGGCATTCGAGATATTAAAGATATGTCGCAAAGTCTCGGTAGATGCAGGGACGGCAACCAGACAGGTCGCTAATATGTCAGTGACAGACTTCATTGGAGTAAGACAGAAATGCGGAGAGTTTGTCACTCGCTTTGCGAGTGTAATCCAAAAGTTAGATGAAGAGCCCCACGCAGACCGCGGAGCTCGGATTATCCCATCAACCGGCGTCGGTGGATCCTCTCCTCTCCCGACGTAGCAGGCCAAAAGGAGTCCAGCGCCGACACATCCTGCAGCAGCAGTCCAGAGAATGATCTGAAAGAATACAAACACAGGCCTTAATCATTCTCGTAGGTAACATTTATCAGCTGGGACAGCTTCCCAGCCGTCTTTCCCTGGCTTCATCACCAAAACGGTGTTGTCATGACCGGTCGCAATAATATCAGCCTGTTCAGGAGGATTTTTAGGCGATTGCACCCATATCTTAGCTCCAGGAAGATCAGATGATCCGAAGCCTTTTTGTCCTCGCACAGTTAGCAACGTTGGGGCAGAGCCTTTTTTGATTTCACCACTGAAGACAGGCATAATCAGTAACTGAGCAACGCGGTCAGACTTTTTAATGAACAAATCAGTCTCACTGCTATTAAGCAGGAGAACCTTAATCTCTCCCTGATAATCACTGTCAATTACTCCTCCGAGCACTTGTACGCCTTTCAGGGCCAGGCCAGATCTAGGGGCAATTAATCCAAAACTACCGGCAGGTATACAGACACCAATGCCAGTTTCAACAATGATTCGATCTTTTCCTGGTAATTTTGCATCATTTAAAGCATGCAGGTCGAGGCCTGCGGAACCTGGGGTCGCTCTACATGGAGCCAAAGCACCGGGGGTAATTTCCCAATACATGATAGTGTTTGACAAAGAATTAGGCTTTACATCAACATTTGGAGGAAACAAACGCATCAAAGGGGATTCAGCATGTAACAAATGGCGATTATTCAAAATCAATAAAGCTTGAAACAACACATCCCTCCATTTGCTGTATCGGTAATCAGTTAATTTACGCAACTGTTCTTTCAACAAACCATTCATTCTCTCAATCAGTCCTGAAGCTTGTGGGTAATACGGAATGTGGAACACCCAATCAATATTATTTTCCGCACAGAATTCCTGCACCAATCTTCCACGAAAGTGGGATGCATTGTCTGATTGAACTTGGAATGGGACACCATAGTACAAAATAAGCAGCTCCAGGGTTTTAATGGTATTCACTTGGGTAGCGTTCTTGCAAGGGAAAGCGACCAAAAGGCCACTATAAGTGTCAACAACTGTACAAATATATTGACAATTTCTGCTCATAGGGAGCGGACCGATATAGTCAATCTGCCAAATTTGAGCGGGCAATTTACCTCGATGCAAGTGGCCTCGAACAATTTGAGGCACCTCCTTTTTTCTAGAATGCTGACAAATGGGACAATGTAGAATGACATCTTTTATTAAAGAAAAAGGAATATGAATTCCTCTATCGGCAGCCCACCTGCTAGTGGCTTTCTCTCCAAAATGTCCTGCTTTCTGGTGGGCCCACTTCGCCAATCCCGCCAAATCAGAATCTTGCATGTCCACCACTGCCTCAGCAATTTTAGATTTTTCATCTGCAATGTTATGGAAAAATGTATCAAGGGAGTCAATTGAAGTGTGAGCATCCACGTGAAAGATTGTTACAGTACTCTGCGGGAGCAGTTCCCAAATTTCTTGCCATAATTCCTTTCCCCACAATTCTTTTGAATGCAATTCCCAATTATGAGAATGCCATGTTGGTAACCATACCGCCAGTCCATTCGCAGTGGACCAGGAATCAGCGAAAATATGACATGTGCCAGGCAATTCCTGTTTCAAAACTTGGTAAACTGCATAGAGTTCAGCATACTGACAACTCTTACCATCTCCAGTCGTACTCAATTTCTGCGTGATCGGGTTATACGAAACAGCTTTCCAATGTCTTTTGTCACCGATGAACTTCGCTGAACCATCCGTAAACCACACATGTTTTCTATCCTCCACGGACAGATCATCAAATGATTTACCCCACTTAACGGGAGACTCCATCACCACGGGAACCGAACACTCACTTTCAGTCTCATTGGAGGGCGCCTGCGCCACTCGCTCATGTAAAACCGCCACACCTTTCGGACCCACACGTGCCCTGTCCTGAATGTACCATTTCCATTTAATCACACTCGCCTCCTGAGCATGTCCAATTCGATGAGACTTCGGTGAACTCAAAACCCACTGCATAATGGGAATTTCGGGCCTCAAAATTACAGCATGGCCTAGGGTCAGTTGCTCGGTATCCACCAGAGCCCAATAACAAGCAAGCAATTGTTTCTCAAAGGGCGAGTAACGCTCACCAGCCTCAGGTAACTTTTTGGTCCAAAAACCTAATGGCACTTTTTGTCTGCCCTGCTTTTGCCACAGGCTCCAATTGGCATACAGACCTTCCACGGACACATTCAAATCCACATCACCTTCACTCACAGGCCACAAATCCAAGGCATACTGAATAGCTTCTTTAGCCAAATTAAAAGCAGTCTGTTGAGACTCACCCCATTCAAACGCATTCTTTTTACGAGTGACTCGATACAATGGAGCCAGAATCTGACTTAGATGGGGAATATGCTGACGCCAGAATCCAAACAAACCAATGAAGCATTGAGCCTCTTTCCTGTTCCTAGGAACTGCAAAATCAAGTATTTTTCGCTTTACCTGTGGGATCACTTCTCTGTGACCTTCATGCCAATTAATTCCTAAAAATTTCACATTCTGGGATGGAGTTTGTAATTTGTCAGGATTAATTTCCCAACCTTTTGCTCGCAAACAGTCAAGGATCTGATCTAAATGGGACTGTACCTGGTCTTGCGTTTCACCTTGAATCAAAATGTCGTCAATATAATGACAGACCTGAACTCGTGGATTCGTGGGCACTTCAGACAAATGCTCTGCCACCAGCCGATGACAGATCGTAGGACTGTGTACATAGCCTTGAGGAAGACTCCGGAACGTCATTTGACGTCCATTCCATGTAAAACTGAACTGTTCCTGACATTCAGGGGCAATCGGGATTGAAAAGAAAGCATTAGCAATATCAATAGAAGCATACCACGTACCTGGATGCTTTTGAATTCTCTGAATTAGCGTGACAATGTCAGGCACTGCAACAGTCAATTTAGGTGTGTTTTTATTCAATTCTCGATAATCAACAGTCATGCGCCAAGAATTGTCACTTTTGCGCACGGGCCAAACGGGATTATTCCAAGCAGACGTGACCGGAGTTATGACTCCCGCGTCAACCAAATCCTGAATTGTAGCAGAAATTTCTTCATGACCACCTGGGATACGATATTGCTTCTGAGAAATCACCTTCGTGGCTAAAGGAATTTTAATAGGTGGCATCCGCAAACGGCCAACCCGTACGGGTCTGGTCGAAATGTACTGTCTAGTTCCAAATTGATAACAACCATCATCCAAATGCAAAGTCATTCCTTTCAAAATGTCAATTCCAATTATATATTCCAAAAGTGGTACAACCAACACAGAGTATTCTCTACGAGGAATCCTACCAATTTTAATTTCAAGTGCAGTTTGAACCGCGGGTGTTTCTTTACCACCCAAACCAGTAATTGTAAAAGACTGGCCATGAAATTTTCTTTGATTTACCATGAATTAAAGTGGCCTCCGCCCCAGTATCAACTAATGCTCGGGCCCTTTGGATATTACGATGTTTCCAAAAAATCTCAATATCTACATAGGGTCTGTTGTCTCTGTGAGCCCACTTGTGTACCGGAGCTTGACCTATTTCCTAGTCATTTTTCCTGCGTTCCGTCAACCAAGACAAATCAGGGTAAATGCTCTCAGTTTTCTTTGGTATCAAAATATCTTGTTCATATCCGTCTCCAGTACGAAACGGATTATTGTCATGTTCAAAAAGTTGTGAATTACGGTCAGAAAGTCTATTACGATCCTCTCTTTTTCTCATGTCAGGGGAATAACTCCTTTCATCTCTTCGTCGGTTGGAAACACGATCATCTCTCCCCCGCTCACGATCATCCTCTCTCCCCCTCCCGTCATTACGATGAGGGGATCCATCACGTTCATAACGCCGATCATCACGGCGATCAGAATTCCCACGTCGCCTCTCATCACCACTGTCATCCGAACCACGGTCATACTCATTCTTTCGCACACGACGGGCACCCTCCTTTCGATCCAAACCACGCTTACGAAACATGTCCCATAAGCGATTATTAGGCTCACCGTCAATGTCCTCCCTTTTGACACCATCAGCAATGAGAGCAAGACACATGTCACGTCTAGAGAACTTATAGTCCCCACCAGTACGACCCTCAGGTCGAGATTGTCTTTCAGGTTTAAACCACTCACCCAGCTCACCAAGCTGACGAACAGACTCAAGCACAGCAGACAAAGGATTGCCAGTTTGATTAATCAATAATGTCATCATGACCTGCTTGTAAGCAACAGGAGAAGAACGGATAATGCGATTGCGCACAGAAGATGTTAAAAGACCATCCAATAACCTATCAGCAGTACTAAGAAAGATAGCCGTTTTCATGACTTCCTCCTTTAAACGTTGCGACGCATCGCGCATATTGTACCATGGTTTTTCATCAGTGGGCCAATCAGACTCAGTCGGATATTTATGATTACAGCCGTCAGACGCAAGCTGGAGCAAAGTAATTTGACCAGCACCATTATAATTTCGAAAATGATCTTGAATTGTAGAATCAGAACTCAAAGAGCAAAACCGCAAGCAATCAACAGCATCAAGAAAAATACCGGCAGCGCCGAGTTCATAAAGGCGCACCATCCAGGTAAGCAAGGCCTCACCAGGCCGTTGTCGAAATCGTTGTAAAATGTCACTAACCTCCTGCTGAGTAAAATCTTCAATACAGTCTAAAGCTATACCAGCCGGGTTACCAGGGGCTTGTTGTAATTTACGTCGAAAAACAGGGTGAGCAGAAACTTCAGGAAGAGCCTCCGAGGAAGCCCGCGTCTTAGATTTAGTAGAACAATCAGGGCAAGCTACGTCATCCGAACGGGAAGAACGAGCACGGTCGCTGTGAGGACCTATATCAGTACACGAAGCAGATTTACAATCACGTCCGGAGCGAGAAGACTCGCGCTTGTCACCCTTCTCTGCCGAGGAGTCAGAAGTATGAGAGTCCCAGATATTACCGTCCCATTCATCGGGGTTCCAATCCATTCCGGCTTTTGCTACAACCATACGCACTTTACGTGTAGATACACGACCACGACGATGTTTATACTTATATCGTGCAATACGGACCGCAGCTCTTTCGGCAATGGTCTGATATGTTTCAAGTTTGTCGGCAAGCAATTTATTTTGACAACGCAAAAGAGTATGCGCATTTTGCAACTCAACACACTGTCCTTCCATGTCCTTAAACTGCTTCTGTAGCTGAACAAACTTTTCATGCAGAATTCTGTAGGCATTAAGAACAATCCAACCTCTGCGTCCTAAAATAGGAAGCTCATCACCCTTCACTACCGGCGCTTTCTGTAAGCATGATACCACATCGGCAGGCTCCGCCTGCTCCAAGCAAGAAGACCAATTTTCACTCAAACCAGTAGAATCAGCCCACTCGCGGGCCAAAGCCTCGTAAGGCGTACACTCCCAGCCGGGAATCTGAATCGGTAACTTGAAAACCGACGGAGATTTTTTCGCAAACATATTGACACAAAAAAGTTATATACACAATTATAAACAAAATTTTATACGACGAGCCGAGAGCAAACCAACAAGATTAAAACAACACAATGCACACAGGCTTCGTAAACAGTTCGTGACGCCAGATGTAATGGCCGGATTTTCCGCTTAGATGGGATCAGCCCCCAGGGGCCCCTATGACCCAGCCAAAACGTACTCACCTTCCCTCCTTAGAACGTATTCACAATGGATAGATATGCAGGTATATATACAAGTCGCACCTAAGGATGGGGAATAGCAATACACATGCATAGATTTTCTACAATATCTTATTCACATCAGTTGGTCTCGCGGCCACCCCGACCCAGACCGGTCTACCCTAGGGCAGATATGACACACAATCCGGTGTGTCTACACATGGGCCTGCAGAACCCAATGCTCCCTTTTCCAAACGATCCACAATCCGGTAGATCTCCACGCCAGTATCCCCCCTGGCGCTCTCACTTATGCAAGCCACAATCTTGTGGGTATACACGCTGGTAATCCTCCCCAGCGTTCTCACTAACGCCGCATATCAACGACGACCACATTCCTATGAACAGTCATCAGGACAATGTCTCAGTTATCTACTCGGGATAAAACTATAATAATGACTTTTAATACGGTTCCCAAATTATATGATGTACCTCCTATTCTTGGCATCAAAGGTCCACTCACTCCCTCTTTGTTCGATCACTATTTACCTGATCGGGATTTCACATCCGTTCGCATAAACAACTCTCGACTAGAAGATGCATTTACCAAGATTGAACAGGAACACAAGGCACACGGTAGTTCTATAAGAACTAGGATATTTATTGGCAATAAACACATATCACATTACCATGCAACATAATTTCTGCAAAGAAAAGGTAAAGATTAGAGTGCACGCTAATTGGGAAAAGGGCGGAGATCACCTGGTTAATATGAAGTCTGGGCTCGGCAGTCATCTAGGTTCCCTTCTCGTCTCTGTGTCCTGGCTCGCCTCGCAGTCACACCCCAGCCGTCACAAGTACACGTCTGCACCGCTAGGCTCAACCTCGTCTGCTTCCCTCCAGGGCACCGGAACCTTGCTGGTTATTAGCTACCGTCTCTCTCTCTCTCTCTGTGCCAGTGCGCTCCGCGCTAATTCTCCTTCAGTCTTTCTCAGAGAGTTTCGGTCTTAAATCTTTCTCGGACTTCAAAGATGGCGACTGTCCACCATGAAATAATTAATGGCAGAGATGCTAACGGCTAGATGCCGCCTACGGACTAACTGACAAACTGACTAACACCTTCGCTAATATCAAAGCCCTTTCCTTCATGGAAAGCTACGGCCAGTAACCTGCCGCCCACCAAATTCTTGTACCTCCCCGTACCAAGGACACGTTCCCAGCCGGCCGGCCTGAAGTTGTGTCTTCGGTGTGGAGAAAAATACATTCCTTCGATAAGGGCCAGCCTGAGCCGGTTCTCTCCAAGCGAACAACAGCTTGAAACTAAAACATTACACTTCACCTAGAAAGCCTTCTCGAGCTACCGGGCAGAAAGCAAAATGGAGTCTGTCTCGTTTAAGGCCTACAGGGCCCACAATATGCGTAACTCCATGGAAAATATCCTAACATGTTAGCAAATGGGCAAATCATGACTAATACTTATATATCTAACCCCTAACTTAAATTCATAAGCCCTACACTAAGGAAAGTGACACGAAAATGCTCTAATATATGGAAGGCAGGGGCCCTGTCTATAGTCCTAATCCCTATCCTATGGGGGTGATAGGCTGGAGTCACTCTCCATCATTCTCCCTCTTAAAAGAGCCAGAAAAGGGCAGCCATTACAGAAGCTATGTACAAGAACTGACATCAGTGCACGAGGGCGGCGTCTAAGTACTCCGACGACGTCATCACGACGCCGACGACTTACGCGGAGCCGCAGACGACTCCTACCGACGCACAGGGGTACTGCTACGCAACATTTTCCGGATTCAGTCTGATGCCTGGGGGATATTCTAAGGTAAGGAATCTAACTAACTAATGTTTCTTACAGATATATTGTTACCGAAGGTAAGTAACTTGTTCATTTTCCCTATACAAGATCACAGTGGATCCAATGATAGAAGCACAGAAACTGTCATGTTCTGTGGACGTGACTCAAATCATTAACTTCACAACCAACTTGAATTCCATGAAACAATGGTGTCACGATATTTGTAGGTTTACCCATTTCCTCAAAGGGTTCCAGGTTTGTATCATGTCAGTCCTACTTTTCAAATTTCTGATTCCCTCAAAATGCAGTTCAAAAAAGTTTTCAGCAAACTACCACATGTATTGCAAGACAGCATGGCATTTTGTTTGCATAGAATGGAAGAAAAAAATCCACTTTTCTTTTCCCTAAGACCTGCCACACCAGTGGATGGAAACTTACATGTTGTAATATTTCTCATTGTTCTCACAATATAAGCTAACAACAGCCTGGCTCGCGTTAATTGCAGACCTTTCTCATCGCAGACTTCTAAGAACGACATTCGCCATTATCCGGAAACTAGTTGAGACATGGCCTGCCTAGAACATGCTCTCGATGTTGCAGGCCATGCCTTCTCAAATCTGTTCCAAGATTAAAAAGATTTGAAAGAAACACCATCTGTTTGAATTGTAATATATTCAGATAGCCTTTTGCTTTCTCTAATTCTTCAACTCACGTACTTTGCTGCTGTTCCCCCAAAATGTTTTCTCGTTCTTTTCAAGACTGATGTACTGAGCTTTTTTTTAGGCTTTAATGAGCATTGGAGCCGAACCAATAGTGATACTTTCTACGAAGACAAAAATATGAGTGCTACATTAATGTTCTTTACATATTTATTATCATAAAATTATCATCTTAGTTTTAACACTCTAAAGAAGAGAAATCCACAATTTTCATTGGCATGAATCCATATTCCACTTTCATAAATCTAGCTCTCTGGACATACAGAATTTATTGAGATCAATGTTCATTATTACATCACAATCAAATTCTCTGTCATTGACAAATCATGTAAGAATTTCTTCTTGATGTTGAAAATTTCAAAACTATTATTTTACATGCTGGTTGGAACCTTTTGATGTCTCCGTTTAGATGGAATTCCCGTTCTTTGAAATTCTTCCTTTTCCTTCAAATACTCTGCTTTGCACTCCTCAAAAAATGCTGGATCTCTGTAACTGTGGAAAAAATAAAATAAAAATCACCATACAAATGCTTCTTTAATCATGTGTTTTTGAGGCATTTTATTTAATACTTACATCAACATATATGATGCACACAATAGCACAAAACAATGGAATTAAAAAGTGTCAGTTAAAAATGATAAAAGATCAAAATGTTAATATTTGCTAGAGGAAAAATAGAAAGCGTGATTTAAAGCCAGTGAAAAACAAAAGATGGAAAAAGATCAATTCTGGTCTGTAAAAGTGCAATTACGGCATTCTAGCTGATCTTTTTACATTTCCTTCAGACACTGGGCATATCAAGCTAATGAGAGGGTAATGTTGGGCAACTGGCTATTAGCGGATCCTCTGCGAATTACTACGAACTCCATCTTATTGGAAAACATCATCCTTCTAAGCTTCACAACTTAAACTGCACTTCTCCTTGTCATTTCCTGCATGGATTATTTCAATGGTTTCTACAATCAACTATGTTTGCAAGCAAATTCCTGAAATGGATCTAGGGCTTAAAACGCAGTTTGTGTCACTTCAATCTTTAAGTTGAGCGTTTTGGTTATTTTGAATCTGAAAAAGTGGGCCACAAAATAAATGTCTTTATGAACTGTTCATACGTTTTCATGAAAGCAATAACTCCCCGGCAAGTGATTCTTTTTCACATTAACCCCTTCACTGCGGCGGCTATTCCGCCGCAGTGCTAAGGGGGCGGGGTGGAAATGCGGCGGGCGCATGCTGGTGACGGAACCGCTCCGTCACCAGCGTCGGTTGCGCTGTGCCTATGACAGAGCTGTTCCGTCATGGCCCCGCCCGCTCAATAGAACACTCAGCACAGGCGCGTCGGGCGGGCCATCACTGAACCGCTCCGTCATCAGCACAGTGCCACCTCGGCTGATAACTGAGCGGTTCCGTCATCAGCAGGGGAGGGGTTAAATATAATTAGTGTGCCAGAATTATTTTTCTGTGTTAATCATTTTAACATCCCATTCTTTTCTATTTCTAAATGCTGTATACGTTAACCATATATGTGCTCACTTGCAAGCAAAAATGTTCCAGTCTTCAATACCCAATTTCGGTGTCCCAACTAATCTTGTAGCTCAGTAGTTAATTCTCAAATGGGAGCCCTTTAGGTTCTCTAAAGTAAGAAGCATTTGGTACCAGGTTTGCCTTTTCCACCTACGAAAAGGAAATGTGTGCAACTGAAAGTGGACTTTTCGAACTCAATAATAGAACTGAAAACACATTTCCCCGCAGAACTAATTACATACTAACCCAAACTAGTACGAAGCAGTAGGCACAAAATGGACGCTACCTAAAACACCTAAACGGTGAAGTGCCGAATGCTTGCAATAAATCTTGCCACGGGCAATCACTAAGGGTAGCATTCCAAACCATTGTTCTTTTTCCCACCTTAGTTTGGACCCAACTCTACGCAAATCAGTCTTGAACCTGCTCCAGGAGGGACAGCCCAGCCTAACCTGCTAGGGAAGGTTCTTCCTGAACTGGAGCACAAGTATCCAAGACCAGTTTGACCCGGATTGGGGCTCGTCAGTCAGGTGTAGCTTGGCTCCAGTGGCACAGTGACCAAGAATCTGTCTGGCAGTTTGGGGTGGACTGTTCCTATTTGAGCAGGGTCAATACAGATTTGCATATGGCTGGGTCCAAATTGAAAAATAGCATCATGAGCAAAAGAACGATGGGTTGGAATGCTACCCAGAGTGATTGCTAGCGGTTCGGTAAACTACAAGCATTCCTCCCATTACCTTATGTGTGTACCAAGTGCATGGTACCCAGCTGGGAACAAGAAGAATGCTCAACATAACTAACATAGAGGATGAGGGTATATTTTGTTATCTTACATTAGTGGTTTGTAATTCGTGCAGAACAAAGGAAGGTTCATAGTTAGGCTCTGGGACGTGTCATCAGGGTGGCGGAGCTCATGAGCTTCACTCCCCTTGGTGGAGGATGGTTCTCTGTATTTAGGTGAGGATCTCTCTGCTGTGAAGGCAGCCACTATGGCTACCTTGACAGAAATTAAGTTAAAAAGAACCAGAAGTTTGTTTTCTCTAAACAAAAAGTAAATGACCCATCAGGCAAGAAGCTTTTT
The DNA here is from genome assembly GCF_964263255.1 of Lissotriton vulgaris. Lineage (NCBI taxonomy): Eukaryota > Metazoa > Chordata > Amphibia > Caudata > Salamandridae > Lissotriton > Lissotriton vulgaris. The sequence goes on along the minus strand of NW_028250369.1, from coordinate 77,950 downwards.
CCCTGCCTGTGGGAGACATTTAACATTTTCCCAAAAAACGTCTTGAATAACAGACACAGGTAGGGATAATGCATGTTAGTAGTCCATCACTAGGGCAGCCCAACATTCACTTTGACCCAAGAGTACAGGGGTGAGCGGGGGACCCAGAAGTAATGTATGGGGGCGAGGGGGGGGGGGGGAGGGGGACAAGCACACCCTTCTCCGATGGAAACCCTGCAGTCTAAACAGAGTTGGGGGGTTTGGTCATGGCCATGCTCAAGAAGCCATCTGCTGACCCAGACATGCTTTTCAACTACAAACCCATCTCAACCTACCATAAACAGCAAAGGTATTGGAAAAGCGACAACCACCAGCTCCTCAACGGCACGCAGTTTGGATTCAGGCCCAACCACAGTACAAAAACAGCACTCATGACTACCCCACAAGATATCTGCATGATCCTTTACAGAGGAGACACGAAGTCTTCATTCTTCTGAACCGCTCTGCTACATTTAGCATTGGTCTCACACCCCATCTATTCAGACGCCCAACAATATTCACATCCAAGGAATCCCTTGCTGCTGAATCCGCTCCATCTTAATGGAAAGAACACAAGCAGTCAACCTGGCACCTTTCTCATCGGAAACCTGCAGACTCATCAGCGGAATCCCTCTTGGTTCTCGCTCAGCCCCACTCAATTCAACGCATACATGACCCCTCTGGCCAACGTCATCCACACACACAACATCAATATCCTCTCCTACACTGACACGCACCTCATACTCTCCCTCTCAGACAAGACCCCAACAGAAGAAACAAGTTCACTGCCTACATGACCGAAGTGGCTAACTGGATAAAAGCCAACTGTCTCAAGCTCCACACCGACAATACAGAAGTAGTGATAGTCGGCAAGAACACTCACCATAAGACTCCAACTGGAGGCCAGCCAAACTAGGACCCACACCCAGCACCCTTGCCAGGAACCTCAGAATAACCTTCAACAGCAAACTGGACATGACCAACACAAGTCAAAGCCATCACTGCATCCCAAACGCTGAAAATCTTCAAATGGCTCCCGCTTAACACTAGAAAAGGATACAAGTTACTTACCTGTAACTATAGTTCTCCAGTATTGAAATCTTTCATCGATTCACATGCTTGAATTATTCCCCATCGGCGAGATGGGAGTCCGGGGTATTATTAAAAGAAATGTCCTCGAACATAAGACCTTATAAAAAAAATGTTGTAAGATATCTCTGTCCTTTAGTTAAAAAAAGGACCATACTTAGAATTAGCCACTCAGTAAATACCATCCTGTAGAACCTCCCTGAGAAAAGCTCCAGTCCCTCAGATTTATTTTCTAAATTTATATTTTCGAAATTTTTATATTTTCGAAATTTTTAAAGCGCAACAAATACCCTGGGGTGTCTCAGCGCTTGTGGAGCTACTAGAAATCAGCCATTAATTATTTATTTTATTTTCGAAAATAATAATGCACATTTGTAAAGCGCGCAATCACCCGTAAGGGTCTCTAGGCGCTGGGGGCCGTTGGGAAGATTAAGAAAGCTAATGCCCAGAGTCACATGGTGCTGGCTACCCTTCCACCGAAGCCGGGGATCGAACCGTGATCCCCAGATTCCAGCATCAGTCGCCCTGGCCGCGGCGCCACACCTCTCCCTTTACCAAGCACAAGTGCGCAAAAAAAGAAAAAACTAAGATAAGTAAGTGAGCCTTCTCCAGGGGAGTCTGGTGGCTCACATGTGAATCTGTGAAAGATTCCAATACTGGAGAACCATAGTTACAAGTAAGTAACTTGTTTCTTACTCCAGTAATGGAACTTTCATAGATTCACATGCTTGAATCAGAGTAGCGACCAGTGAGTAACACATTTTCATGTCATATAGCAACTGTAGAAAGGCACGCAAGATAGCATTGCCGCATACAATAATATACTCATATAAATTCATAAGCAAAATTATTCAAAGTATACATCTATACCATTAATCATTGAACGTGAGACAGTAAAGGATGGTGGGAAGGAACTAAAGAAAAGAATGCTCAGTTTATTGAAAAAGATGTCTTAGAACCGCTTGCCCCTCTGCCGCATCTTTCATAGTCTCGGCGTCCAAGCAATAGTGCTTGGTGGATATGTGCGGCGTCATCCAAGGTGCTGCTCTACAAATGTCAGGCAGGGATACACCTGCAAACAGCACTGTAGATGTGGATATCACTCTTGTAGAGTGGGCACGGACTCCTTACGTCAGAGGATGGCTCACTTGTTGATGGCAGAATACAATTGCACTTGATATCCATCTGGAAATGGAAGGGAAACCTTTTCTAGGTGCACTGTACACAATAAGAAGCTGATTTGACTTACAAAATGGCCTTGCCCTGTTCAAGTAAAATTTTAGGCACCTTTTAACATCTAGAGTGCGCAGAGCATGCTCCGCCACAGTCTGTGGGTTTTTAAAGAATAATTTCAAAACAGTTGGCTCATTAAGGTGGAAATCCGAAGGAACCTTAGGGATGAACGTAGGGTTTGTTCGGAGAATAACTCTGTCTTGTTTGAATTGTAAGAAAGGTTCTTGAGTAGTAAAAGCCTGGCGTTCACCAACCCTTCTCGCTGAAGTGAGAGCTAGGAGAAGAGCCACTTTCCAGGATAGGAACTTCATGTCCGACTTGTGAATAGGTTTGAAAGGATGTTTCATTAATTGACTGAGCACTGTATTTAGCTGCCAAGCACTAGGAGGTGCCCTTATTGGAGGGAACATCCTAAAGAGACTTTTAAGAAACGGTTTTACCAGCCTGCAGGACCATAGAGATGGAACCTTAGCTGATCTGCAGAAACTGGAAATGGCAGCTAAATGTATTTTAATTGTTGCGTGAGCCAAACCTGAGCGAACCAGGAGAAGTGGATAAGGTAAAACTTTCTCTGGAGGTGAGTGGAGAGGATTGACCTTAGACGATGCACATCGCATGCAGAACCTCTTCCATTTAAGCGATAAAGTCCTGTTAGTGCTGTCAGCTCTTGCTTTAGCCAGAACCGGTCTACACTCCTGTGGGATCTTGAAGTGTTGAAATTCTCAGAACTAAGGAGCCACGCTGACAATTTCAGAGAACTGGGGTTCGGATGGCATACTTGTCCTTGGTTCATCGTAAAAAGGGACGGAAATGGTCTGAGATGGATGGGAGACTTGACTGGAAGTAGGTGAAGTTCTGTGTACCAGTGGTGGCGAGGCCAAGCTGGAGCTATTAGAATGATCTTGCAGGGTTCAGTCTTTATCTTTTTAGTACTTGCGTAAGCAGAGGAATGAGGGAAATGGCGTAAGCAAATGTGCCGGACCAAGCTATTGAAAAGGCATTCTCCCAGGAACACTGATGGTGACGCCAGCTTAAGAAGTACCGGCATTTCGCATTCTCTGGAGATGCGAACAGATCTATGTTCGGCTTGCCCCATAGGGTGAAAATGTTGTTGAGAGTGTGTTGGTTCAATTCCCACTCGTGGCAAATTGTCTTTAGTCTGCTCAACGTATCCGCTATGACGTTCTCTTTTCTTGGGATATACTCCGCTAATACATGCATTTTGTGATGAATCGCTCAGCGCCAGATAAGCTGGGCTTCCTGAGAGACCAGGAGAGATCTTGTTGATCCTTGGTTGTTGAGGTAGTGCATTGTCGTGGTGTTGTCCGTCCTGACAAGCACCAATGCGTTTTGCATTCTTGGCAGGAACGCTTGGAGCACCAGAAAACTGCTCTCAGCTCTAATAGATTGATATGAAGATCTCGGTGGGAAGGCGGCCATCTTCCGCTGACCTGCAAGTCTTGAAGAAAAGTTCCCCAGCCCTCTAAAGAAGCATCCGATGTAATCACAAGAGGAACAGCCTGCAACGGGAATGGCAGAACCTTTGATAATTGGTAAGGTTGGGTCCACCAGTCCAAAGCCACCATCATGAGAGGAGTGATCCGGATCAGGTCGTCGAATGAGCCTTCTATCTGCACCCATTGTTCGTTTAAAGCCTCCTGAAGAGGACGCATGTGGAGAGGACAATGAGGTATGAGAGGTATAGAATAAAACATCACTCCTAGGAGAGATTTGAAAAGGCATACGGAAATAAACTTTCTTTTTTGGACCTGTTTTGCCAAGGATATTAGCCTTTGTTGTCTCCTCAGAGTGAGATACGTCATGTTTTCCGTGGTGTCCAGGATAGCACCTAGAAACACCAGTCGACAGGATGGTTGCAGATTCGATTTTTCTACATTTAAAGTGAGGCCTAATTTCATGAAAAGTTACAGACAGGTAGTAACACTATTCCACAAAGGGAAATAAGTCACCATGCCCACTTTCTATGCTCCCCCATACCCCTCTAAAGAGGTGGAGCAACTCCACTGGCAGCTGCCAAAAAGAGTGTTCTCATTCTACCTGGACTGCACTAAAGAGTTGTGGGTAGGCAACCAACTCTTCATGGGATACGTTGGATCAATCAAAGGTGGTGCAGAGGACTATCTCGCAATGGATTCTATGCATCAAAATTTGCTACACTCTGGCCAAGAAATTGCCTCCTTATGGTTTAAGAGCTCATTCCACTAGAGCTAAGGCTGCAATTACAGTGTTGCAAAGTGGTGTTCCAGTCCTTGCCCTAAACTTGTCCGCAGTCTCTCCTCAGGGTATCATATTGTTTGGGTATCTATTCTAAGGTAGGAATCTGCGGCTATATGTCTCTATCAGACTGATAAGTTGCTTACCTTTGGTAACACCTTATCTGGTAGAGACATGATCCAGCTGCAGATTCCTTACCAACTCATATATACTCCCCACACTCCGAACAGGTTTTTAGGGTCAGGGTTGATCCTTATCAGGGCCTTAATGGTTCTAAACACACCACTGTCAGCGCACTTCATGGCTACATGCCCCTGGCATGGAAAGTCGTGAAAAGTAGTTGACAGTGCGCTGAGGTGGTGTCTATATAGGTGACAGGCACACAGAGCCAACCGATGCCACCTACCGGCGCACAAGGGTATTACTCGAGCAAAAGTTCCCTGGGTCCAGCCTGACGCCTGGGAAATTCTAAGGTAAGGAATCTGTGGCTAGACTCTACCAGATAAGGCGCTACTGAAGTTAAGTAACTTTTTAATTTCTTGTACATAGTTTTTAATGATCGTCTGATACTGGACAAATCACAATCTTCCTGTACCTATATTATTTCTCTGAACTAAAAATTGTAAAAAGTCAAATCTGATGCAATTATAAATATGTTTATTACAATTCAAATACGCAAATCCACACCTTTCATGAATCACCCTCCTATTAATGTACAATACTCCTTTGCTCTCCAGATAGGCTTGCAAAAACAATACATACTTGGGAACAATTATGAACTATTTTAACATAAACAAATTGAGATTGCATTTTTAACTGTGGATGAGAGACGTTGCATGCAAACAAATTACTTGAGAAGGGGGTTTCAAGATCTGGGGCTAAACCTTTAAAAAATATGGCCATATTCCAGCCGTTAAGAACTGCTAAACTGGTCACCCACTGGAATTTGACATTATGACAAGGAGAGCAAGTGACAGTGACTGAATTGAGACAGCTATTACTGTCAGTGTCCGCTGCCAACAAATAAATAGCTACACCACTTAAAATGATGAGAAGGCACATTCCATGATTTGTTAGCTAAGGTCGCCAGGGTTTTACCATTTTCTGAGTTCATTGTGCTTTAATGAGGAACCTTAAAGGGTGAAGTTTCACAAAATCTGGAATACCAGGAATAAAAACCTAACTGTGGGGAACAACAGGGTTTTCACTGAACATGTAAGAAAATCCTCTTTCCAGAAAGAAAAATTATTTTCTAGAGTCCCCTCACCCACGAACGTTTCCCCCAGGTGGCATGCTTCATCATTGGGGTCCTCTCAATCCACTGCGGATTGAGGCATGCTGCAACTTGCTTAACTACGTAGGACCACTAAGTTGTGGAAAATATGTAGTGCAGTGAAAGTGGAGTGGAAAAACAAAAAGTTAAAAATACCTAATTAGTAGGCTTATATTTTATTCCTGCCCCTAGTTGGTATGACTAAAACCAACAACTGCCTGAAACCCTGCATGGTATTAAACCCATACAGTGAAGCAAAAACACAAAAGAATATTCATTTCGCCCTGATCCCTGTAGTCTGACAGAGAACCATAGAACAAGGCAAGCAACTGCCCTTGAATATTCTGCTGTATGCTTTGAGGTGTCGCAAATGTGGTATAAAGGCTAGTGAGCGATGCATAGTGTTGACATAAGAAATGCGACTGACAAATTTGCGGTGTGTAATACACTGAATAACTTGTTGCAGAGAAGCATAGTGGAAGTAGTGCTAGAGCGACAGAAAAGTGGCGTCTATTGGTCAACACATTCTCAGTGACTGAGTGCTGCACTCATTTCTCCCTGAGTGATTAGGGCACAGACTGAAATGCTCAGTCTGGTTTTAAAAATGCGGGGACAGACCTGTGTCTGAAGTCCTCTAGTGCAGGAACCTCAAAGGCGAACATAGGGTTTTGTATTGAGTCGGGAGGTGAGTGGTGCAGAAGATGGGTGGCAACGGTTGGGGATGTGAGGTTGTGGCAACAGACAACAGATTTCTGTTAATTATCTCAAGATCCGGTGCTAATTGATGCTGTATTATGAATGTGGGCCTTACAATGCAATGATTACTTCGTATGCTAGCGGCATTAAAGTAAAGAAGCAGTGGATATTGGTCCGACGTGTGGAGAAGTGTTCCTATTTTAATGATACAGCAGATGCCTATAAAAAGTTGAAAAGCAAGTTAATGCAAGATAAATGGACAGCTAGATGTGAGTTTCATATTTAATTTCAGCTGTTACTGGAATATTAATTTAGATAAATGGCACTGTTCCATTAGAAGACAGTACTCAGATTACATTGGAAAATATATCGATATTTGTGGGAGAATTCAATGGCAGGACCAAGCACAGAACATGAAGCAGGTTTGGCAGGGGAGTGTGTTATGTTATGTTAGTATGAATTTGTAGAGCGCACGTTCACCCCAAGGTTTCTTGGCGCTGTGTGCCGCTGGGGCACCCGTCCTGGCTTTCCCTGTGAGATGGTCCCTATTGGGCATCCCCAAGGTGAAGCCAGGCATCCCCGGCAGCGAGGGGGCCGTTGTGAAGATTAAGCAAGCTATTGCCCAGAGTTGCAGCGTGGGACCCATGGTTAGAGAGGCACTGAGGCGAGATTCATCAAGCTCGCTGACATTGGTTCCGTACACTGCCGCGTCGGGAATTGAACCCTGGTCCAGGGCCGACCTCTGCTTTTGGGTCTGCCGCCTCTAACCGGTGAGCCACACTTCTCTGTGATGGATAGATCATGAAGGCCTAATAGACAGTTGTGAAGTTGTATAGGTCTTGGCACTTAGACAAGACAGGGGAACTCCTTTTCATCGATTCATTAGTCTCGCTCTTGGAATCGCTGGTGCCCTGAGTGATACAGCTAGTTTATCTACAACAAACCTCTATCCGACTAGTCTCCCAGAAGGATTTACCTACATGGAGGCTTCAGCTGCAACCATTATCTGTCAGGGAGTCTTAGGAATGAGAATTCAGAACGTACTTGCAGGAACAAGAGATAAGTGGACATGAAAGCAGAAACCTGGGACATGTGCAGAGTTACAAACCAAGGGGTCTGACTCTCAAAAACACGCTCTGTGAGAAAAGCCATACTGGTAATCCTAATATTCTTGTAAAATAAATTAGCGTTAGAGGCGTCTTCAGTCGATAACCTACAATGTGTTGCAACACTCACAGAGAAGACAATGCAACAAGGTGGACGACTGTATGACCTGATCAAGCATGAACACACCTCTGGCAGCAACACAGCAAAGTCTTGTGTCTTGAAATGCAGGATCTCATACTATCCATCAGGAAATATGATGAGACGAGAGATGATCAAATCAATTGAGCTGCTCTATGCCCAGCAAATTAGGCTTAGGCGTGAGGAATCCCTACAGGAAGCTTCCTTACCTCCCTTGATAGTGGCCAGAAATAGCATCCAGGATGCTCTCAAACAGAGCAAGATGTTCAATGGGCTATTAAACATACAGGCGGGACACAAGGCAGGAGGGTTTCCCACAACAGCTTTATGCTGTATTTAGTGGTCATGTGATCCGAACTGTAAGAGACTGGGAAGCTGGAATGACTGTCCGCGATAATGCAGAAGGCCACCGTAATTTTCACAATCAAGGTAAACGTAAAGAAATGAAATAGGGTTTTTATAACGCGCGTGTATGCCAAAACGTCTTAGCGCTAGAACTGTCATATCCTAAACAGAGGGGGTAACTGGAGATTAGGAGTTGGGTGTAAACAACCAGGTTTTGAGCGCCTTTCTGAACAGTTGTCTGTTTGTTTGGCACCTTAGTTTCAAAGACAGAGTATTCCAGAGTTTAGGGGCCAGGTGGAAGAAACTTCTTCCACCCCACTTTACAGTCAGGTGTGGTTTATATCATTACCATGTATAACCTATGTACACTTTTTCAGAGACTGAATGAAGTAGAGAGAAGTCGAGGAAACGATACTGTGGTGAGATTAGGTGCTAATATTGTAGACGACCAGGCTGCAGGCTGGCAACTATGTAGGGATAATAACAACCTCTCATTAGAAGACTTGATAAACAATAATATCGTAGACTTGGCACTTTGAAACCGGTAGGAGGCTTTCATGTCAACTCTCCTCTATGATCCTCGCTTTGCCAATGGAACCTCTGGCGAAGATGGTGAGGAAGCATTTCAGTGAGCAGGGTGAAGCTGCGACACTGATTCCGCATTTGCTGACACATTGCTTTACAATAGTGAACTTGAGGCAAAATAATCCATGACATTGGAATTCAAAGATTTTGATTTGTCATCAGGACATACTTTTCAAATATATCCCTGTATTGTATTGTAATTGCATTTATATAGCGCTTACTACCCCTGACGAGGCGTCGAAGCCTCGTCAACACGTGTAACACAAGCCTAGCTTGGGAGCAACTAAGGGCTGAAGGGTTTTAGAAGATGTGTACATCAAGAGGGAATTTACACATTTGAATTAGATAGTAACATTACTTGTTATACATTTACAATTGTATGTACAGGGCAATGAGGTGATTTGTTCAGACACACGAGATATCAAGACAAGTGCTGAAGCACCGATTAGAACCAGAGTTCCATGGCAGCAGGATAACCAGCAGAGTAAGTCGTCCTCACTGATTAACCCATTAGTTATGTAATGTTCAAGTCTAAAACTTTGGTACCTCAAAAGGGTCTTGGTATTTGCTTCTCATGGCTACCGCCCAAACACACACTGCCTGCATGTGTATCAGTCAAACGCAAAGCATAAGTTCTCGGTGAAGAAATTTGGATTTATATGGCTGACAAAATAGGTTGTTCGGTCAAATAAGTATTCATCTTAGTGACATTATCTCCTAATGGGAGAGGACGTCCTGATTGTTTAATAATTAGGCCACCGACTTTTAAAACAGGCCTTCACTGTGATGGTCCAAATATTTCCCCAGACCCACCACTGAAGCCAATAGTAAAAAGAAACACTCAAAATAGGTGATAACTAGTTCTAGGGTCTCAGATTATTGCTCTCCACTCCTCCCTGTCCTAGCAAGTATGGCAATTTCCTGAGCATTCAACAAATCAACATAACCTGGTGTCTGGTGGGTTTTCATCCAAATCTGACATATATAACCTGTACTGCTAAGGCATTTTCTTGCATTGAGGACAAGACTTGCTATCCTAACAACCCAAGTCCCACTGCAAAAAGATGATGTATCACATGAACTTGTTTATACACTTCTTCTGGGTTTCAGAGAAATTGGAGTCAAGCAAATTGGTGTCCCTTGGCAAATTCCCTGTAGTGTTCAAGTTACAACTAACACACTCCACACTGGTGACACCATGGCATGGTATCCCATCCTTGCGCACCTGCAGCAAACACAGACACCGCAGTTCTGGAGCTCAGGCACAGGGTCAGGTGAGCATCTAACATTTTTAGATGTTTCGCGTAAAAAACAAACTAAAAAAGTCATTTTATTGCATCATGTTACAGTGGCTGAGTGCATGCGAATGCTCAACCTTCAGAGAACCTTCAAAGATCAGTATGTAGGCATAACTGCACAGTTAGACTTGGCTTTTGACCACTTTCTGTGCTTTTCAGAAAATTGTTCCACACCACTGACCTGTATAACTTCATGATAGTTTACAAAATATCATCTTCTTTATGAACAGAGGGGTCCAAGCAACTAGATAATAAATCACTCAATTCCATCCATCAAATAAAACGAAAAAAAAGTGAAATTTTGAGTGACATTTTAACGACTACGAGTGACACTTTCTTAGTTGCAAAATCAAGCAACGAAATCAAGCAAAGAAAATGAACTCTTTAATGTTGCTGGAGAGTCTATTGCTTAGTATTTACATTTAAGTAACATTGCTTGCAGGCATAAGTTTCTCTATGGATCTTGGATAGTGAATACATAAAAGTATACAGCCTGATTATAACACGCCCATTAAATTGCGATCCCCTTCAAACACATGTTTGCCCAGAGACCGAGATTGTAAGTGTTGTGATTCTTATCACACTCGGTAATTACCCTTTGTTCGATTTCAGCGAAGCAACCCTGCGGGAATCTGGCCAGAGGAAAAGGAATGGTATGTACAGGACAGGCACATTTTTGTGCATTAAGGAATGCAATTAACATGTTATTGCCCCACAAAATCAGAATTGCCAACAAGTATCAAGTAGATAAATAATTGAAATAAAGACTCAGCCAGCCTGTCAGGCCTCTTTAAGCCATTTTATTCTAAGTTTGAAACTATTAAAAAAACAGTCTAACAGAGTCTGCGTTTGTCATGAATGAAGAGCATTGAACCTTGGGTTACTGCTCTTCTTCTCCCCACGTCTCGCCCTCTAGCTTTCCCTCTACCCCTTTTATTCCTCCTCCCAGGCGTCCCTCATCTTCCTCTCTCTCTTATACTTCTATACACCGTTCACTCTTTCTCAAGTCCTCTAAGTTCTCTTCTCCTCTCCTCTTTACCTTCTGGCTCCCATTCCCGCTGCATCTTTCGCTCCCTCCCTCCCTATCTTTCACTTATTGATTCCCGCCTCTCTCGCGCATTCACTTCCCGCACTTCTCCTTTGTCTTCCCATCTCTTCTATCTTTGTCTCTCATTTATATTCCATCTCCCCACCTCTCCCCCTTTTCTCTTTCCTCCTCTTTGCTCTTCTCTACCACTTCAGCTCTCAAGCTCTCCCTACCCCTCCCTACCTCCGCTCGGGGAACCTTTTACTCATTCTCCTCGCATCTCTGTTCTCCTGTCCCACCACGCTCTACATCCTGTACTCTTTCTCCCTTCTTCTCATATCTCTTCTGCTCCTCCTTTCCCTATCTCAACCTCGTTCTGCCCCCCTCAAGGCCTCTCCCTTCCCTCCCCTCTTTAGCCTTGACCTCCTTTCGCGCACCTAATTCTTCTATCCCATCTCTCTTTTGCCATCTCTATCTTCCTTTGCACCCTCTCCGACTCACAACTTCTATTTCTTTCCAATCTTCCCCTTTCTAGCTCCTTCACTCTTCCTTCACATCTCACCATTTTCGTGCCCTCTTGTCTCTTCACCTTTCCTCTCCTCCAAGCGTGGAGAAGTGTGGCTCAGGGGTTAGAGGCGGCAGACCCGGAAGCTGAGATCGGCCCTGGACCAGGGTTCAACTCCCCGCCTCGGCGGGTCTTGGGCTCAAAAATTCCACGGACTCGATAATTCGCGCTCAGGTGCCTTCTCGACTCACGGGTTCACACTCTGCGACTCTGGGCAATAGCTTGCTTAATCTCCACAACGGCCCCTCGCGGTGGGATGCCTGGCTTTCACATTGTGGATACCCTGCCGGGGTTATCTCACAGGGGAATACCAGGACGGGTTCCCTAAGCAAGCGCCGGGAAACCCTTTGTGGGTAGCTGTGCGCTATATAAGCTCAAATACAAATACAAATACAATCCCTCTTCCCCTGGCCTCTACACCCTCCTACCCTCCCCGTTTGCGTCCTCTCATTCTTTCTCCCTCTCCCTCCCTACCACCTCCAATCCTGGTTTGCACGTCTCATTCGCAGCTCCTTCAACTCTTACTTTTCAGCCCCCACCCCCTCCATGCTGCACATCTATCCGTCCCTCACCGTTGTTTCTTCATTTAAATGCCCGCAGTTGCCTCTGGTCCCTGGGTATTGTCAGTTGTCTGTCACATCAGCCATCCCTCCTTCGCCTGCTCCCCCACAGGATGCTCAGGCTGTCCGAAATCTCTTTTCCGGCATCAACCAGAGAGTCACCTAAGAGTGAAGCTGCCCCCTGTTCCCCACGAGGGCGACATGCAGGAGTAGACACGTGAGGGCCCACATTCCAGCAGGTTGGGTGAGTTCTGCTAAAAAGAGACCTCCCCCCAGCTCCTGAAAAATTAGAAAGACATATGTGCTACCGAAGCATGTACTTCTCAGCCACTAGAGCAGAGCTGACAGCTGTACTGTCAACACAGACTTAAAAGGGGCCTCCTTCCATGAGCTGACCAACCGTCCGAATTTCGCGGGCAGTTTTGGAAAAATCGTGCCATTTTTTAAAAAAACTGCTGCTTTCGCGTTTTTTTTGCAAATCGCGAAATCCTGGAGGGTCTGACTGTATAGCACACAGAGTGGGTATAACGGCCCAATAGACATGCAGTTTTTACTGACAGCAGTCCCAAGCTGGCGGAAGAACACATTTTCTTATCAAGGTGTTACAGCAGTTTGGATTCCCTATCGGGTGGCACGTTAGGGAATGCGCCTTTGGAAGTAGAGGCTTGGACCACCAAGCTCTCTGGGGTGGGGTGTTGGGAGAGGAAAATGTGGTCGCCCAGGGCCGGGCTGTGGTGTCAGGCAATCATCCTTTCCACAGGAGCCCCTGTGTTGGGCCTGGACAAGGTGCCCAAAAGGATGTCTGTGAGGGCTTCATTAAACGGCAGCAGGGGCTCCGAAGAGCTCGCTGCCGGTTGAAGGACCTCTGTCAGGAGGTTAGTGCGGACTGCCACCATAGGTAGCGCGAGGTGGAGAGCCTTGGCAGCCCTACGCAACACCGCTGCGTATGACGTTACCTCCTTCGTAGCCACGGTAGGAGGAGACAACATGCCAAGGTCTGATGAGGTATCCAGACCACTGGTTTCCCCTAGTTCCTCTCTACAGTCCGGGTCATAAGTCAACTGGTCGGTCAAAGGGTCTCCAGGCCCCTCCCAGTCCTCCTCACCCTCCTCTTACTGCCAATCTGTTCTCAAAGAGGGAGGGTAGAACATCGGCGTCGGCTCGTAGAAACTCCGAAGCTGGGCAGGAGTTGCACGGGTCCCAGAAAGGGAGGGAAGGGACGGAGCCGCGGAAGGGGCACCACCCGCATCCCTCGTCGCGTCGGCCGATGGACTGGGGGGAAGTCGAAGAGCGACGATGCTTCTTCGACGTCTTACCCGACCCCGAATGCGAAGAGTTAGAAGATGAATGGTGTTGGCTCTGCGACCGGTCCCTCTACCTCCTCCGAGACCTCGAGCGACGCGAAGCTGACCGCCGGGCCTCGAGTAGTTTTCGGGATCGCTCTCGCAAACACTTTGGGCCATGGTCTGGCAGTCGGAGCACAACTTGGGGTCGTGGTCGCACTTCAGGCAATAGAGGCACAGGTGGTGCAGGTCTGTCACCGACATCAATTGGTGTCAGAGGAACACAAGGTGCGGGTCTGTCACCGACATTAGTCGGTGACAGGGATCGCAGGCCTTGAATTCAGGCATTCATCATGCACCCGGAGTCGATGGACTCAAAAGAAGAATTTTAAAAAAGTAGAGAAAAAAATCAGTCAAAAAGTGACTGTAGGTACCACTTTCTGCGGATCTGTGGTTACTGGCATGGAAAAAGAAAGAACTGAAGTCATCGCGCGACGGCGGCGTCGTCTATGTAGCTACCGTGCCATCATTCCAGCGGCCACGACGATGAACGCGGAGTCGACCGACGCCATCTTCCGACGCGTAGGGGTACTGCTGATGAAAAACTTTCCGGATCCAGTCTGACGCCTGGGGGTAATTCTAAGGTAAGGAATCTGTTAGACGGGGACCGGGAGGGTCGGCCGAGGACAAGGGGAGAGGCCTCCGGTGAGGGCCGTCTCCAGCGATCGTACAGACAAGTAACTTCCCCCCCACAGATGGACACCACACAAGGATAAGGTTAACGTTCTTTACAAGCAATTCTTGAAGTACGGTGATACGATACAATGGAAGCAGGACACGATGATCCTCTTAATTCTAGTCTCTTGACAGGGAAAGGGGTAGCTGGACAGTCTTGGTTACCAATCTGGTACTGCGATGCGATGATGGTAGCTCACAATCCTCGAGCTCGGCGTTCGAGAGGGATGGGCCGCGGCAGCGCCAGCAGGTCCCGAGGTGGTCGTAGATAGGAACGGGCCGCGGCAGCGCCAGCAGGTCCCGGCGAGGACGAAGGTTGCAAGAAGGCCGCGGCAGCGCCAGCAGGTCCAACGAGGATGAAGGTTGCAGAAGGCTGCGGCAGCGCCAGCAGGCAGGACGATAGTTCACAAGGCAGGGCTGCGGCAGCGCCAGCAGTCTGTCAAGGATGAGTTCTTCACGGTGTCTCTCGACTCCAAGATACAACTGCCTTCCTGCTCTGGAGCTGCCTCAGTTATAGGTCTGGCCCCCTTTGATGTCCGGACCCTCGCACTTGGAGGTCGGGAGGTCCGGGATGAGGGAGTCCAGACACCCAGCAGGGGGTGGAGCCAGCGCCCGGGGAGGCTGGGGGCGATCGGCACCTGGCGGGGGAGAGCCATCGACACTTCTTCCTCCCATTGACCTGCCAAGTGGTCCGTTCACCTCCCGGGTGGATGGTGGTGCCGGGATGTCGGGGCCTGGCCAGGCCCAGGGTTGGGGTCGAGCTGAGGCTACGCGGCCTCGTGGTGCAGTGTCCAAGATGGCGGCTGGGCCGGGCAATGGTGCTGACGGTGGCCCGGGCCAGTAATACAGAGATGTCCGGGAGCAGGAGTCCCGTAGGGGACAGTTTGCGGGTTGCTTCTGTGGGTAGCACCTGGAGAGCCGGTGTCCGGGCCCGGTCATGCGGGGAGGGAGCGAGCCCTTCATGTGGCCTGTCCAACATGCGTCCCCCCCAGCTGAAGGCGGGGAGAGTCACCCATCCTCTTGGGGACTTTCCTCGTCGAGGCGCAAAAAGCGTGACAGGCCATCCGCGTTGGCGTGATCCTGGCCAGGGCGGTGCTCCACAGTGAAGTCCATCCCCTGCAGGGAGATGGACCATCGCAATAGCTTGGGATTTTCCCCCCGCATCTGCATTAGCCATTGCAGGGGGCGATGATCTGTTTGCACCCGAAAGTGGGTACCGAAGAGGTAGCGCCGGAGCTTCTTGAGGGCCCACACTACTGCGAAGGCCTCCCTCTCGATGGTGCTCCAGCGCTGTTCCCGGGCCAGTAGGCGTCTCCTGATGAAGGCCACTGGTTGGTCGACTCCATCGGGGTTCAGTTGGGAGAGGACGGCCCCAATGCCATGGTCGGAGGCATCAGTCTGGACGATGAACTCCCGGCTGTAGTCGGGAGCCTGGAGTACAGGGGCGGTGCACATGGCGGCCTTCAGCTTCTCGAAGGCCGCTTGACAGTCGGGAGTCCAGTCGACTCTTTTTGGCTGGTTCTTGGATGTAAGTGCCGTGAGGGGCCCCACAATGCTGGCTTAGTCCTTCACAAACCGCCGGTAGTATCCGGTGAGCCCCAAGAAGGCTCGGACCTCGGTTTGGGTTACGGGGGGCTGCCAGGACTGGATGGCAGCGATCTTGAGCTGGAGGGGGGCCACCAGACCGCTTCCCACTTGGTGTCCGAGGTAGGTCACGGACCCCTGGCCAATCTGGCATTTGCTGGCCTTGATTGTGAGGCCGGCCTGTTGGAGGGCCTGCAGGACCTCTCGGAGGTGGCGGAGGTGGTCTGACCAGTGGCGGCTATACACAGCAATATCGTCCAGGTAGGCGGCGCTGAACTCTTCGAGGCCCGGCAATACCTGGTTCACAAGTCGTTGAAAGGTTGCTGGAGCGTTTTTCATGCCGAATGGCATCACTTTGAAATGGTAGTGGCCATCCGGGGTGGAGAAAGCGGATCGTTCTTGGGCCCTGGGGGTGAGGCCGATCTGCCAGTAGCCCGCCGTCAGGTCGAAGATGCTGAGGTAGCGGGCAGCCCCCATGCGGTCGATCAGCTCATCTGCTCGGGGAATGGGGTGAGCGTCGGTTCGGGTGACAGCGTTCAGACCCCGATAGTCGACGCAGAATCGTAGCTCAGGGGTGGTGCCTGGGGCAGCAGCCTTGGGGACCAGCACGACTGGGCTGGCCCAGGGGCTGTCCGAGGGTTCGATGACTCCGAGTGTGAGCATTTTTGACACTACCTCTTGGATGCAGGCACGTACCCCATCTGGTACGCGGTACGCCCGATGTCTGATAGGGGGACTGTCCCCAGTGTCCACGTCGTGCAAGCACCAGGGGGTGACCCCTGGGGTGAGGGAAAATAGGGTTGCAAATTGCAGCAGGAGGGCCCGACAGTCTTGGGGCTGCTCCGGGGTTAGGGCATCTGAGAGTCGGACCCCGTCTACTGAGCCATCTTTTTCACAGGTCCTCAGTAGGTCAGGGAGGGGCTCGGAGTCTTCTTCCGCTCCACTGTCTGTAGCCATCAGTAGGCTGAGCTCCGAGCGCACAAAGTGGGGTTTGAGTCTGTTGGCGTGGAGGACCCGGAGGGGGTTCCGGGGAGATTCCATGTCGATGAGATAGGTGACGGGGCTCTTGCGCTCGACCACCTTGAAGGGCCCCGTCCACTTGTCCTGCAAGGCACAAGGTTCGGTGGGGGGCATCACCCATACCTGCTGGGCAGGTTCGAACTCTATGGAGGAGGCGTTCTGATCGTACCATTTCTTCATGTCCTCCTGACTGGCCTCAAGATTGGCTTTGGCGATCTCTCTGAATCGTCTGGTCTGATTGCGTAGGGTCAGGAGGTACTTGTAGACGTCTGGAGGGGTTTTCAGGGGGGCCATCTCCCAACCTTCTTTGACTAGGCTGAGGGGCCCTCGAACAGGGTGTCCGTACAAGAGTTCGAAGGGGCTGAAGCCGAGGGACTTCTGGGGGACTTCAAGGTAGGCGAAGAGGAGGCACGGGAGTAGCACATCCCACTGGCGGCGGAGGGGCTCTTCCAACCCCATAATCATTCCCTTGAGTGTGCGGTTGAACCGCTCAACCAGTCCGTTTCCTTGCGGGTGATAGGGGGTTGTGAATCGGTAGGTGACCCCGCACTGCTGCCAGAGGGATTTCATATATTTTGAAATAAAGTTCGTGCCTCTGTCGCTGGCGACTTCCCGGGGGAAGCCCACCCGGGAGAAGATCCCCATTAAGGCTCGGCCGACCACCGGTGCTGTTACAGTTCGAAGGGGGACGGCCTCGGGATAGCGGGTGGCGTGGTCCACCAGTACCAAGATGAATCGATGCCCTTGTGCTGTTCGGGGGTCCAGGGGCCCCACAATGTCTATTCCCACCTTTTCGAACGGGGTGGTAACATCCGGGAAGGGTTGCAGGGGTGCCTTGAGTTTGCGGCCGCTCTTCCCGCTGGCCTGACAAGTGGGGCAGGACCGGCAGTGGTTGAGGACGTCATTTCTCATTTTTGGCCAGTAAAAGTGGGTCACCAGGCGGTTGTAGGTTTTGTCCTGTCCCAAGTGTCCAGCCAGGGGGACATCGTGGGCCAAGTTCAACAGGAAGTCTCTAAAGCGGAGGGGCACTACCAACACTCGACTGGCCCCCAACTCCGCGATTCTTTGTTCGCTGTACAATAGGTCATTGTCCCAATAGATCCAGTGGGCCCCGGCGGTATCTCCCGCGCTCTGGGCGAGGGCTTGCTGTCGTAGTCCCTCGAGGGAGGGACAGGTCTTTTGCTCTTGACGGAATTGTTCCTGGGTGGGTCCCCCTTCTTGACGCCACTGAGCCAGGTCTGGAAGGTCCTGGGGCTGGGCGAGCCCTTCTTGGGTTTGTCCCGGGGGGTCGGCGTGGTCGGCGTACCCCACTGGAGCGATCGGAGGAGGAGGTGCTGGCCATTCGGGTTCTTCGGGTTGGGGGATGGCGCGGGCTGCCATGGACCGGGTGGTTACGCACGCCCAGTCCGGGAGGCCCAACATCCCCAGGTGCTCTCTTCTTTCCACGGCGGCCCATGGGGAACTCTCGAGATCGTTCCCCAGGAGACAGTCCATGGGGGCATCAACGCGGACCGTCACCTTCAGCATGCCGGATACTCCTCCCCATTCGAATGGGACGCAGGCCATCCGACACAGGCTCTCGGAATTGTCGGCTGAACGGACGGGGCAGAGAACGTTCGGTAGGATTTGTTCCGGGGTCACCAGGTGACAGCGGACGGCCGTCACACTGGCCCCCGTGTCACATAGGGCTTCAGCCTTGCGCCCATTTATGTTCACCCACTGACTGTATTTTCTGGTGTTGGCGGGTAGGGGAGCCCGCGGGATCATGTCTCTTCCCCCTAGGCACGCCAGCACCATGGCGGCCGGTTCCCACTCTGGTTGCTCCTGTTCGTATTCTTCATGCTCTTCGGAGACTTGCTCTTCTCCTAGGGCGGCGGCAGCTACCTGGCGGGGCCCCGGAGTCTGGTTCTTTGGGCAGTTCGGGTCATTGGCGTAGTGACCGACTCGCTGGCATCGGTGACAAGTGACATTGGCTCTGAATCCCGGGCGCATCGGGGGGTTGCCCCGGCCGGCCGGGGGCGGGGTGCTGGTAGCGGGAGCGGCCAGGACAGCGTCTTTCCCCCAGCCCTGGCCTCCTCCTCCTCCTCGGGGACGGTGATGACCTTGGTTGTTCCTGTTCTGCTCGGTCGGCCCACCCCGGCCCACTCGGGTGCTTTCCCATCGGTCAGCCTCGGCGGCGAGCTGCCGTGGATCAGTCAATTTACTGTCGAGGAGGTGCTGCCTGAGCTCGACGAAGCAGTTGTTGGAGAGGGGCTCCCACACGATGAGGTTAAAAAGCTGCTCGTAGGTCGTTACGCGGCTCCCCTTGATCCATCCCTCGAAGGCTCGGCTGAAATAGTTTACATATTCCACCCAAGTTGTACCCGGGATTCGGGTGCAGTCGCGGAACCTCTGGCGGTACATTTCGGGTGTCAGCCCATATCGAGTGAGGAGGGCGGCCTTCATGTGGTCATAGGACGTCATTTGATGGTCCGGGAGCTGTAACAGGGCATCGCGGCCTTCATTGATGAACCTCCCCCATAGACCGGCTCCCCAGTCACTTCGATCGATCCGGTGGGAGGTCATGGCGATCTCGTAGGCCTTGAACCACTGTTGTATGTCGTCGTTTCGGTAATACTCTCGGACGACATGTTTGGGAATGTGGACCTTTGGTTCTGTAGCTCCTGGGGTGCGCGGTGGCTCGGGCACCCCCAGGTCTTTGTTTTGCTTCCGTAGTTCTATCTCTGCCAGTTTGCGCTCGTGTTCGTATGCCAGTCTTTTTTCTTCGAGCTCTCTTTGTCTTTGCTTTTCTTCCCGCTCTTCTCGGAGCCGTAAGTGTTCTAGGTTCATTTTTTGTTCCGCTAGTTTTAGTTCTCCGTCCAACTTGAGCCGTGCCAATTCTAATTCGTGCAGTCTGCTTTTTTCTCGCTCTTGGATCTCTTCCCGGGAGAGAGCTGCTCTCCTTTCTTCGGACGGAGCGGTGCTCGTCTCCGGTGCTTCGATGTGTTGGTCCCGGGGACCGGCGGTATTTGCTTCTGCCCACGATTCTAGGGCGTGTTTAAAGTCATCTTTTGTGCTCAGACCGGTGGTAGCAATGCCCAGTTCCATACAAAATTGTTTTAATTCTCGATGGCTGTACTCCTCCAGTTTTTCCATTTGGAATTTCTCTGTAGATCCGCTCTCTTGGGTCGACATTGTGGTTTAGTCGTGGGGTGAGTTGCTTTCTGTACGATTACGCGTTGGTTCGGATCGCGCCGCTGGCCACCAATGTTAGACGGGGACCGGGAGGGTCGGCCGAGGACAAGGGGAGAGGCCTCCGGTGAGGGCCGTCTCCAGCGATCGTACAGACAAGTAACTTCCCCCCCACAGATGGACACCACACAAGGATAAGGTTAACGTTCTTTATAAGCAATTCTTGAAGTACGGTGATACGATACAATGGAAGCAGGACACGATGATCCTCTTAATTCTAGTCTCTTGACAGGGAAAGGGGTAGCGGGACAGTCTTGGTTACCAATCTGGTACTGCGATGCGATGATGGTAGCTCACAATCCTCGAGCTCGGCGTTCGAGAGGGACGGGCCGCGGCAGCGCCAGCAGGTCCCGAGGTGGTCGTCGATAGGAACGGGCCGCGGCAGCGCCAGCAGGTCCCGGCGAGGACGAAGGTTGCAAGAAGGCCGCGGCAGCGCCAGCAGGTCCAACGAGGATGAAGGTTGCAGAAGGCTGCGGCAGCGCCAGCAGGCAGGACGATAGTTCACAAGGCAGGGCTGCGGCAGCGCCAGCAGTCCGTCAAGGATGAGTTCTTCACGGTGTCTCTCGACTCCAAGATACAACTACCTTCCTGCTCTGGAGCTGCCTCAGTTATAGGTCTGGCCCCCTTTGATGTCCGGACCCTCGCACTTGGAGGTCGGGAGGTCCGGGATGAGGGAGTCCAGACACCCAGCAGGGGGGTGGGGCCAGCGCCCGGGGAGGCTGGGGGCGATCGGCACCTGGCGGGGGAGAGCCATCGACACTTCTTCCTCCCATTGACCTGCCAAGTGGTCCGTTCACCTCCCGGGTGGATGGTGGTGCCGAGATGTCGGGTGCTGACGGTGGCCCGGGCCAGTGATACAGAGATGTCCGGGAGCAGGAGTCCCGTAGGGGACGGTTTGCGGGTTGCTTCTGTGGGTAGCACCTGGAGAGCCGGTGTCCGGGCCCGGTCATGCGGGGAGGGAGCGAGCCCTTCATGTGGCCTGTCCAACAGAATTTATAACTGACTGTTTCTTTCAGATGTTTACTTCATATCAATAGACTGTTCAACCACTAAAGGTTTTAGAGAACTTGGGTTCTCTTTCCATAACTAATGATTCCCCCATGAGTTCCAGACAAACAAGAAATATATCACCAGCGCAAGACTTACTAGGCAGGGACGGGGAACATGGTGTCGGGTTAGCTCGCCTGTGAGCTCCGTCGTGTACTCTACGGATGTAGTCGTACTCATTAGCCTTCCATGGGCCTCATGCACCCATTCTTCCCTACCTCCGCTCCGGTCTTCACATTTGCTGTCCAGCTCTTATGCACCCGCGGTCCGGGACTCCTTACCTGTGGGCTCCGGCGGTGGCTTGTGGGCTCGCCTTAGTGTCTTGCGGGATTGCCTCGGCACTCCATCATGTCTTTGCTCTCTTGGCCCCTAGTCCCCGGGGCTCGGAAGTGCGGCAGTGCTGGCCATAGGATGCGGCTTGGCTCGCGGTCCTCCGAGCGGGGGTGTTTGCTTGCTGCATTTGACGGCGTTTGCCTGGACAGGTGTTAGTCCCTGCCGGCTGCCCTGTTTTCAAAGCTTCACCACAGGAGGCTCTAAAGGGCCTGATTTCAGGGAAACATCGACACTGCATTTTTGCCGTGGCCCCCCTCAGATCTCATCAGTTTATTCAGTTTTTTCTTCTTCGCTATCAGCTCTCTCTCTGCCCATGAGCTTCAGAAGGACTAAGCTCTTGGATAGCAGGCAACCAAGCACTGTTCTTCTTGACCAACAAGCTCCATGAAGAAGAGGAAAAGGGAAACTGAAATCTGCAAACCCAGATCCTGAGCAGAATGAGCAAGTAAGCAGGGGGAGGCATTTGATGTGAATGATTGCTCGGAATCTGCTAACTGTACTACCCTTGCTTCTCAAACAGAGGGTCCAGCTGGTGAAAAGGGAGTAGTAGATACGGCTGCTTTGAGTGAAGTTGCTAAACAGGGTGATTTGGAGTAGAATAACAAGGTTTTAGGTAAAAGACAGGCATTAGCTGATTACATTGACAGTATAATAAGGAAAAGATAGGAGGCTACTAATTAGCTAATTATAAATACGGAGAAGGATGAGGGAAGCTCCTGGCCTGGAACTCCCGCACTAATCAAACTAGGAAAATAATCAAGGAAATTGCAGATGCTGAATCAGGGGAGGTCTGGACAGAGAATTCCAAAATAGAATTAGCATTTGAGTCCTTCTTTTAAAACCTATATACAGAGGATCAGGTAGTTTCTGACACCAAGATAAAAGATTATACTGATAGGATAACAATACCATCGCCGGTGGATGATCAAGTTTTATGGCTTAATGAAAATATCGCCTTAGAAGAAATAGAGGCCACCATGAAACGCCTAAAAAGAGGTAGCGCTGCAGGGTTAGATGGTATCCCTAACAAGCTTTATATTTCGCTTGCTGAGGAAATCGCCCAGGTTTTGGCAAGACTGTTTGACAGTATCTTTTCTGATGGTCTCCCAATTCCTAAGTCATGGGATGAGGCTGCTATCATCTTAATTTTGAAGCCCAATAAAGACCCTAAAAAATGTGCGTTTTATATGCCCATCTCCTTGCTGAATTTCGACTATAAAATCTGCAGGCACATTTTTGTATGGAGATTAAATCATGTAATGGGTTCCCTGATCCAGGCTGAGAAGGGGTTTAGTCGGGGTCGCCAACTTCATGATCTAACTCACGAGCTGATCAGCGCAATTGATATTGCCTCATTAGAAAAACAACATCTTACCTTCTTTGCGTTTGATGCGGACAAAGCCTTTGATAGGGTGAACTGGCCTTTTCTTCACATCTATGGGCTAGAGGATAAATTTGCCAGGGCCATTAGTAACATCTATAAAACTCCCACAGCGAGGATAGTGGTTAATGGGAATTTAACCAGCTCAATCAAGTTGGAACAAGGAACTAGACTGGGTGGTCCTTCTCCCCGCTACTTTTTTTACCGGTAAATCGAACCCTTTGCATGAAGTATTAGGGCCAGACAGATCTTCGCTCCATTTGAATGGAATGGGTGGGTGAAAAAACTAGCCCTTTATGCGGATGATTTGATGATTTTTACGAGGGAGAGTCCCAGCATCTTGCAGAGACTGGAGCAACTGCTGATGGAGTTTGGGAAGGTTTCAAACTACTTAATCAATACCCAAAAAACGGAAATTATGTCCTGGAATTCAGTAAAATGTCCCACAGGTCAAACAACATATTAGATACCTAGGTTTACAGATAACACATGACATCACCAGGTTAGCTCAGTTAAACCTTGAATTAAAAAAAAGAGACAGGAACACTATTAAGATCCTGGAGTAGCCGTCCAGTTTCCATTTTGGGCCGTTCCAATTTGGTTAAAATGTCAATCTTGCCAAAGTTTACTTTTATTTTTATTGCAATTCCTTTATCGTTTAACCACAAAACTTTAAAAGCCCTACAGAGTGACATATCTAGCTTTCTCTAGTCTAATAAGGGGGCGAGGATCTCTTGGAGGAAATTGCTAAGCAGTAAGTTGGATGGGGGTATAGCAAGCTCCGATTTTTGTTTCTACTGCTGGGCCTTTCAACTAAAAAATGTAAGATCTCTTCTATTTGAATCTTCTTGTTTTTTCCCTTCTTTCAGGCCATGTCCAGAAATATTCCATTGGGTGGAGATGGGTTTCTTTACAAGTTTGGCCATCTTAAATGTTTTAAAAAAGTTGAACTGAAGGTAATACGATCAGCCGGTGAGCTCTGGTACCAGGTTAGGAATATGAAAACAAGTTACTTACCTGTAACTTTGGTTCCCCAGTATTGGTAACTTTCATAGATTCCCATGCTTTGCATCATTCCCCGTCGTCGGAATGGGAGTCTCGGTAACAAAAATACCATAGCTGTAGGTACAAAAGACAATGGAAAAAGGCCTAGGCCTCATTACCTTTTGTAGCATATCACCCTCTTTGTGCCAAAAGAGACCAAACTTTGGCCTCAGCCAATCAGAAGTGCCTCACCACTTAGAACCTTCCTGAAGGAACCTCAGAGCCTCAGATTTTCGTAGCCGTTGTGTACTGAGACACCATCTGTGCTGTAGGCTGAGCTTTCCCCGGGGAGGTGGGTGGGCGCATGGGAATCTATGAAAGTTACCAATACTGGGGAACCAAAGTTACAGGTAAGTAACTTGTTTTCTTACCCCAGTATTGGAACTTTCATAGATTCCCATGCTTTGTATCAGAGTAGTAAGCAGTTAGCAAGATAATCACATTTTGCATTGTAAATAATAGCAGTAGAGAACATGACATTAGATACAAAATGTGAAAAATGGAAGGTGGGAAGAAAGGAAAGCTCACCATTAGTGGAAGAGGTTCCTCAGGACAGCCTGTCCAACTGCTGCATCCTCCTGTTGCAGAGATTCCAAGCAGTAGTGCTTGGTAAAAGTGTGGACGCTGCTCCAGGTTGCAGCCCTGCAGATATCCTTAATTTGCACCCCTGCGAAGAGTGCTGTGGAGGAAGCCACAGATCTTGTGGAATGCGCTCGTATCTTTCCAGTCAGAGGTTTACCAGCAGTCCTGTGACAATGTAATATAGCGCTTGTGATCCACCTTGAAACACCCTGTTTGGACAGTGGAAGGCCTTTACTCGGTCCCCCGAAGGCCACAAACAGTTGGGTAGATTTTCGAAAATCCTTAGTACGTTGTAAGTAAAACTTCAAGCATCGTTGCACATCCAACGAATGCAATGCTTTTTCCGCTGGTGTGGAAGGCTGAGGAAAAAATGTTTTTCAAATGGAAATCCGAGGGATCCTTTGGCATGAACCTAGGGTTAGTCCTCATGATGACAGTGTTCTTCTTGAATTGAAGGAAAGGTTCTTGAATGGTCAAGGCCTGTAACTCCCCTACACGCCGAGCCGACGTGAGAGCGAGGAGAAGAGCCAATTTCCACGAAAGGTATTTGATGTCAGAACGATGGACTGGTTCAAAAGGGTCCTTCATGAGCTGAGAAAGGCCCAGATTCAAATGCCATGTTGGAGGAGGCGGTCTCACCGGTGGATAGACCCTGAACAGGCCTTTAAGAAATTGTTTGATTATCCTTGAAGACCATAATGAAGGTCCAGATTCCGTCCTTCTGAATCGTGACAAAGCAGCAAATGGACTTTAATTGATGAATGGGCTAGACCAGACTTGGCCAAGGACAGTAGGTAAGGGAGGACCTGATGAGGTTTGGAATTGAATGGATCAATGTGTTGCTGTCGACACCAACAACAGAATCTTTTCCACTTAAGGCGGTAAGTTTTGTTAGTTGAAGGGGCCCTTGCTTGGGACAAAACTTCCCTAACTTCCTTTGATAATGGCAGGTTCATAAATTCTCGCTGCTCAGGAGCCATGCAGTCAGGTGTAACGACTGAGGGTCTGGATGCAAAATCTGTCCTTCGGACATCGTGAGAAGATCCGGCAGAATTTGGAGAGGTAAAGGAGGAGCAATCGACAACAGATGGAGCTCCGTGAACCAGAACTGCCTCGGCCAAGCCGGGGCTATCAGGATCATCCTGCACGGTTCCACCTTGAATTTCCTGATTAGTCGTGGTATCAGAGGAATGGGAAGAAAAGCGTAGACAAATGTCTTCGACCAGGGTATCGAAAGGGCATTTCCCAGAGAATTTGGATGGGGAAGCCTGCTTGCGTAAGACCGGCATTTTTTGTTGGTCGGGGTGGCAAACAGGTCGATGTCCGGTCTTCCCCACCGGCTGAAGACTTGTTCCAAGACCTCCTGATTCAACTCCCATTCGTGGCTGACCGAGGATGACCTGCTCAGTCTGTCGGCGTTTTCGTTGAGGACGCCAGGCAAGTGTTCTGCCATCAGGGACATTTTGTGTCGTATCGCCCATTCCCAAACCTGCTGGGCCTCTTGTGACAATGGGCGCGATCTGGTCCCTCCTTCCTTGTTCACATAGTGCATGGCCGTGGTGTTGTCCTTCCTGATAAGCACTTGTGAACCTTCCAGGATAGGAAGAAACGCTTGCAGAGCCAGACGTATCGCCCTGAGTTCTAACAGGTTGATGTGGAGGCATTTTTCCTGGGGTGACCAATGACCACTGACATGAAGGTCCTGTAGTACTGCTCCCCAACCTTCCAACGACGCGTCCGTCGTTATCACTTGTGGAGACGGGTCGCTTGCGAAGGATAGGCCTTGGGACAAGTTGTCTAGGTCTGTCCACCATAGGGCCGCATTCTTCATCTCCGGAGTGATAGCCACTCTGTCGTCGAAGGAACCGTGGACTTGCCGCCATTGATTGTCCAGTTGTTCCTGCAAGGGACGCATCCTCAGTCTGCAATGGGGGATCAGTGGAATACACGATGATATTACTCCCAGCAGAGACTTGTAGCGGTGAACTGAAAGATACTTTTTTGTTTGTAAGTCTTGGGCCATCGTCTGTAATTTGTGCCTCCTTTCCAGAGTAGGAAATGCTCGTGAAAGCCTTGAGTCCAAGGTGGCTCCCAGAAACCGGGCTCTTCTGGACGGGATCTGGCAAGATTTCTCGTCGTTTAGAGTGAGACCCAGGTTTTGGAATAAATTGGTACATGCTTGAACCACCTGTAGCGCTGCCTCTCTGGACGGAGCTTTCAGTAGCCAGTCGTCCAGATAGGGGAAGACTTGAAACCTGTGCCTCCGCAGGAAAGCTGCTACTGGAGCCAGCACCTTCGTGAATATTCTTGGGGCTGAGCGGAGTCCAAAGGGTAAAACCCTGAATTGGTAATGGCTCTTGGCTACTGTGAATCACAGAAACCTTCTGTGTGCTGGGTGAATCGGAACGTGAAAATAGGCATCTTCGAGATCGAGTGTGGCCATGTAATCCTCCGGGTTGATTAGCTTCAAGATGTCCTGGAGGGACACCATCCTGAAGGACAGAGAAATGAGATAGGTGTTTAGCCCCCTGAGGTCTAAAATGGGGCGCCACTTGTCGAGCGTTTTCTTCACCAGGAAGAACCTGGAATAAAATCCCTGGTTTCTTTGGTTCGATGGAACTGGCTCTATCGCCCTTTTTCGGAGCATTTGTTGAACTTCGAGCCGAAGAAGACGCTGGTGTTTTGAAGGAGTGGCTGCCGGGGGCTTGGGTGGCGGAACTTGAGTGAACTCTAAGGTATGCCCTTTCCGAATGATGTTGAGCACCCAACGGTCCGATGTTATTAGGGACCAGTTGTGAAGGTATTTGTTGACCCTGCCTCCAACTGATGACTTCCTGGAGGAGGGTCCAGTAGGAAGAGCCAGGAGGCCGCTATTGGCGCTTGGACGAATCTCGTCCTCGCGCACCCTGCTTTCCTTTACCGTAAGGCCTGGAGTAGTTGGTAGACTGGCCCTGCCGCTGTTGGTAAGATTGGCGGTGTTGCTGGGAACTGGATCCTGTGTTGGAATAACGTTGTTGTTGGAAGGATCCTCTATAAGTACCACCCCTGCCTCTGGAGCCCTTGAAGGGGGACTTCCTGTACTGAAGTGTTCCTAAAGACCTAGCGGTCTCTGTGTCTTTTTTAATATCTTGCAGGGTGTCGTCAATGAGTTTGCCGAATAGAGCTTCTCCATCAAAGGGGAGATCCAATACTTTATTCTGGACCTCTGGTCGGAACCAAGTAGCTTTAAGCCACCCTTGGCGACGGAGCACTGCTGCTCCAGCCAGTGAACGAAATGCCATAGTCGCAATATCCATTCCACAATCGATGATTTCCATCGACGTCGCTTCTCCCTCCTGCAAAACTTTCTTTGCCTCCGACATAGATTCAGGAGGCAGCTGGTCAAGGTACGGGGAGACATCGAACCAGAGTTGATGGTCGTACCTACCCAGGATGGCTAAGGCATTAGCTGCTCGCACCAGCAAACTTGCCATCGCTGAGAATCTTTTCCCCACGTTATCTAACCTCCGTCCTTCCTTGTCCGGAGGAGTTGTCAGCGGTGCTGAAGGGTTGCGCAATTTCCTCTGCGCTGCCTGCGAGATCACAGAGTCCGGTCTTGGATGACCTGTCAAGGCCGCTGGGGCATCATCGGTCGCTTTGTACTTTTTTTCCAGACGCGGTAGCACCGGCACCACCGTCGCCGGGTGTGTCATGGCCTTTATGCCCTCTTTCCAGAGGTGATCCACGATTGGAATAGACCTGGCAGTTTTTCGAAAGGGTTCTTTAAAGTCATATAAGAAACAATCTGTGGTGACTTTAGGCATTGCTAATTTAAATCTTGCCGCCGCTCTCTCCATTAGCTGATGGAAACCTCCAATATCCGCTGGCGGGGAGTCCGCCGGGTCCGGATTTGGTGATGCGGGATTGTCAATAACGTACTCATCATATTCCGTGTCGGGATTAGAGACGTGATCCGACTGCTGATCCTCATCCGAGGATTCATCAACATCATGTGATCTTGGTAACCCAGAGGAATCCTGAGGGACGGCTGCTTGAGGCTGGGGAGAGGTTGGAGCCGAGAGAGTAGGTGGCACCAATGACGCCTGAACCCTTGAAGGTGTAGCAGGCGTTGATGTATTTGGCAAAGGTCTACTTGCCTTAGACTTATAGTCCTGTAGCATCTTATGTAGATCCTGTAGGAAAGATGTTGGCACTGAAACCATTTCCTGGTCAGATTGCTGCTGTTGCTGTTGACTATGACCATGCTCCTCGTGGGTGTATTCGCCCTCTGAGTCAGTGTCCTGGCATTTAACAAATAGTTGCGAAGGACTATTGGCATAGCTATATGCATCTTGGTCATCTTCCTCTGATTGTCCCTCTTGCAGGAGCATTGTTGGTAGCAGAGGGGACACTGTCCTTGGAGAAGTCATCTCCGGTGTGATCCGCGTCACAGAAATGGTGATACGCTTTTCTGTGGACAAGATGGTGGGTTCCGTAGTCGACGGTTGTATATACGCCGTCGAGATAGGGGTCGTGGACGTCGTCGACGACAAAACTGTCGACACACCAGCCGTCGTCATAGTCACCGTAGTAGTCGTCGACGCCCTCGTCGACGAGACCGCAGTCGTCGACACCGTCGTCATCGTCGTCGACGGGGCTTTCGTCGTTGACGGGGCCTTCGACGTCGACGGGGCCTTCGTCGTCGACTGAGTCTTCGACGTCGACGGGGCCTTCGTCGTCGACTGGACTTTGGTCGTCGACGGGGCTTTCGTCGTCGACGGCTCCTTCGTCGACACCTGTGAAGCTGGTACCTTCGTCGGCGCCTTTAGTTTCTCCGTCGACGGTGAGCACTCCGCCGTCGACGGTCTCGACGTCGACGAACCTCCAGTCGACGGAGCCTTCGATGTTCTAGTGGACGGGCCTCCCGCTGTCGACGTCTTCGTCGTCGAGGGCTTAGAAGTCCTCTCAGAAGACTGGCATGAAGGTGTTTTGAAGGCTGTGGAAGTCTTCGCACCTGTAGACTGCGTAGAAGGTCCATCCCTCTCCTTTACACTTCCGTGAGGAGACTTGCTGGGACCTGGGCTCTCAGACTCACTGGGGTTTTTTTTTGAGGCCTTAGAAGATCGTCCCACAGAAGAAGAAGGGGAACCCCTACCCCTTTTCACTGACCTTCTAGTAGAAGCCATCGATCCAGCATCTTCACTGTCACTGGAGACAGTATCCTTCCTTGATTTAAGCCTTTGCAGCCATGTCAGGAGCCTACCCTCACGGTCCCGGAGGGTCTTGGCAGAAAAAGAGCGACAGATTGCACAGGCAGCCACCTGGTGGTCAGGATAGAGGCAATAAATGCAGTCCTTATGCTTATCCTCCACAAAAAGCCTTTTCTTGCCACAGGAGGAACAAGGCTTGAAAAGCGCTTTTTTCTTCTCAACTTCCGACATCCTGTCAGGCAGCAACAATCCTGAAGAGAATCTGAAAGATCCTGAAGAAAATCCTGTAGAAAAAACCTGAAGAAATCCTTTAGAAGTTGAGCAGAGCTCAAAGGAGACTCCCTAGCACAACGTGCGGTAGAAAATCTGAGGCTCTGAGGTTCCTTCAGGAAGGTTCTAAGTGGTGAGGCACTTCTGATTGGCTGAGGCCAAAGTTTGGTTTCTTTTGGCACAAAGAGGGTGATATGCTACAAAAGGTAATGAGGCCTAGGCCTTTTTCCATTGTCTTTTGTACCTACAGCTATGGTATTTTTGTTACCGAGACTCCCATTCCGACGACGGGGAATGATACAAAGCATGGGAATCTATGAAAGTTCCAATACTGGGGTAATCTTTAAATTCTGTACTACAGGGCTGGCGCCCCTATCTGGAATATTCTGGGCACACCTGCATGTCTTAAGGACAGTGTGTCGGTGCCATTACTGGAAGAAGGCATTAAGTAATGGGGGTCAACTTTTCCAAAACAATAAACTATTCTCTTAGGACTCCCTAAATAATATCTCGAACCGGAGGTTATCCAGATTCAAATTCTACCAACTATCTAGCTGGACTGCTAAAGTGGGTAAGGATAGCGATAGGGATAGGGATAGGGATGGAGATGAGGAACATGAAATAACCTCTTGGGTCCACTCCATCAATGTAAAGAAGTTTCCAAATGGTACTGGCTGCTAGTGAAAGGGGAGCCCCCGCCAACGCTAATGGAGGAGCCCTGGAGAAGAAACCTGCCCTCGACCGACATAGCATCTTTATGGCAGGTTTTGATGCGCACTTTATGGAGTATTGTCAAAGCTGCTTCCCTTAGAAGAAATCATTTGTTTACACTCCCCAGGGCCTACTGGACCCCTAAGATTGGCAAAGCTGAGAGGTGAAAGCATGAAGCCTTGTTTGCAGTGTGGTCTGGGAAATGCGGACGATCTGCACATTATCAGCAGTGTTCTCGGATTCAGGGCTTCTGGTACCACGTTGGTAAGACCTTGTCAGAGAAATTAAGGTAAGCCCGGTCTTGTTTATTTTTGGAGTTCTGCTACAGGAGAGTGCTTGTTTTAAGCTTTCTAGACTCCAAGCCTTGCTGTTATTTATCTTAATTCTTCTGGCAAGGAGAGAAATTTTCTTAAAATGGGTTTCGCCTCAGCCCACAGTATTTCTGGATTGGGTTGCCTCAGTTAAAAGGGTTTATAAGTTGGGTCATCTTTGTTTTTCGGGAGAAAGAGCCAGATTTTGGGTGGCCTGGGAGGAATGGGTTATCAAGTTTGACAATGCATCATCTCAATAAAGTCCAATGGTTATTAAATAAGCGAGATTATGGGAAGAAGGCTGAATTTGGGTAAGTGGACATGTTCCTTATCCTCTTCTACTAAATAGCCTTGCGGTTGGCCATTCTAGGAATCCTGGAGGTGGCAAAGTTAGACGAGTCTGTGACCTCCCTCTGAGGGAACCGGGAAAGAGCCCATATCCGTTTAAAGACAATCTGCTTATTTATGAATGAGGACTAATTAAAAAAAAAAAAAAAAAAGACTTACTAAGCAGTTAGGCATTCCTTCAGTGCTGCATTCTCCTCTCTGCATTTCACCACCATCAGAAAGCCGGTCTCTGAGCAGCATTGTGTGAAGGCTGGAAGAGAAAATGAAGGAGATGATGAACCGTTTTGGCGACAGATGAGCATTTTCATATAATATCTGAATACATGAGTTACTTTTAAATACATCACACGAGGAAAAGGATGGTCACAAGTGGTTTATAAGTAATTCAAATGACTGCTTTTTTGGAGTGGTTTACAGCTAGATTCATGAAGCATTTTTGCGGGCGCAAACGGTGCGAATTGCTGAATTCAGCCGTTTGCGCCCGGAAAAATGGAATTTGGAATTCATCAATGGGTCATGAACTCGCAATTCGAAAAATCGCACAAAATTTCGATTTTTCAAATTGCGATCGCATTTAAGGAATCTCAATTTGAGATTCCTTAAATGCTATTCATGAACCATTAAAAAATTGCGATTTCACTATTTTTCCCCGCTATTTACCGCGAAGTCTGACTTCGTAGTAAATAGCGAATACTGAGAAAAATGCACTTTTGTGCATTTTTCTCAGTTATATGTTACACACACACATGTCCTTTGGACATGTGTGTGCGCAACATAAGTCTACATTTACATTTCAGGGGTGCTACAGTGTGTCCTTTGGACACCCCTGGCACCCTTGAAATCGCATCCTTATTTGCAATTACGATTCCTAATTAGCAAATTGCTAATCGCAAATAAGGAATGACTCCCCATTCATTCCTATGGGCCTTTGGCCCATAGGAATGAATGGGGAGTTATTCCTTATTTGCGATTAGCAATTTGCTAATCGCAAATAAGGAATGTGTAGGAATCGTAATTTAATTAGCGATTCCTACATGAATCCCGTTTTGCAAGTCCTTAATAGCGATTCCTTAATAATCGCTATTAAGGACTCGCAAAACGGGACAATGATGAATCCAGCAGTTAGTTTGTTTTTTCAACAGCTAAGCCTAGGAGGCTGCACAAGCAGGTTTTTCTGGATAGTTTGCCTTCTGAAATTGGACTTTGGGTCAATCATGAGATTACCATATTTTAAAACTAAAACATGTTTAACATTTGTCTAGTGTGAAAAGGTTAGTATAGTCGCATGCTTATCTTTAAAAAATCTGCTAAACCATTGCCTATCCTTTTATCAGAATATTACATGGTTACCATTTACTCAGAGTGTGAGAGAGAACACATACTTGGTAAACAGGTTATATGCTAAAAAAGGCAATGGTTGAGCTTGGAGATTTGCTCCTGAAAAGCTAAACTAACAATGGGCCCTGATTAAGGGGTTACTTATTCAACAATGGTTTGCATTTATTGGAGTTTACATCTCTGCTTGTCCTGCAGTGTTGTTGCCTCTTGTCTAGAGGGTCTTAAAGCTGACTTCGGACAGCTGAGGGCACTAAAGAAGAAATCAAGGCACATTAAATCAACGGTAGTGGTGATTTCTGGTACGCTTCCAAATGGTACTGAGTTAATCACCACAAATATGGTATTGTCTACTGTAGTGACCCTAGGGGCCAACATGTATTAAAATAGTGGTTGAAAACTGCAATGAGATTTTTTGCGACCAGTATCTAATTCTGCAAACTGAACTAAGTACTAACACATCGGTTTGCATAATAATGAATTGTAGGGGTCGCAGGACGACCAACTTAATGAATATTAATTAGGCAGGCCGCAATTTGGGACCCTCTACTATTGGCTAGAATTACAGATAATGTGGCCTGAATACATTAAACCACCATCCACATTACTGCATTTCAAAATTGTAGGCTTGATTGTAAAAGCAGCCCGATTTCCTTACTGGAAATGTGGTTCATTTAAGAAGAAAACAAAAGTTTTCAATTTTGAAAAACTTCAGTGACATTTGGCAGTGGTCCCCAGAATCACTGCCTACTGCCCCTAAAGTTGACATTCTGATTTCAAAAGGGTAAGGGAACCAAATGGGTCTTTCTCCTCTGTGAATTAGTTACCACCCCAACTTCAGAGTCAGTAAGTGTATAAACTATTGATACATATGATACTGATTCGCAATTTGGAAGGAATTTCCAAAACAAGCTCCTGCCATACATATTGATAACAATTTCAAACCCATTTATGTAGTCATTATAATCTACAAAATCCCTTACTACATATCGCCAAAGTGATGAATGTCTCTCTAATTTGGACATTTGTGTTAGGCTACCAATGTAACTTGGGGCACGTCTATCTGGGTAAAGAGAGATTTCACCAGCATCTTCTCCGAATTTTTCAAATGCTGGCGCACAGTACAACCCCCGTATTACGGTCCCACCTCTCAGAAGCCATTAGCCAAGGGCTTCAATATTGCTAGTTTCCATCATCGTTGTTCTAATGTGCTCATAGACATCCACCTGCTGCCTCTTGCGTTAGATGCCTACACGGAGAGTGTTACCCTCATACTGGCTCTTACAGATGTCACCCTCATTTGTGAGGCTAAGTTAATCGACAAAGTGGAGAGACTGCGGTAACCCTGGTATGGCTAACCCAGTATGTTTCACTTGATAATGGCAAGTTAATTTGGTCTACAGCAGGTCTACAACAGCACTATTATTAATAGATAAGGGGGTGGTGATGAACTGAGTGTCTGAATTAAGCAGACCACTCTTACCCAGTCCAAAGATCAGGGCTTGATCCATCAACGTTATTTATCTCACTGCACCATCCCAGCTCAGAACCTGGCTATATGCAAATCAGTCTGTCCCTGGCCCAGTGCATCATGGGAACAGGGCAGACCAAACTACCAAGCCAATTCTTCACCAGAAAGGAGACAAGCTACCGGGGACCGGTTTCTGCCATTTCAGCCTTCTTCGGCCACCCCTTGTTGTAAATATTATTAATAGATGGCAGCAGGATCAAGGTGGCCATGTATATTTTCTCCTGCCTGTTCTCATGCCTGAGTGCAGGACCTCAGATGCCGTATAAGAGTCGCAGCCAGGAGAGGGGCAACAAGACCAACAGGGGTTCCTTTAGACAAGTGATACTCAAAGTACGGCCCAGGGGCCACATCTGGCCCTCCTGACTTTTTTACATGTGGCCCACCTGACCTTTCCATGCAGCCCACTGGTGGCACAGCAGCACTGGGCTGCTGTTTACTCGACTGCAGTAAGATTAAAAAGATATTAAAGAAACAGGTAAGCATGTATTTAAAGGTTAATTGAAGTTAGAGAAAGGAGCGACCTTTGACCATGTCCTCAGGTAGGTCGCCCCCCAGCCGCCACACGGTCCTCCTGTGACGCTGCCCCCGCTGTCGCCTCTGCCCCTGCTGCTCACTGTTTTTTTACTTGCGTTACTGTATTTTATTTTTGCATTCTGTGATTCCTTGATTGTTTCTTGTACCCCCTTTGCCTTCTGTGCCCCCTTGTGCCCCGTTTCGCCCGCCCGTGCCCAGTTCCCCGCTCCCCTCTGTGCCCTTTCCCAGCTGCTGCGTCCCTGCCCCCCGCCGTTCCCATTTGCCGCCCCACTCCCACCTCCCAGCTGCCCTCCCTCCCACAGCCCCTCTAATGGAGGCCGCGTAGCGATGAAAGGAGCGACCTTTGACCCTGTCCTCAGGTAGGTCGCCCCCCAGCCGCCACACGGTCCTCCTGTGACGCAGCCCCCGCTGTCGCCTCTGCCACGTGAGTCCCCCTGCTGCTCACTGTTTTTTTCCTTTTGTTACTGTATTTTGTGATTCCTTGATTGTTCCTTGTACCCCCTTTGCCTTCTGTGCCCCCTTGTGCCCTGTTTCGCCACCTGTGCTCAGTCCCCCGCTCCCCCAGTCCCCTCTCCCCGCCGCTGTGTCCCCGCCATTCCCATTTGCCGCCCTACTCCCACCTCCCAGTTGCCCCTCCCTCCCACAGCTCCTCTTATGGAGGCCGCGAAGCGGAGCGGGCGCACCAAAGGCAAGCCCGTCTGCGCCTGGACCGCACCCAGCGCCAGAGCCCCTGGCCCCCGTCGGAGCAAGGGAACTCAACTGAGATAAGACTCCTCCGCCCTCAACGCACTCAACACCGGACGTCAACCCGCCTGCTACAGAGCAACCCCGAAGCGAACCCTGAGACCCTTCACCTGTCAAGCTTGCAAATTCACCTGCCTCCGGACCTGCAGACCACCCACTGGACCCAACATCACCAACAACTACCTCAAGTGCATCCTCCTCAACACCCGCTCCGTCCACAAGCACGCCGTCGAACTCTGGGACCTCCTCGACACAACAGCTCCAGACATCGCCTTCCTCGCGGAAACCTGGATGAACGCCTCCTCGGCCCCAGACATCGCCATAGCCATCCCGGACGGCTACAAGATCACCTGGAAGGACCGCGTCAATCAAACCGGAGGAGGAATCACCATCATCTACAGGAACACCTTTAACATCACGACCAACAACGAAGACACGATCTCTGCCGCCGAACACCTACACTTCCAGATTCACACCGACCCCAAGACCAACCTTAGAGGAACACTCATCTACAGAAACCCCCGGGCCAGCGCACACAATTCAGCGAACCCATTGCAGACTTCATCAGCCCGCACGCCCTAGCCTCACCAGAATACATCCTCCTAGGGGACCTGAACTTCCACCTGGAGAAAAACAACGACAACATCACAACCACCCTGCTCGACAACCTCGGACTCAAGCAGTTGGTGAACACCCCCACCCACCTAGCTGCCCACACGCTCGACTCCATCTTCACCGCCAGCAACCACGTCTCCTTCAGCCACTCCACCGGGCTACACTGGACAGACCACAGATGCATCCACTTCACCTTCAAAAAAACTACATCTCACCTCCGCACGCACCAAATTCCCTGCAGATGCTGGAGCAAAATCACCACAGACCAGCTCCTCTCATCAAGGAGCCAGAACCCGCCAGCCGACACCACTGGCACCAACAACGCAGCCCGCAACCTCACACAGTGAATCACCAATTGCGCCGACCACCTCGCTCCACTGAAGAAACCCCCAGGCGAGTCCCGCAACAGGAAATCCTCATGGTTCACCGACCCCCTCAAAAACCCAAAGAAATCCTGCCGAACCCTCAAAAAAAACTGCTGCCACGATCAGACCCCCGAAAACATGACTGCCCTCAAGAATGCCACTCGCGAACACCACCAGCTGATCCGCACCACCAAAAGGGCATCGTTCAAAGAGCGGCTAGACGGCAACACCCACAACAGCAAGGAACTCTTCAGCATCGTCAAAGAGCTCTCCAAACCCAGCGCCAGCAACAACGACATCACACCATCACAAGACCTCTGCAACTCCCTTTGCAACGTTCTTCCACCGCAAAATCACAGACACACGCGACAGCTTCGGACCCCAGACTCTGCCTCCAGCCACCGAACCACCGAACCACCGACCAGCACCACCATCTTCAGCGCCTGGACCCCCATCAGCATTGAAGACACCACTCACGTCATGAACACCATCCACTCAGGCTCCCCCTCTGACCCTTGCCCCCACCACATCTTCAACAAAGCCGACATGAGCATCGCACCCCACCTCCGGAACATCATAAACAACTCCTTCACTTCAGCCACCTTCCCTGGGAGCTGGAAGCATGCAGAAATCAAAGCCCTTCTGAGGAAACCCACAGAGGACCCCAAAGACCTCAAGAACTTCCGCCCCATCTCTCTTCTTTCCTTCCTGGCTAAAGTCATCGAGAAGACCGTCAATAAACAGCTGACTGCTTTCCTCGAGGCAAACAACTCGCTCGACCCGTCCAAGTCTGGATTTCAAGCCAACCACAGCACCGAGACCGCCCTCATCGCAGTCACCGATGACATTTGGACCCTGATGGACAACGGAGGAACAACCGCTCTCATCCTCCTAGACCTCTCGGCTGCCTTCGACACTGTATGCCACCGCACCCTGATAACCCGCCTCTTCAACACACGGATCCAAGAAAAGGCCCTGGACTGGATCACCTCGTTCCTCTGTGACAGAACCCAGAGAGTCCACCTACCTCCTTTCCGCTCAGCGGCCACCGAGATCATCTGCGGCGTACCCCAAGGCTCCTCGCTCAGCCTGACCCTCTTAGATATCTACATGAGCCCCCTCGCTGCCTTCGCATGCAAACACATTATCAACATCATCTCCTACGCCAACGACACCCAACTGATACTCTCACTCACCAAAGACCCAGCCACTGCCAAAACCAACCTCCAGGAAGGAATGAAAGACGTCGCAGAAGGGATGAAACTCATTCGCCTGAAATTGAACTCAGAAAAGACGGAGGTCCTCATCCTCGGACAATCCCCTTCCGCCTGGGACGACTCCTGGTGGCCTACAGCTTTGGGCTCAGCACCAAAACCCACGGACCACGCACACAACCTGGGATTCATTCTGGACTCCTACCTCACAATGACCAAGCAAGTCAACGCTGTCTCATCATCTTGCTTCAACACCGTGCGCATGCTCCGTAAGATCTTTCAGTAGTCCCCACCGAAACCAGAAAAACTGTCACCCAGGCCCTCGTCACCAGCCGACTGGACTACGGAAATGCCCTATACGCAGGAACCACAGCCAAACTTCAGAAACAACTCCAGTGAATACAGAACGCCTCCACACGACTCATCCTCGACATCCCCCGCCACAGCCACATATCCGCCCACCTGAGAAACCTGCACTGGCTCCCCGTCAACAAGAGGATCACGTTCAGGCTCCTCACCTACGCACACAAAGCACTCCACGACAATGTCCCCGAATACCTCAACAACCGCCTCTCGTTCTACATCCCCACCTGCCAGTTACGCTCTGCCAGCCTCGCCCTCGCCACCGTCCCACGGATCCGCAGAACCTCCACCGGAGGAAGATCATTCTCCTACCTGGCAGCCAAAACATGGAACACCCTTCCCGCACACCTACGACTGACCGAGGACCATCTTACCTTCAGCAAACACCTCAAGACCTGGCTTTTCGAGCAGTAGCGACACCACCCCCCCTCCCCCTCCCTCCAGCGCCTTGAGACCATCACAGGTGAGTAGCGCGCTCTATAAATGTACTGATTGATTGAAATAACTCTGGAGTCCTACAGCACTCCGCTTTAGAAACACAATTTTTTAAGAAATCTAGCTGCAAAAGTGTAAAAGTATAACTATGAACAAAATGCAAAAAGTAAATTTTATTAATTTGTTGAACTGATTCACCTTAGTACAGAAGATTATATTATTTCAGTGCATTCAGAAGTGATAGTTTTCAAACATGAATTCAGAAACATTCCTTCTTTCTTAAACCGTCGCAACAATGCCAATAGTGAACTAAGAGGCATGTCAGTTGTTATGTGCAATCTTTGGGTGGCTGGGGTTCCTATTATACATGAACATTATATATAGTTTATGAACTCAAACACATAAGAAGTTTTTGTACAACAGACTCCTGACGTCATATATTTTAAAGTCCTCAGGAAGAAACAGGAGAGAAACTAAAACTAAAAGATTGCCTACGATCACATAGTTTGGTTAAGTGGAGAAGTCAGGATTAACCCCAAGATTTTGGTTTCACGTTGTGCAATTC
Source organism: Lissotriton vulgaris (assembly GCF_964263255.1). Lineage (NCBI taxonomy): Eukaryota > Metazoa > Chordata > Amphibia > Caudata > Salamandridae > Lissotriton > Lissotriton vulgaris. Next base: position 39,011 of record NW_028250369.1, on the reverse strand, counting down.
AGACACTTGGGGCCGTGTTACATAAATGCCCAGAGGGTGCAACAGGCATTTGAGCCTCCGGGGCACTTTGATAGTAGAGAAGGAGCTGCAGACACTTGCGCGGCCCCTTCTGTAATACCGATAGCGCTGGTGCACATAAAGCATCTGTTCCATCTTCAGGGTGTGTTACCTCATTTGCATGGGGGTGTGCCCCATGCAAATGAGGGAATCCCTTTGCCTACGTGCCGTATTACAGACGCAGAGGCAAAGAAGCCTTCAGGAGGCGTATGATAAAATGACGAGTTCTTCAAGCTGGTAAGATTAAATCTTTATTGCCGGTCTCCTCTCTCCACCAACTGTGCAGCAACTGACACACCTGAACATTCTATGGTAAGCTCACTAAAAGTGCACCGTGTGTGCCCCCTGAGGGGAGGCACAGTGTGTCCCATGCCCCCCACAGACATCCCCTTGCCGGCGAATGCAGTCACTGACTGCACCCAGCTGCAAGGGGATCTCTAATCCCCTTTACAAGTGCAGGCGGGTTGCCACCAGCACTTTGGAAACACGGAGTGGCTTCAAAGCAGCTACTCAGTTTTTCATGTGAACATGCTGCCCCCCCAGGGCAGTGCGCGTTCCTGGCTGCCCTAGGGGCAGCACATTCACCATAATGTGGCGCATTTTCCTGGATCATGCTGGGCGCACCGCAATCCAGAAAAATGTGCCCCATTTATAATATGGCCCCAGATGTACATGGTTTGCTTCTCGCACACCCAACTTACCACCGGCTCCCATAGCCAACCTGCTGGTATCAATGCGGCCCTCAGTCTCATCACAGGCCAAAATGAGTCCCCGTGCTTTAGATAATGTAGGGTTGAGTGGCCAAATGGATTGTCAAGTTCCAACTTCCTGGCCTCCTGACACATTGTCCAGTCTGCACTCCCCCAGACATCTGGAACGAGGAGCAGCAAAGGAGGACGTCAATGTATAAGATACTGTGGGGAATTGAGCCAATTTGTTAAGCTGTGGTCTTTCTTGCCCAGCATCCCCGATCCTAAAGGGACCTTTAATGGTTATGGGGACACAAACCCTGTTACAGAGGCCATAATGACGCACAATTGGTGGAGTGTGATTAGCACCACTATCCTCACCCGCTGTCAGCCAGTGCCATACCAGGGGGCTCCAGAGTCTGCATGGACATACACAGATTCCGCTGTCACATGGCGGCATGAACAAGACTAGCCATGCCGTAAGCGCTTCTCGCTCCCTGCCCAGATTGTGTCTTCAAGTGTGACCACGGCTGGCCCGGAGCCTGAAGCTCTTTGTAAGGTCTTTGTCACTTGTTTAATAACACGCTCTTTAATTGGGATCTGTGCTTTCATGCCATGTCGCGCGTTAGCACACTGTTATAGATTCAGATTGATGCTGTTAATACCTCAAAACAATTTCCGAAACTGCATTCTGTGACAAATTCAATTTTAAAGTCCTCTGCCTTCATTAGTAATGTGGTTGAATAAGGTTGCGCTGCTTTACATGTGCTTTCTTTTGTTGAATGAATACGGAATAATTGAGCCTTTAAATACTGTTAATCCATCAATGCACAGCATTAGCTGCAAATGAAGCTCCAATGAGCTCCCAATTCGGCTTTAAACGCAAAATAAATATTTTTCCTACCACAACTAAAATCCACCTTTGTCAACGCTGTGAATTCAGTATGAATAAAACGTTCAAATAAATTTAGAATTAGGTCACAGACTTGTTCTATTGCTAGTGCATGGCTATGCACTGCAAATCAATAGTGCTTGTCCATAAAACATTTTTTTATAACTCCAGTGCCATACAAACGATGCCAGAAATAAGTCCGGAAAATCCGAATCCATGCAGATTTTCAATATATCCCCTATCACAGTTTTCTTGTTTTTATGTTTATGCATTATCTGCTCTACCTGCATCAAGTCAGCGGCATTAATCCCGCATGGAGTGCCAGCTAAGGTACTTTCAGAACGTGTGCCAGCCTTTCCTCTGATTTGTTAAATGGTGTGCTAAACTGATTCAAGAAGTGAATCTACCAGGAGAGAAAAGGCAAAACTGAAGACTTCCACCATCATTTGGTGTTTGATGAATATCCCTAATTCAGGATCAAATTCGAATGAATCTGTGCTCTAATCGGGATTAGGAGTTGGGCAGAAAAATCTGCACCTCTGGTATTTTTACTGGACACATTTCACCAATGTGGTCATGTCAAGATTTACCTCGAGTAGAAAAAGTGCTGAGAATAATGGAAATCTATTTAAATCAGTATACAGGGGTTAGTCCTAATTTTAGGACTAAATTAGTTAATCTGGAAGGAATCCTGCACCAATTAAATACTGCACAAAACACACTACCAGCATTTACTAGGTGGAGGATTTCCAACCTCATTTTGGGTGAACTCTTAGTACGGTTCCGACGGGAGTTTACAAAATTGTAATAGGCAGAAAATAAGGATATTAAAATGTCCTTGTACCCTTGATTTCTTTTAATATCTTTGTGTTCTAGATCAGCGCATAACCACAAACAGAGGGCTCTGTGGCTGGCTATTCCACTCTTATGTATGTGCTATTTACAGCGCAAACCTTTTCAAAATGAAGCGGAGCGCTGTACAGGGTCAAAGACAATCAAAGTCAACGAGTAATAGGAGAGGTGCTGCGTAAAATACAACTCTGGCGTAACTCTACAAGGTGTGCTTTCCCACCCATGGTGAGTTGTGCACAGTGAATGCATTGCGATGACGTTTTCTATAACCCCTTCACTGCGGCGGCTATTCCGCCGCAGTGCTAAGGGGCGGGGCGGAAGAGCGGCGGGCGCATGCTGGTGACGGAACCGCTCCGTCACCAGCTGCGGTTGCGCTGTGCTCATGACGGAGCGGTTCCGTCACGTCCCCGTCCGCTCAACAGAACGTTCAGCGCAGGCGCGGAATCCACGCCGCACAGGCGTTCCGCTCAGTCATCAGCACAGTGCGACCGCGGCTGATGACGGAGTGGTTCCGTGACCAGCAGGGGAGGGGTTAAAGAGAGGAGTTTTCTACTCTTTCCTAAAGTGGAGCAGTGTTGGGGTGGGCCTGAGGGATAGGAGAATGTTGTTCCAGATCCTGGGTGCGTAGAAAAGACCGACTTCTTTATTTTTTCTTTTGAAACATTTCTTCATCTATAGTCTGAAGGTGTCCTGGCTGTCGGTGTGCCGAAAACCACCAGCGATAGTCCATGCCTTCAACACATAGCGTTCAATGCTCCCACATACACATTTGTACCCAGTTGTCTCTACTTTGAAGTAGGTAACATCTGCTAATAAATGGCAGTTTTGAAACCACTACTGGAAAACAAATACTACGTAAGAAGCAGGAAGATTAATAACATCCAACCCTGTCTTGTTGCAATACTTTTTTCCTTTTCCTGCTTTATTTCTCCAAAAAATTAATCACACACGATCAACAACACTACCTATCTCACCAAGAAGCTTTACCCTATAGGTCAGACAAGGCTTTATAATTATTGTAAATTTGACATATGATCAAAGTACATGCTACCTGCATAATATTAACTACAAATCTTTGTGGGCAACATACATCAAAGCACACAATCTCATGCTGGGAAATTTTAATACTATATTTCGAGTGGCGACAGAGTTCAAACCTGGAACCAGGTTAGAGTCATACATTTCAGTAGTTTCCCCAAATGTGGAAAACAGTTTCCTATTTCCAGTGTTGAAGTGTGTGGTACCATAATAGCTAAAATAGAAACCAATATGTGTGGCATCTTTTATATTTTAGCGCCACGAAGCCATTTCGGTGAATGTTTTAGCTTAATAAATACTGTCTTCTGTCATAATAGCGCAGCCGAAATATCGAACTACAGATACATCGGGTCCAATATATTGACTCTTAAAATATTACAATGGTTGAGTTAGTAATATTAAATATAAGCTTACCTTGAGGAAATGTTGGTAGTCTATATTGTGGTGGTCGCAATATATTGGTAGCACAATATTTCAAGCGTGATACTGGGACATACACCACTATGAAGGTTACCCTCTTTACAGTGGTCGACCTTCTTGATTCACAGATCCAACCTTCAATCTCAGTTGTTCTAACAGACTTAAAATGTCTTTAGCTGTATAATTTTCCTGGTGATCAGGCAATCTTGCATTTGCCATTTTTGTTTGACCTGCAATTTTTCTTTTGACAAACCGAGAGCACTTCATCCCTATGACACTTCCAACGAGAGCCTTTATGCTCCACTCTTCTAGACAATGGGGAAGCAAAGAAGCTGCTTATTGAAAGGTGGCACTGGGTGGGTATATAATGACACTAGAAAAACTACCGTGCTGTGGGCATGCAAGCTTAAATGAAGGACGGTCATCCACGGCTGAGGTAGGAATGCGTGCTTGGACTGTGGTAAGAAGAGAGGGGATAGTCACTCAAGCTCATTGCCAGACCTTCCTCTGACAATTCCTTCCCATCCAGATGTATACAAGACTGTGTAGCACAAACAAAAAAGCAGGATCAAGTCCCACAGAGAAATGTCTATATCGCCATGGATATCGTTAATAATCCTCCCTCTCGAAGGTGTGAAGAAATAAAAATAATAAGGAGTAAGCCGCAAGAAGGCAGCGGTCCATCTCACTTGTTAACATACAAGTCTAGATTGCTTAGTGGTAGCCACGCTCTAGGAACACAACCTGTTAGGCCACAGCAGGCCTTCCCTGACCAAAGGAGGCGCAGCATGCAATTTTAGGCCAGGGCTTAAAGGGCCAGCATGGGGTTTCGGCCTCTCCGAAGCCCGGCCGATTGTGTGGCTGGTTACCATCGACAATGCGTCCCTGCTGTTTTAATCACTGGTCTCCCTGCTCGCCAACATGTTTAAAACCCTCCGATAGCAGCATGCGGCCCTAAGACAGCGGGAGGAGCCCATTACGATGTGGCAACCACAAGCCAAGCGGCAGCCAGCTACATGCTGGGGTTGCTGCCTTTCAGGACACATCCTCATGCTTAATTAACCTTTGACACAAGCAAGGGGGATGCGCATGAAAAAGGACAGGAACCTAAAGACAATTTAATGTCAAACAAAGGAATACCCTTGGAGCAGCCTTCTCAAGTTAGAGCGCGGCCATATCCAGAGAGTGAAAACGAATAGAGGACCGGAAGCAGTCAATTTTGCTTCACAGCCTCCATCGTGGCCACATACACACAGGAGGCTGTGTAAGGAGTGGGTCCAAAAGAATTAAAAAAAAAATGAAAAAGAGCTAAACTGGGCTTTAATTAAAGTTTTGAGCATAGAATTGCATGGTACTTTGCAGATTACAGATAATTCTTGAAGCGATGAGCCATCCATAAAAACAACTAAATATCTGGGCAAGGACACAACCATGAACAGACCCGGGCTACTAACACATTCTCTACGCTGGGCAGGATTGCCAACTGTCTGTAGGCCGGGTCTGGTGGCTCAGTGGACTAATGCGTCCATTGCAGGGTCCTGTGTTCGACCTCATGGTCACAGGTTCAAATCCCGGGGGTTCACTCAGCCTTTCATCCAACTGAGGTCGATAAAATGAGTACCATTGAGTTGGGTAACAATAAACATCTGTTATTCAGCGCCAAGATACCCAAGGGTGAACGTGCGCTTTACAAATGCACATGTTATGTTATGTTTGTCCAAGAGAACCAGCCCAAGCGGTCACTGCTACTAACACCTATCTTAGCAACCCAGGTTTCTGGGACATTTCAAGAAGATATGTATAAGCAATCTCTCTCTCTACAATAATCACTTGGTAGTGGGGGTACGGAATGTTTTTCGTCATCTCCAGCGGGCAATATATACATGAAGCACAGCCAATTTAAGGTCAGAGTAAGGATCAGGGGAATAGACAAGGGGTCTGTTAATGCAATTGATCGCTAAATGTGTCAGCAAATACAAATATTTGTATATCAATCAGTGAACATAAAACGGATTTTGAAGACCCAGCAGCCAAATGTAGCCATAAGTCTAGAGATAAGGAATATGCTACTTACCAGTATGCATCTGTTCTTGGCATGTAGGGCTGCTGACATTCATATCTTGTGCATAGATCGCCGCCTAGTGTCCGGATGATTGCACTTGTTGTCTTGGAAGAGTTTTCGAAGTATCACGAGATAGGGGACTCCTCCCTTGGACTACAGTGTGCATGGGCATCCTCTTCATCCTCAGATTGTTTTTCGCCATTGTGGCAGATATGGAGATAGCAAAGTAAGAGATGGCCATGCCAGAGAGAATGCTGCAGCTGCTACAGGCATCAAGGAGGAGGGCGGGTGATATGAATGTCAGCAGCCCTACATGCCAAGAACAGATGCATACTGGTAAGTAGCATATTCCGTTCGAGGCATGTGGGCTGCTGAATTCATATCTTGTGCATAGACTGTATAGCAGTATCTCCTCTAGCGGTGACTTCCTGTGCCAGCTCCAGCAGTTTGAAAAAGAGTTTTTAGGACAGCCTGGCCTACAGCAGCTTGCTGTTTTGTTTGTACATCTACACAGTAATGTTTTGTGAAAGTGTGTATGGTGGACCATGTGGCTGCCTTACAGATGTCTTCAAGGGGAATATTTCCTAGGAAAGCCATGGATGCCCCCATTTTCCTAGTGGAGTGTGCTCTTGGGGGGGATGGTTAAAGTGCGTTTCGCCTTTTGATAGCATATCTGAATGCATTTAACTATCCATCTGGCTATTCCTGATTTTGAAATTGATTCCCCTTGTGCTGTGGTGCAAATGCAACAAACAGTTGCTTTGTTTTACGAAAGGATTTAGTTCTGTCCACATAGTAAAGTAGAGCTCTCTTTACGTCTAGTGTGTGCAGTGCTCTCTCAGCTTCTGACTGTGGATTTTGAAAGAACACTGGCAGTTCTATTGATTGGTTGATCTGGAGATTGGATACAACCTTAGGCATGAATTTAGGGTTTGTTCTAAGAACCACCCTGTTGGCGTGTACCTGCATGAAATGTTCTTGAATTGTAAGCGCTTGTAATTCACTCACTCTTCTGAGTGAGGTGATGGCCACTAGAAAAGCAACTTTCCACGTTAGGAATTGTATTTCGCAAGAATGTAAAGGTTCGAAAGGAGGGCCCATGAGTCTGGTAAGCACTATATTGAGATTCCAGACTGGGGAAGGGGGGTGCCTAGGAGGAATCACCCTTTTTAGACCCTCCATGAAAGCTTTGATTGCTGGTATTCTAAACAGTGAAAGGTGGTGTCTGTTTTGAAGGTATGCTGCAATGGCAGCAAGGTGTAGCCGTATTGAAGAGTATGCTAAGTTACATCTTTGTAGGTGCAGTAGGTAACATATAATGTTTGTATTGATGCGTCTAATGGTTTGATTTGGTTATTGTTGCAGTAAATAACAAATCTTTTCCATTTAGCTGCATAGCACGCTCGTGTGGTTGGTCTTCTTGCCTCCTTAATGATATTCATGCAATCTGGGGGCAAGTTAAGATATCCAAACTCTAAGACCTCAGGAGCCTGATCGCTAGGTTCATTTGGTTGGGATCTGGGTGTCTGATTTCGCCATGGTTCTGAGTTAGAAGATGAGTTGCAAGGTGCAGTCTTTGATGGGGAACTACTGAGAGTTCCAGGAACGTCGTGTACCATGGTTGTCTCGCCCATGTGGGAGCAACTAGGATTGGTGTGAGGGAGTGTTGCCGCAGTTTGCGTGCTACCAGCGGGATCAGTGGTGCTGGGGGAAAAGCATATGCAAATCTGCCTGACTAGTTCATCCAATACGCATTGCCCTGTGACAATGGATGTGGGAACCTGGCGGCAAAGTATTGGCATTTTGAGTTTTCCTTTGTGGCGAACAGGTCTATTTCTGGGTGACCCCACTCCTCGAAGAATGGTTGGAGGACCTGTGGGTGAATCTCCCATTCGTGTAATTGCTGGCTGTGCCTGCTGAGCAGGTCGGCAACTTGGTTGTCCTTCCCTGGAAGGTGTTCTGCTAGGAGAAAAATGTTTTTGGGAATCGCCCACTTCCAGATGCTTTGTGCCAGATGGGACAGCTGTGGAGAGTGCGCGTTCCTCCTTGTTTCTAGATATAGTACATTGCGGTCATGTTGTCCGTCCGGATCAACACCGTCTTGCTGTACAAGTATTTCTGAAATGCTTTCAGGGCTAGGAATATTGCTAGCAACTCTAGTTGGTCGATATGCAGCCTTTTCTGTTTGTTTGTCCAGAGGCCTTGTACTGTGTATTGAAGGAGATGGGCTCCCCAGCCTATCAGTGATGCGTCCGCTGTTAGTACTAGTTGTGGAACCGGCTCTTGGAACAGTCGCCCCTTGGAAAGGTTTTGTGGGGTCCACCACTGCAGAGAGTTGTGAGTGCGGCTGTCTACCAACACTAGGTCTTTTAGTTGTCCTTGACCCTGGTTCCATTGCCATGCTAGGCATTCCTGTAATGGGCGCATTTGTAGTCTGGCATGGGGGACAATGAATATGCAGGAGGCCATCATGCCTATGAGCTGCATAAAGACTTGAGCTGGGAGAGAGTGTTGTGGCTGGAATTTTCGAATGAGTGTCTGCATACTGGCTATCCTTGTTGAGTTTGGATACGCCTTTGCCACCGAGGTGTTTATGGTGGCTCCCAGGTACTGCTGTATGTGGGAAGGTTGCAGATGTGATTTTGTGTAGTTGATTGAGAATCCCAAGCTGTGTAACAGCTGGATTGTTTGAGACGTGTGTTCTGCGCATTGTTGGTCGATTTTGCTTGTATAAGCCAATCGTCCAGGTAAGGGTACACATGGGCGTGCTGCCTCCTGAGATGTGCTGCCACGGTCGCTAAGCATTTTGTAAACACTCTTGGAGCCGTGGTAACCCCGGAGGGCAAAACCTTGAATTGGTAGTGTTGACCTTCTATTGTGAAACTGAGGTATTTTCTGTGGGCTGGATGGATGGGTATGTGGAAATACGCATCTTTGAGGTCCAGTGTTGCTAGGAAATCCCCCTTTTGTAGCAACGGGAGCACTTGTTGTAATGTGATCATATGAAAGTGCTCCGACAGTATGTATTGGTTTAGGGGTCTGAGGTCCAATATTGGCCTGAGAGAGCCGTCCTTTTTGGGAATAAGGAAATATAGGGAGTACACACCCTTCCCTTGCTGCTGGAAAGGGACTTGCTCTATGCCCCCCTTTTCTAGCATGCAGTTCACCTCTTGTTGTAATAGGGTGATGTGTTCTTTGGACATTGGACGATGTCTTGGTGGTATGTTTGGTGGTGTAGAAGTCAGTTCTAGGCAGTAGCCAGACTGGATTATATCTCTCACCCACCTGTCTGTGGTAACTGTGTTCCAGACGGGTAGGAACTGTTGTAGTCTGCCTTCGACCGGTGTTATGTGGTCTGGAGGTAGTGTGATAGAGTCACTGTCTTGAGGCAGGGGAGGCTCTGGTGTTATTGCCCCCACGTCCTCTTCCCTTGGTATTGTTACCTCTGTAGCCTCCTCTGTGGTGTTTTTAGCAAAGGAACTTTGTGCGTTACTTTTATATGAGGCCGTTGTTTGTGAGGTACGTCCTCGTGTGTTCGCCCTATATGAGGAGTGACGAAAGGAGCCCCTTTGTTGCTGAAATTGCAATGCCCCCATAGATTTCGCCATCTGTGTCCTTTTTCACTTTATCCAAAATGGTGTCGACAGCAGGGCCAAATAGAAAGTCCTGGTTAACAGGTTGGTTAAGGATAGTGGACTGTACCTCATTTTTAAAACCAGAAATATGCAGCCATGCATGTCTGCGGAGTAGAACGCTAGTGTTGATTGACCTAGCTGCAGTGTCTGCTGCGTCAAGCGCGCATTTGATGGAGGCGTTTGTTATGAATTTTCCCTCCTTATGAGATCTTGGGCTTGTGCTGTGAAAGGCTCAGGTAGGTGTTGCATTAGGGTCTCTAGCTGGTCGTAATGCACCCTGTCGTACCGAGCCAGCAGAGCTTGTGTATTAGCTATCCTCCACGAGTTGGAGGCTTGTGCCTCTACTCTTTTCCCTGATGCCTCTAGTATCTTTGACTATTTGTCTGGGGGAGGTGCTTCCCCGGTTGTTTGGGAGTTGGCCCTTTTACATGCGTTGGCCGCTACTAGTGAATCAAGTGGTAACTACCCTTTGATATAAGTAGGGTCTGTAGGGGCCGCCCTATACTTCTTCTCTATTCTGGGGTTGATTACCCGTGCCCTGGCTGTGTCCTTAAATATGTCAGGTGCATGTTTCAGAACTCCCTTTAACATGGGAAGTGTTTTGACACTTTTTTCTGATGTAGGGAAGGTGTCAAATAAGAAGTCTTCTTCAACGGGGTCATTATGCATATCCACGTTGTGGAACTGTGCAGCCCTATCTATGAGCTGATTAAAAAACGACTGTGTCGTCAGTAGGAGACGGTTTAGTAGGATAAGAGGACATGTCAGGGATGGGATGGGATGGGTGTTATAAGGGTCAGTTGGCTCTTCCCATGGTTCCTGAGGGTCAGTGTTCTGTGGGAAGTCATATTCAGGCTGTGGCTCATCCCCTGTGTTACCCTCGTCGTCCCCGTGATGAGAGGGAGAGTGAGGAATATAAGGATTGAAAGGAGTAGTAGGTATGATAAGTTGAAAAGGAATGAAGGGTCTAGAAGGAGAAGTCCCAAAGTCCTTTTTCTTTAGTGGAATGGGGGACTGAGGTTCAAAGTCCAAAGGCCTCTTTTTCCTATGCAGGATGGTAACTTTACCAGTCTGTGGGTCAATAAAAATGTTCGCTTGGTCGTCTGAGGGATCTGGGTGGAAGAGTTCTTCCTCAACAGTCCTGGGTTGAACCTTAGGTTTTGGTTTGTAGATGACTTTAGGTTTAGGAACCAGCTTTTTCGTCTCGGGGCCTTTTTTCGGGTCGACTGTGTCTTTCCGGTCGACACGTTTTTTTTGCTCCGTAGGCTTCTTCGGAGAAGTGTTATCTCCCGAGTCTATGTTTTTGTTGGTATCGACTGGAGTCTTTACTTTTTTTGGCTGAGCGCCTTTCCCGGAGTCGATTGTCTTTTTTGGATCGACTGGCGTCTTCGGATCCGGTGTTTTCGGTCCGAGAGGATGTTCTGGCTTGGACGCGTGCTTCGGTACGGCGCCTTTTGTTGGGTCAACGTTTTTCAGTGCCGTAGGCTTGTTTGGGTCGGCGACCTTCTTTGGTTCGGCGCCCTTTGATTGTGTGGCCTTGTTCGGGTCGACAACGTGTTTCGGGTCGACATTATTGGGCTGTGCGGCCTTCTTGGGGTTGACAGTCTTTTTTGGCTCGACACTCTTGGGCTGTACGGCCGCTTTCGGATCGACGCCCTTCGGGTCGGCGACCTTCTTTGGCTCTGGAACCTTCTTCGGGACGATGTTACTGGGCCCTAGGGTTTCTGAAGGTTTCGGTTTCGGAGCCAAGCCGGATGGCGGGGCAATTGAATCTTTTTTATGATCTTGGCTAAGGCCTTTTGGCGATGCCTTGACCGGAGCCGTTGTTATTGGGGTAGATAGTGTCGGGGGCAGGGTACTCACGATTTGCCCCGGCGGGATCTCGTCATCGGAGTCCGAGTAGTCCTCTACGGTGACGATCTTTAGGTCCGAGTCCGGCGCCTCTTGTAGTTCTTGGTCGTCATCGAAGATGTTGTCCGGGTCTGGTGCCTGTCGCTGCATTTCTTGCCTGGCTGCATGTCTGTTCCGAATAGTTTTCTTGGATCGAAACTGTGCACAGGCCGGACAGCTTTCCTCTTAATGGTCTAGGGATAGGCACTTGTTGCATACTGAGTGCTTATCAGTATGTGGAAACTTGGCATTGCATTGCGGGCACCTTTTAAATGGGCTTCTTTCCATTGACGGTCGGCTCACGTGGCGTCGAAAAGGCCCAACGGCCCGCGTCGACGACCGATTGTAGATGGAAGGCTGGATCGAGTAGAGAGGTGCCGATCGAGAACAATACCGTCGAACCGAAGGCCTTTTGGCCTTTAGAAAAGTTTTGTTTTCGCTTCCGAAGTTGGAGTATAGGAGTTTGCATCCGAACCCAATGGCGGAAAAAAACAATCTGAGGATGGAGAGGATACCCATGCGCACTGTAGTCCAAGGGAGGAGTCACATATCTCGTGATACTTAGAAAACTCTTCCAAGACAACAAGTGCAATCATCCCGACCCAACACAAGGCGGCGATCTATGCACAAGATATGAATTCAGCAGCCCACATGCCTCGAACCAGACTTTTTTCTACACATCTGTGAATTCTTCCAGCATTATCTAGGAATAGGGAACAGACTTATTTTTTGTTAACAAGCCTGCAAGCTGGAGGACTGGGAACTGGAGTCTGCAGCTAAGATGGTAGTCTCCTCTCACCCAATCAGATTCTGAGTTCAGACTGAAAATACACTGCCTGTACTGGTTTGCACATCCAACTGTCACTATAGCCGAATATTGTTTTGTATAGTGTTGTAATTGCATACATTTACCATTTCATCCGACTGACAAAGCAGCATTGGTTACTGGATTCATACTGTCTATGTGAAAAGCGTTCTGGTGTCCTGCATGGTGACAAGAAAGGTGCTTTGTGACCATGAGTGGAGTGAAGAAGAGTGACACGGAAAGCTGCTTAGGCTTATGCAGCATTGATGGGTATGGCACTGTTTACCTGGGAGCGGGAGTCTAATGGGATGGCAGCATGTGGGGTAACTGTGTGGTTTATTGGCATGGCGTACCTGTGCAGCAGCGCACGTGAGAAAGGAAACATATCTCATGTTTTCACCTGCTCAAACAGAATAAATCGCGAGGCCATTTTTTTGGGGGGGGGGGAGAGGGGAGTTTGCACAGTGGTGGCCCGCTGAGACTGCACATCAAGATATGGGGAGGAAGCTCAGCCTGGGAGGCAGCAGATGGAAACCTTGTCTGGCCTGTGTCATCCATTCTGAAACACCAGTCCATTATGGAGGTGGGCGTGGTTAACCATACTGCTTTCCCGATACATTCTAGAATTTTGCATTTGAGCTTCAAGTCCAAGACTGCACCCACCTAATTTCCTGTGATGCCATAGCCTGCCTAGACCACATAGACGGGGGCCTTGTATTAAGATGGATGCGTAGGAATGCATTCAAAGATATTTTTGTCAATTTCATCGCCTACTTTGACCCCTCCCCCCCACCGACCCCCCCCCCCCCACCCCCAGTTTTGTGTCCGCTTTCTGTAGCAAAAATTCTTCAAAGATAGTTCTACTTGGACTACGCAGGGTTCCTTCTCAACTCCAATCAAGTACAATCATCATTGCCGAAGGAGTTTTCTTTGCCTTTGGGCTTTTTCCTTATTATTGTTATTGTAAGTGAAGGGTGGCAATCACAAAAGGAGAAGGGAGGACATGCCAACACACAATTGGCCCAGATGCATTGTGGTAAATGCAGTGAAGGTTAGCCTTCACTTTAGTATTCACCATTTTTGTGCAACCATTGCTGTGTATCTCTAGACACCGGGTTCAGGCTTGTTGTTGTTCTACGGTAGAGTAACGAGAAATAACGGGGTGGAGGAGCCACTGTTACAGTCTTCTTGGGTTTCTGTACCACTCCCAGAGCGCAGGTGCATCCCAGAGCTCCTCAGCCCAACAACTCAGCAAGGAGACAATCACAAAAGCGTAGGGTGGCACCATGGCACATGAGCACAGTTGTCTTTTTATCACGCTTTCTAGACAGACGAGCGACAGACAGACCTTCCTTGTGTCCAGCCCTTGACTGGCACAAACAGTGTCAATTTTGAGTGTGGCCTTTATGGGATGTATTTTCGTTTCATACATGATAACCAGAGTTTGCTCAAGGGGGATAAAGATAGAATGTTGACGCTACCGCCGGGTGGGCCACTAGCGCGACAAAGGCAAGCCCGTCTTCGCCCAGAATCCGCCAGGCCCTCTGCCCGTTTTTCTAACATAACCTACACCAGGGAACAGATACTGACCTTAAACAATGGTAGGTGTTGCAACGTCGCGTTTCTACTCAGTGAAAGGAACAATAACGCCCAGCTCTGCTCCCACTGCAAGTACGCACTCTAATCTATCAACCTCCCTGCGACCTCTCCCGCTTTCGGACTCCTCGAGGAGACAGGTCTGCAAATGGACGCAATTTGGGGAGCCAAGAACCGGAAACCCTGAGTACCTTTCCATCCTCGGATTCTATAGAGGATACTAATGCTCCACAATCCTAGGGTGGTTCATTTACTGCTATTTTACTTAATGCTAGATTTGCCATTAAACATAAATATGAGTTAGAATGCTTGCTGCAACCCTCGAATCTTGATGTAGCTTTTCTCACAAAAACATGGGCTACTGCCTCGTCTGAACTGGATTGGGTAATAGCGCTACCTGTGGGCTACTCGTTTGCCCGCCTGCCCAGATCAGGGCAAATGGGGGGTGGGATTGCTATTATCTATAGGTCGGAGTTTAAAATTGCTTTTGAGCCTGTTCTGTTACCAGGAGCAGAAGCTATGACGTTTAACATCAAAATCAGGAATGTGTTAGCTTTTCCTTGTCCGCTCCTCTACAGACAGCCTGGACCCAAATCCCTATTTTCTCAAGCCTCACAGTCCTTGTTGGAATCGTGCCTAGACTCCCCTACGTTCACCATATTAGGGGAATTTAATTTTCACCTAGAACGTGGGGATGATTTGTGTACCTCTGTGCTGATAGGAATTCTTGAAGCCTTTGGCCTTACTCAGCTAGTCTCAGAACCAACTCACAAGACACTTCATACACTGGGTGGAATTTTCACAAATAACCCCTCTAATAATATTAATAGAATTCTGCCACCTGGACCAACCATAAGGCAAAGTTTTTCAACCTACACGACGGGCACAATAAAGACCCGCCGTTATCACCCCAACCTCCAACCAAAGTACATTCCTGCTGGAACATCAGGTCTGAGGTGCTAACAGACCTGCTGGAAATCAGTATGCCCACCTTAGCTGGAGACTCCAACATTGCGGGCGAAAGCTATGAGAGTTGGATTAGGTCAGCCATTAATCAATTGGCTCCAGAAAGGATTGTCAAACAACGTAGGAAGAAACCCACCGCCCCATGGTACAACCTCAAGCTGAAAACATTAAAATCCACATGCAGACACTTAGAATACGTATGGAGGATGGACTACAGTACGATAGACAAAAATAATTATAACCAAGCACTAACTGATTATAAAGCAGGTATCATCAGCTCTAAAATAACTTCTACACTAGCAAAATAGAGGGGGCCACAAATTCCGCTAGAGAACTCTTTAAGACCGTTAAATGCACTATCCAAACTCCAACAGGGCAACGTATTTGTCTTGGATCAAGTGCTCTGTGATAAAATGTCCACTTTCTTCCAGTCTAAGGTTCAAAGAATATATCAGGAATTAGAGAGCCAGAGCTCAGGCCTCCATCTCCCCCCAGGCCACACTCACCGAAGACATGACATCTATCACCTGTAACTCGACCAGTTTCTCCCCCTTGACAATTGACATTGTAAACGTTGTAAAGGACCTACTACTGACGATCAAGTCTGGTTCTCCAACTGACCCGTGCCCGCCAAACATCATTCATGGTGTTTTGAACAAACTCAGTGTCCTACTTGCCCCCCTCCTGAACAATGTTATTAATTCTGGTTGACTTCCTGACCTCCTGGAAGAAAGCCTGTTTCCGACCCATTTTAAAGAAACCCTCCCTTGATCCTCTCAAAGTAACAAATTACCGCCTGATCTCCTATCTGCCGCTAGCAGCCAAGGTTTTGAAAAAAGCCATTAAGTCAGAGCTCACGGACTACCTAAATACCAACAACCTTTTAGACTCAACACAACATGGCTTTCTTTCGGGTACCTCCACCGAGTCTGCATTAATCATGGACACTGAGAAAATACAATGGCAAATTGATAGGGGTGGCAGGGCTATCCTGATCCTACTTGACCTATCAGCCGCGTTTGATACGATTAATCACACTGTACTTACGTGACAGCTAGAAGCAGTAGGAATTGGAGACACTGTGCTCACCCTTCTCACCTCCTTCCTCTCAGCTAGAGAACAGAGTGTATGCTGGGACACCCTAGAATCAGGCAAATTGTATCTACCTGGGGGAGTTCCACAAGCATCAGCCCTCTCTCAAACGTTGTTTAACATATATGTGACCCCATTGGCCAAACTAATCAGAGACCATGGCTTCTCGCTAGTATTGTATGCTGATGATACTCAAATTATTATCTCCATTTCATCAATGGCAGACTCGGTAGCAGACAGGTTCCACAGCTGTCTTGGCCACATTATGAAATTGATGCACAAGAACTACTTAAAATTAAACACGGACAAGACCGAGGTCATAGAATTTGGAAATGGTGCTCCTATTTGGACCCATTTGTGGTGGTCAACAGTGGCAGGAGCTTGTCCTGTCAGTACTTACATAGTGAGAAACCTTTTATGTGAAGCTCAGCTCAACTTCTCAGGGCAGATCAATCAGTTGACATCAGCCTGTTATTTCCTTCTAAAAATGCTACGTAAAATCCTACCTTTTCTACCTATGGAGTTGAGGAAAACGGTGGGGTTGGCTCTTATTCTTTCCCGCCTAGACTATTGTAACGCCTTGTACCTAGGCGCTGACAAAAGTCAGCTGTCTAAACTTCAATCCCTACAGAATGCTGCAGTATAAGCCTGCTAAACATTCAAAAATATAGTCACATCTCAAGCGCCATTAGAAATCTGCACTGGCTTCCAGTTAAGTATCGAACTGAGTTTAAAGCACTATGTTTGGTTCATAAAGCCCTATATGGGGTTGGCCTAATGACTACCATAAATTATTCCAATGGCATGCCCCCGCCGGATGTTAAGTCTGCCAATAAGGCTCTTGTCCACGTCCATAGAGTCAAGAAGACCAGATGGGGAGGCAGATGCCTCTAATTTTTGGCATCTAAGCTCTGGAATGAACTCCCATCCAACATTAGGCTTTTAGCGTCCAGCTCCCAGTTTAAAAGCCAAGTTAAAACCTAGCTTTTCCCTCCCAATAGCAACCAAGTCCCTCCTGACTTCAGCCCCTTCTTGCTTTCTCCAGCACCAAGACACCTCGGCATTTGCACGCTTTATAAGCCCTTTACTTACTTACTTATGGTACTCAACTGCATAACTGCTGTTAAGTGTAGAGTGTACTGGAGTGGAACAAAGAAGAATGCTAAACAGTAGAGAAAGAGGATTTACAGATGTGTGACTTATTTTAGGGTGACATGATCAGTACGAGTACCAGTCTTGAAGGGGTGGGCTCTAGTCTGTCCAAATCTTTGACATTTTATTTGGTTGAAGGACATAGATAATTTTTTGAGCAATGTTCTGCACCATGAAAGGAGAAGAGTGTGGCCATGGGTAAGCAGTGGAGTGCTTGGAGGGCTGTGATGATGATCTCAGAGAGGCGTAGTAGTGTTAGGGCAGCATTTTGGTTTCCTAGAAGTGTGTGGTGTAGTATATTGTTGCTCTTAGGTGGAGTCCATGTGCATGGCTAGTCATGACAGGACTAGCATGATTAAAACCTGGAAACGTGCTGGAGGGTTCATATGGCGTAGGAGGCTTCTGGTAACCCTGTTCACTGAAGGATGGCTAATAGACTTGAATCTAGGACTACTCGCAGGTGTCTTACTTTCGTAGATGTCATCAGAGGCGAACAGATTTGCATGTGTTAGATGGTCATAGGTTGGTAGGGCCTACAGTTTTCATAGATACGGTTTGCTTTCGATTAGTTGAGTTTCAGGTGGTTCCTCACCATCTATTGGTTGATGGCAACTGCCTAGTACAGGGCAACTAGGTTGGTCGGATTTTTCCGTTTCAGGATGATCTGCATGTTATTAGCATATTTTTAGGACGTTAAGTTTGAAGGGTTTGATGAGGTGAATATTAAAGGGCGCCAAGTGGTATTTGGCCGCACTATTTTCTTAGGCAAAATGCATCCTCGCATCCATTTTTGGACATAAGCGTATATTTTGGTCTAAAAAAATAGCCTCAAATGAAAACTCTTCCCCATCGCGGAATTCTGCGGAAACTGACCGAATTTTAATTTAATTACGTTGAAAAAAAATCCGCAAATTCCACCCCGCCCTAATTTTAGTTATGAGACATTCCATGCAGGTGCAGAATTGGAACAGACGTGAGAGGAATGGCATGAGACAATACTTGATCTTTCTATGTAGGCAGAGATCCAGTCAATGATATGATAATTTCCTGAATGCTGCAATTAAAACTGAAAACCATAGGGGGCTATCAAACATGCTCTCTTAATTGTGATGAAGAAAGAGGGCAGTGTGTCCCCAAACGTAGTCGCAACAAAATAAAAGTGTACGCAATGCTTTGAAATGATAAAGGTGACTGACCCTTTGCCCATGATCTGAGACGATGGAGTACATCTCTCCTCAAAAATTCTCCAATAAATGTATTTAAATGACCTATAGTACTATAAAGTGCCTATCCTCCAATTTTCTTGTTTCTATGATCTGGGAAATACTGTGGCCCGCCTCTTCTCTTATGGCAAAAACAAATTTGGGCGGCACAGTGTTGTTGTGCCCAAATGCTTTTAATATTAATGCTTTCAAATTTCCTGAAGTATCTGTAACGGCATCCTTTGGCAGCATAGTCAATTATGCAATATTCTGGGTCCAAGATTATATTTAATGCTAATATTCAGCACATCGCTGCACTGAAAAAGTGACTGACGCGTCTTGAATGAAATATTCTCAGGATAATGTCGGCTTTCCCATGGCTGCAGTTCACTTAAAGACTTAACAATTTTTCTACTAAACAGCTAGTCCTACTGAGGCGTCATCTCACCATTTATATTTTCACAACATTTATGATATTGCGAACACACTCTTAAAATGAGTGGAAAAAGCCTGCTTCCCGACGCGGGCTACTCTCCTAATGCTATGCTCTTGTTTTTCGCAAGTGGAAATGTTCTACAAATAAAAAGACAACAAACCTTGGCAGCTTAGCATCTGCGAGACCCATCACCACAGAGTCATTCTGAAATGAAGATGGGGATAGCATGAGGGAATCCGTTCTTGCAGCAGTAGTGGAAGGTGCAGAACCCTACACTGATGCTCCACCTTCATGAGTAGACTGCGCAAACATGTACTTTACATTAGCTACAGTGGACACTACGCAGCTTACAACATAGTGGCTATTGCAGCTCAAGAGAATACGATTCACCCAGTGTGCCAGGCACCTCAGCTAGCACTAAACTTCAAGCTCACACCTTGGTCATTGAAAGCCATCTCCAGCGGGGAAAAAGAGGCCAAAAGTCCTCATTTGGAGTTGGATGCAATGTAAAAGAAAATGGTTTAAATGTTCTGAAAGCAGATAACTACTTCAATGGAATTTTTGATCTGAGGTGTTACCGCAAACTTACCAAGGTACTCTAAATGAGGGCCCGGTGTAAACATGAAATAGCATTATAATTAAGGCTCCCTGTCTTCCATTTTTACTGATTTTTACAGATGAATACAGACAGAAAACATTCATTTTCATGTCTGTAGTTAGTTCTGAATGTGGATAAAAACGGAAAGTGGGTTGCTTTTTGAGTAATTCTAAATAATGTCTGCCTTGCCTGCCAGGCCAATGGATGTGTGGATTGATAGATAAGGGGCTTAAAAAAGGAAAGAATTTTAGTATAGAGGCTTTAACAGCAGAAGTTATACACAAGTTTGATACTGAAATTTGTATATTTTCATATATGTGCACTGATTTATCTTCTGCGGGTGTTCACAGCACTGAAACCTGGCAGACATTCAAGCATTTGTGCATATTTATCGGTTAAATAAAGGTGGCACTGTACTAATTTCAGCTTAATTTTTCCACAAAGCCCAAAATAAATATGGGTATATACAGATAAAATTAGCAAAAAATAAAAATGGATAAATACAGACAGAGATGGCAAAACAATAAATACCATAAAACAGGGAGCCCTAATTATAATCTTCCCCAACACAAACAGGGAAGCCATACTTTCACTACTTTGGTGGTCAAAAGAAAGGATAATTAGACTAAAATACACAAACTGTAAGTGGTTCATTTTATTCTAATAGCAAAATAGGCAAGGCCCGTTATTAAGGGAAGATGGGCCACACCCCTGCCAACCTTTTGCAAAGCATGAAGCGTGTTTGTCAGGCAGAGCAAAAGTCAGACTGACAGACATACTTCATGTTAAGATTAGGTGGCCATGCCAAGTGCATGCGTTAAATGTGCAGGCGCCTGGCTGCCTGTGCTGAACTTTGCCGGTTAGAAGATTTCATAGCACGAGGGCTCGAGTCGGGGTACCACGTGGGTGGATGGCGTCCCCCCACTTATTTTACCGGGAGCTCCATAACTATAAACTGCAACTGAGTGCAAGCCACCTTTCGTGACGTCACTTCCTGTCGTGACGTCAGCGTCCCCCCACTTCTTTTTTTAGGACTTGTGCCCTGCATAGCACTAAGGGCGTGACTGTGTCAGCCCAGCAAAGCAACGTGAGGTCCTACCCCTCATGACACGGGAGTATCACAAATTGACTCGAGCCTTAGTGCTTCAGTGTTAAGCCTTAAAGTTTCCTGGCCTACGTGTTCATAATTGACAGCTTGTCACAGAATGCATGTGGATGGGTGAGTCTTAGTATGTGGGTGCTGTGTGGCCCCGCCCCACTGTTCAGGCACATTACTGGCTGCATTGAATAGTAATAGTACGAGTTTATTTCATCTGTATTATAATTTGAATCACATTTTTTTTACCTGCAATTAGTTGGGAATTAAACTTTTACAATTAATAGTTCAGACTGACATTTTGTGTGAACTCCTGATCTTGTTAAAATAGAGACACTGATCCCCAAACCACTACGGCCAAAACGTGCCCCAGCTTACCCATGTAATTTGGATTCCGAGACGCTTTTAAAATGTGTTTTATTTTATACTTCTTGTTCACTCAGTTCAATTGGTATGTAAATATGCTGTAATTAAACCTAATTGAAAATAACTATATGTCATTGGTTCTACCTGAGCTTCAAAGCCATGTGTTACAGTGGCCGGTTGATGAAGAATTAAAAGGACCTCATGTTAATAAGTTTAAAGAAAAAAATGAAAACTATAAGAAAATTAAGATATACAAAACCATGTGCTTCTGGTAAATTCATTATCACCATAAAATAGTTTGGCTTCTCATTAAGGGGATGCTGAATGTATGTTCTCCTCCTGAACTTTTCTTTTAATTCTACAGTAAAGTAACACAACAGAACAGCAACAGATGCCCAGCAAAAAAGTTCATATCAAACCACATGAGGTGAAAAATGATAAAAGGTGATGACAACGTAAATGACGACTATGGTAACAAGCATTAGAAATGCAATAGGTCTCGCAGCATTAGAGTTAGTGCTTTTAGAATTGTTAATAGTTTTTTTGTTGTAAATCTTTTGCATTTTTTTTTTTTTTAGGCAATGCAAAAGAATTACAAATCAAAAAAGCAATAAGCAAATGTAAAAGCTTTAACTAAAAATCCTGCGAGACCTATAGCACTGTGTGAGGGTCACATTATCTGCTTCATCTGCAGATTTAAATAAACCCATTCTAATTCATATGGATCAAAAGATAGCACGAAGAGTGCACATGAAATACAACACAACTCCTGTCACTGCAGAATTTGGCTGCTAAACTTTCTCTTGCTGACTACTGAAGCCAGGTATTGAAAACAAGGACCATTCATAACAAGCGTGGGCAGGGGGCACAAACATTGCCAACAGTAAGAGATTCTCCCGTCGGCCTGCAAGGACGCTCCCAGGGCCACATGCACTACAAATAAGGAAGAAAAAAAAAAAAAAATGACATGCGCACGCCCCTCCCCCAGAAAAGCAAACACTATCGGCAGACGTCCCAGCCATGACCTCATTAGAAAGAATTGCGCCCGAGGTGGGGGCCGCGGGCGCTTACCCTCATCCCATGCCACAGCTCTGCTCGGTTCTGTTCCAATCGGTTAATTTTGTAGGAAATAAACCGAAATTATTATTATTATTATTATTTTTTAGAAAAGTCATAGCACAAGAGTAAATATGAGTGAGCATTATGGTGCTGCGAAAAAAAAGTGCAGGGCCTCCGTATTTAATCTGAAACGTGTAAAAGCTACCAGCCAGCGCTAAAGTGCGTTATTGACATGCACATTTCACTCTAGCCTTGGCCACCTGAAATAGGCTACGTTAAAACACAAACACCGATCACTACTTTTAAACTGAATTACGGAATTAACATGGATGTTATTTGTATATACACGTTTTGCGGGTTTCAGCTAAACAGGCAGCTTGAAACGTCAATGCAAATGAAGACCAACAGCATACATACATTTTAGTGCGAGATTTATTGTCCACGCTAATTCTATTTAAATATACTGATCCTTAATGGAAATAGTACAACGCTTAACACGAACCAACAGAGCGAGTAACATTCCGGTGTATATGGCATTTTTAATGCAAATATACGGCAGCTTAAAAATATCACAGAGCACACACGCGTGCATTTATCACATTAGAAATTGTGGTTTGTTGTCGTCCGGTAGCGGCAGGCAGACAGGGGAGGAGAGGAGGAGGGGGGAGGAGAGTAGGGGAGGCACGGCGGGAGGAGAGGAGGAGGGGGGAGGAGAGTAGGGGAGGCACGGCCTAGCGGCCGTGCACGTGAGTGGGATGTGTGTGGGTGCAAGCGTGGGCAGGGGGCACAAACATTGCCAACAGTAAGAGATTCTGCCGTCGGCCTGCAAGGACGCTCCCAGGGCCACATGCATCTGGGTGGAACGAAGGCCGGAGCGGTGATATGCCGTCAAAGTTGGCTAGGCGTGAGTGACACGTTCCAAAAGGTTCAATGGAGGTGAATCATGAAATATAATTTCAGGGGCACGTACTTACTCAAGGTAGAATAATTGCCTCCACGGAGAAACGGTATAGACGGAGGGTCAGTAGTGATCAGGAAGAAAACGTCCTAGGAACATAAAAAGGGGTCGAACGTCTAAGACACATACAATAACTTAATGGAGGCGGCATAAACAAAGGCTGCAGAGTTACGGGTGGGCAAGGACTCCAACTTACTTAGAAAACAAGACGGACGGACGGAAGACAGGGGAGGGGGGAGGAGAAATGCGACACGGAGGGAAGGGGAGGGGGCGGAGAGGGGAGAGGTGCGACACGGAAGAGAGGGGAGGAGAAATGCGACACGGCGGGAGGGGGCGGAGCGGGTAAACAAAGAAGGACGTGCTCGCGCACGCGCTTTTAAGGTCAATGCGCATGCGCATAAGCTCAATGCGCATGCGCATTGACCTTAAAAGTCACGGGCACTGCAAGGAATCGCCACGATTCCTTGCAGTTAGATAAAGAGTGGATGAGCCCCTATAGTCTCGCTTGCTCGATGCGCATGCGCATCGACAGGCGAGACCTAAAAATTAAATGATTTAATAAGTATGAATATAAGGAACTGACATGATTAGATTTGTTGCTCCACCCAATAGTAAAAAACAAATCCAGTTAGATTTTTCACCGTACCACTGGAACCCATTGTATCTAAATATGCCTCTTGCATTCTCATTGTGGATATCCTGAAAGTCTGATTGGACTGTACAGTTAAATCCAGATTTTGATAAGACACACAATGCTGAACCACAAAACGGGGTGGTGTGTGAAAGAATAAAGCACACACCTTCTCATTACATTAGAAGATAATATAAAATGATCATTCACTGTAGGATTGAAACAATTCAGTAAAAGAATATACATCTCTTACACTACCTCACAATCTTTGGGTACTTGCAGCTGCTTCACATCTTCAAAAGAACTCCTGTAGCCACCACCCTCATCCTCCACACAGCCCGCATTCACCCCATGAGATATATTTCCTGTGGTAGAGTTGAAACCCAAAATCACAAGATCTTGAGAATACATAAACAGTAGATCTAAAACAGAGCTGATATGGATAGTACTTTAATCCAGCGGTTGGCAGTGGTTAATGTTACACCTGACCAAGAGGCTATGACTGGTTGCCATCTTTTAAAATAAGTAGTCCAAGCATTTCTGATTAATTAAGGTTAGGTTCAGACCTGTCTCCCCAGGGTTGCAAATCAAATAGCACTTTGATAACTCTATACCAGTTCTCCTGAACATTTTGTGAAACTGTATCAGAGATTAGCATGCACATATCTGTGGGTGGAACAAACTCCATGTTAGATTCTGCCCAGAATAAAAACTCAAAGTCTAGACCAGCACATCATGTGATGGCCTAAGTGGTAAGTAGAAATAGCCACTATTCATCTAGAAGGTTCCAAATGAAATTGTGAAATCCAGGTTTGAGCAAAAAAGCAGTTCTCTTTGCCTAGCCCTACATCGCTACAATCAGCAAAGCAGCATTCTAGAAAGCATACTGTTGGTGATGGCGCTAGTTTATGTTTCATCAGTCTGTGAATGCCCCCTTTAAACAGAACCATAGATTTTCAATTATTTCATCTGCTTTATTGGCCTCATACTGCTGATGAGATCAGACACAAATTCATATGTATGTAAACTACTGACATAGTGTGTTGCCTGAATCTGCACTTTTGTAAGTAGGCAAGGCTGGTGACATGATGCTACTGAATACCAGTTGGGATAACAATGTAGCTTCAACAGCTGCAGCTTCTGGTCACTGCCAGAAGATGGGGAACCGTTGAGTGTATGGATATACAAATGAAACAACTTGACCAAGTGCTGAATTCTGATTCAATGAGAGCTTTCCTGTGCGACTGATGCTGGGGACTTTTTTTATTTTTTATTTAAGGATTTAAGCCACTCGACAGAGATTAGTCCCCTCGTGGAGAACTTTGATGAAAGCCTTTTGTCAAGCTCCCACTTAGACACCGGCCCCTCCCCTTTTTATTACCGAGGACTTCAATGACCATACAACTGTCCTGAGTTTCATAGTGGACAAAATTGAGTAGTGAATCAATAATATAAGACCACATTACTCCGCATTGAAATATCCCACTGGTTCCCTTTGCAAAAAAATGATCAAATACAAGCATTCTCTGTGAGAAGGCGGCTAATTGTACCTGCAGAAGCTGGTTCTCTATTGCTCCCCCTAATGGTAACCTCATATTGGAGAACGCACAACTGATTCAAAGGCATATTCCACCAAAGGGAAAGGGTAGAGCCATGACAGTACAACTGACGCAACGCTAACACCTTCAAATCAGATCTGTGCAGTAGACTCAGGCCATCAAAAAGGTCTGCGGATTTGCCTCTTTGAGGAGGTACTGTCAGACACCAAAATATCTCCAGGACCAAATGCTTGTACAATCCGTCATCAAAGGAACTGATGCCTCGGTCATGGGGGTCTGCTACCTCTATCATTGGGGTCTGCTACCAAACCAAGACAACTGGAGGAAGCAACTTGTGCTCTACACTCAAGACTTTCAAGTGCTGAAATCACCTTTGCCGACACGAGCATGAAGGTGGGTATTAGAAAGTGGGGTAAAGTTGGAATGTTTTGTGGTTACATGGAAAACCTTCATGCATTTGTTTTCGACCATAAGGTGAGTCTTAACAAAAAAGTGCTCGAGGTTTTTCGGTGATGCCTCCGATAATCCATATATCTCAGAAACTGTTAAGAACACTTACATTAGGCAAACACACTTTTGTATGAATCGATGGAATTATAAGTGTATATTATTAGCAGGTTCTTTGCTATCATCCCTTAGCTGCAATGCAGTACGACAGCGCTCAATGCTGCACTGCAGGAAAACAAATGTTATAAAACAAAAGGGACTGGGCTCAGAGAGAAAGCTGAAGTATACGGTCACCTGGGCTCCAGTAGGAATTAAACCTCGCTCTTACCTATAATTCCATGTCTAGAAGTAGGATCCATCTTTGAGGCAAGGGCCTTTTTAAGAATTTTAGGGGCTTTCTAATTAGAAAGCGGCAATAGGTCAAGGGAAGAGACATCCTAAGTGAACCATGACGGTCCAGGTAAAATTCTACTGAGCCTGACAAATTTGCTTCTAGAAGTTGCCACTTGAGGAAACTGGGTCAAGAGAAGGTGACATTCTGAAAACTGTAGGTGCAGTTGGCACTGGCGCCTAAGCCTGTTAATGTGTTTCGATGCAGGTGTTTCTTCTTGCAAGCCGACAGTTACTTAATGAGTTTTCCTGCTAGTTTTGTGCCACAAGATATCAGTTCTATTTAGCACAAGGCTACAAATCTCATTTACAGTACTGCCAAGAGCAGTCTGATGCCAGGCGCACGGATCATGGCTTGACTGGCAACTAAAACTTGTCTCTCCACATTCTATTAGAGTTCTCTGAAGTTGTAAGAGACATCAAAAGATACATTTCTAGATTCTACATCCCTCACTTGAAAGGCAGACACGTATGCACATAAGTGACAAATCTCTGTGTAGATTTACTTTCTGCTTGACTACAAGCGCTCACTTGGAATGGGACAGAAGGAAGAGAAGGGTTTTGAGAATTTTCCTTCAAGTGACAAAGCTGGAATGGGTTATGATTTCAAAAGGTGAAGTAGTCCCAGAGCTTCCATACTGGACTAAGGGGTTCATGCAGATCTGAAGAAGATCTGGAGCCTGGCACTGAGTGGTTTCTGAAATCTCTACTTGCTCCGATGAGAAGCAAAGAAATAACAGATCACACGTTTAGGCATAAAACAATCCTCTTCAGTATTATTTGCAGAAATTGAAATGTCCTCCAGACTATATAGGCAAATTCCGAATGATTGTATTTCACAACCCGGCCTATTCCGTTGAATTCTACTATTTGCTAGACGACTTCTTTCTTTTTTATTTAACAATCCTTAGGAAAGATATAAGCACTTACCAAGCAGCGTTCCTGTCCTCTCAACAAACCCATATATTCCAGCTATAGTGAAACTATTGGTTGTAACAAAATGTCTACCATTCACTCATGATACCTTTTGCCAGCTTGTTGTCGCCTCTCCAGTAGAGCAGATGCCCGCACAGCTCTTCCACATTCCCATGTCTATAATAACATTTCCTTCCTTATGTTAGGGAAAATTTCTCAGAGGAAAATACTGGATATGTATTAATGCTATGAGACTTTGCACAGCTTGCTTTAATAGTTTTTATACATATTTTAGGCAGCTCCAAAATATATTTCAAGTGACCTTCCATTGCATTTGCGGTTTCAAGTTCATATTTCAAAGGTAAATAAACAGCAGCTTTCGTTTATTCAAATAATGTTTATGTTTCACTGGCTTTGACATATTACCAGCCATGTTGGTACAATATGGGAAAGGTGACAACTGGCACTCGGATTTCAGCAAGGAAACATTGGTTCAAGCAGCAGGATCGCACTGCAGCCAACAGAGCTGAGCTAAAATAACTATTAAGGTGGAAGTTTGTGCAGCTCAGTTTTTTTGTTTTTTGTTTTTTTTAAACAGAGCATCTCACCAATGAAATCTAATATTTTGTTTGTCTCGTTTTATGATATGTGTTGATAGTACAACTGTCAATCAGTAAGGTACTCATTTGGCCAGTGTCATAGGGAACTTTCTGTCCTCGAAACGGCTTCAAGACAGCACGCGGCATTCTTACCGCATTTTTAAGCCCTCAGTCAGCACTAATCAAAAGTAACTGTAGTAAAACGAATGGGAGTGAACAGATTTTTAATCTTGCTCATCTATCCACAACCACCCATGATTCGTTTGTTTGTTCTGCTGGGTCCTATGAAACACCTTGGGATATTGGGATTCAATGTTGGTCAGTGACAGACACTGCTGGAGCTCCGGTCACTGCCTCTGAAAGGGATTTAGTGTTAGAGCGGAGTGCCTAACCCAGAATTAGAAGGAAGACCATGTGCTCAGACAGCCGTCCTTTCTCTTGGTCAACGTCTAAAGAGTCTCTTCTGATTAAGTAGATGATCTAAACTCATCATTAGGGAGCGATTTCAGGACCAAGGTAAATGAGTAGATGGTTCTGCTCAAATGGCAATAGTCAGATGCCAAGGCAAATAAACGAAGCACAATTTACCCAAGCATTTTATGACGTTAAGACCAGCAGAGTTGATTAAGCTTCTATAGGCTGACACTGCTAAGACATGTTCGTGGTGTGAAATGGTTTGTCAGCGTCTTAACAACATTTAGAGAAAAATAGCTTTCTAAAATATTTGAAAGTAAGGAAGAGGATCACAAGTGCAGCACCCTTGTACCAAGATCTGCCAACCTCTGTGGTATGGTTCAGAAATCAATTACATGGCAATAGGTCATCGGCTTATAAAAAATACTCCAATTTTGTACATGGGCTAAATATTACTTCTTTTTTTCTTTTTTTTTTCCTCATTTGTTTCAAGCCCATTTGTAATTAGGAGTATTTGAAGTCAGAACAATGCAAAAAATCAGCGGTGGCCGGAGTTTTCTTATTACCTACACCCGGGTGCTCCAGGGTAGAGACCCCGATCACTCTGTTTACAGAGGAGATGTGAATTACCTTAACACACTGAGCCCTCATTCCCCCCAAGCCTCGCATTTCTGTATGCCCCCTTTCAATTATACTCCACTCTTATAGGTCCTGCAGAAATCTCTGCCCCAGGAATTTCAGTCCAACCCGCGGGAGGGTTTTCCTGACCTGTACGGCTACCAACATAATCATAGGACTCCAAAAAAAAAAAAAAAAAAAAGGGAAAAAGAAAGAGACCCAAACCAAACTTAAAGATATAAGAGCACTTGCTCTTGCTCTTATAAATATCTTTAGACAATTATGGTATTATCTCTATTACACCATTCATCCCAAATCTTCCAGAATGCAGTTTTCTTCGTGTCGCTTATAGCTCTATCTAATTTTGCAAATCTATGTATTGAGTTAACCCATTCACACTCTAATTGGGAGACAGGGGAAATCCATTTGATGCATAACTACGCACCAGTAAAAAAAGAACAAACAATAAAATGTTGTGATTCTTAGATATCTGGATTGAGACTTCCTCATCCGGGGTCATGCCGAAAATTACTTGAGGAAGACTCACCTTAACTTCATACCCCACAATGCTGGAAATCGTTACACCTACTTTATTCCAAAAGCCTTGTATTGATGGACATCTCCAGAACATGTGCACGTCATCCGCATCTGCTTCCCCACACTTTTGACAGATCGAATTTTTAGAGCCCATCTTAGATCATCTTCTTGGGGTCCAATACGCTTTATGAAGAGTAAATAAATGATTTTTTTTTAATGAAACAGCTTTAACATTCTGCCATAGAACCGCAAAAGATACTTGCCATATGGTTTCCCGATCGTAGTTTGGCAGCTCTCTCCTCCAGATCGCATCGAACCCCTGCTGAGATTCTTCCAGAGGCTCATTTAACATCCTGTACCATGCGGCTATTTCTTTACCTCCAGTGATTGTGGTGGCTGCCTTCTTTTCAAAAAGTTCATTGCCCTTGCCAAGATTTTTAAGAGATTTGGCCCAACTAGCTAATTGGTAGTATTTGAATTTAGAAACAGTCCCTCTTGTGATATCCTGAAGTTTCTGTAACTGACAAAAGCGGCTAGGCTGTTCCTAAAAGAGGAAAGAAGGGAAAGGTGAGGTCACAGGAAGGGCAAGGGTAGTGCTCAGTGGAGGGCTACCCTGGTTATCCAATTTGTTGGATTTAATGGCCTCACACACCCTTGCGAGTGTCATGCTTCATCATAGGCATTGCTCCTCGTTAGGCAGGCGGTGCAATGCCCAACGGGCTCACCTCAAAGAGGGGCTCTTTGGCGGAGATCTTTGATCCAACTGCCTATGGGTGATGTGCGGGTGAGGGGCCAGAAGGGAAGGGATAGTGTAGATAAGTGGGTTTTAAAATGTGGCACAAGGTACCGGAGATCAATTTATTCTGGTGGTCCCCTGCCACAAGTAAAAACAGTGAGTAGCCTGTGATCGAAGGAAATTAGGATTCCATGTCACGATCCAGGACTACATTACATATCGTGAGGTCAACATGTTTCTCGCCTATACACACTGGCTGCGATTCTTCAGGACCTAGTTCAGGACCTAGTTAGTTACATCTATCTCTAAAAAACATGACCTAGTAAAGTGTCAGTTAATATTTACAGTTGCACTACCTGTATGGTACTGCTCTTGCCTAGGGGAGACAAAAGAAATCGTTACCATAGTTCAGTGACAACAAGTGCCCCTTTGTGACCGTGAACACGCAGTGTTGTTGTGGATAAGGTGACATACTAGCAAAAACGAGGCAGATTAATCCCTCCCACACGGCGATGACACACATGTTTTCCAACTTACTGCCGGATACGTCCTTCTCACTCATTAAAACATCAACAGGCACTTGTGCAATACAAACAAACTATTCAGCTTGCACTGTTGCTTGTTTTCCTCCATAGCCTTAAACCCCTATGGTTCCCCCCTTGATGTCAAACCTACCGGGTGCTGTTGACACCTATACACCTTGACCATTAGGTGAGTAACATGCTACCCTAGCCACAGGATGTTGACCAGGGACTCTGAAGAAACTGCTGCTGTTTTTAATTTATGTATGCTGTGTTATGTTGAAGTGTGATAAAAGTCAATACATACTGGTCACTAATCACCACTAGTATGTCACTGCTAGTATGTCACCTTGCAGATGACCCGTGAAGATCATTAGATCATCCGCATATAGACCTAGTTTTTTTTTCCCACCCATTACATTGAAAGGGGCTAATAGCATGGCATTGCCTCAGTTTTATGGCTAACGGCTCGATGTACATATCGAAAAGCAAAGGTGAAAGGGGAAACACCTGCCTGGTACCCCTCCCAATTATAATCTGTGGAGAAGGGGAGCCATTTACCAAGACTTGTGCCACCGGATTCTTATAGAGTGATTTAATTGCCCGCAGAAAATAACTACCTAAATAAAACGGTGAATATTTTCTTGAAGAAAAACCCAATTAACACGGCCGAACACTTTAGCCGCATCACATGTCATTATTGTTAACGGTAAAGCATTGGTAGTAGCCATATCAATTGTTCCAAGTAATTCATGTGTAAGGTCATGCAAGTGCCTTCCCTTTATGAAGCCTTTCTGGTCCTCATGAATCAAAAGACCGATCACCCTCTCCAACCGCTTAGTGATTAATTGTGTGAAGATGTTATCATCTGAATTGAAGAGGGAGATCGGCCTATATGATTCACAAAGCTTTGGATCCTTATAAGGCTTCAACAAAACAATTATCGTTGCTGCTCGCCAGGACTCAGGCAAGTCTCCTCCCTCGATATAGATAGTATTAAACAGATCTAGCAAAATCAGGATTAGTTCTTGTTCAAGCACGGAATAAATTTCATTGGGGAGAGCGTCCGGACCTGCGGCTTTCCCCTTCTTTAAATTATTGATAACTTTGTGAATCTCCTCCATTGTGAAAGGGACTGATATCTCCTCCTTAAGCTGATCAGTAAGGTGTGGGAGATCTAAGTCTTGTAAAAAAGGCGGCTATTTGTTCCTCGCTCTGGGTCAAATTTTCTGTATATAACTCTTGGAAAAAAGCCGTAAATGCTTGCTTGATCCCTGGTTCATCTGTAACAGTCAGACCTGTGTCTTGGGATTTAATTTCTTTGATTATATTCCTTGCATAGTCAGCCCTTGCTTTCCAGGCTAACATTTTGCCGCAGCCTTCACCGTACTCGTAATTCGCAAATTTGCTCGCTTCCCATCTTTTCCTTACTTTAACCTCCAAATAGTCCGCTAAGTTGTTTTTAGCCTTTCTTAGCTCGGTTTCATTGTTTATATTCTGAACTTGAGCTAACTTTCCCTGTGCTAATCTGATCGCATCTTCTAACGCCCGTAAATCTGTCTTCTCTTCCTTGTTAGAAAACGCACTGATACCTATCATGCTTCCTCTAAAATGTGCTTTAAATGCATCCCAGACTTTATCTAGAGGCGCTGAATTAAGGTTGAATGAGAAAAACCTCGGTCACAGACTTCTTTAGGTTTTCTATTATTGTACTATCCAATAAAAGAGATCTGTTTAATGTTCATCTTTTCCCCTCTGAATTCTAGGTGTAATAGAACCACTGAGTGGTGAGAGAGGTGTTCTGGTATGTGCCAAACCTTACTGATATGATTACTGATTTAAGCTGATATTAAAAAAAAGTCTATTATCGACCTGTGACCATGCTTTTTATTATGAAAAGTATAGCTATCTGCGACAGTTCCAGATTTAACCCCTTTTATTGACCAATAATCCACTAGGCCTAAGTCAGTCATTAGTTGCTTTGCTACTGCCCTCATTTTTGGGACTGCAGTCATTCGCCTCTTAGATGTAGAATCTTGTGTTGAACTCAAAGGTATATTAAAATCTACCCCCAGTATGATCAGTGCATTAAATTCAACTAAATGTAAA
Source organism: Lissotriton vulgaris (assembly GCF_964263255.1). NCBI lineage: Eukaryota > Metazoa > Chordata > Amphibia > Caudata > Salamandridae > Lissotriton > Lissotriton vulgaris. The sequence goes on along the minus strand of NW_028250369.1, from coordinate 6,674 downwards.
AATACATTTTTTAGTGGTCCTGGGTCTTCTAAATTGGGGCCATAGTAGCCAGCAAATACTATCCGTATTCCCTGGAAATTTATCTTTGCGATTACCCATCTGAATGATGGGTCAACCTGTGTTTCCTCTAATATGCCATTTGAGGATTTCCTAATCAAAATTGCCACTCCCTTTGTCGTTCCGTAGTTTGAGAGTCTGTGGTTCGGTGGTTCCGAACCCGTTCAATGAAGGTCGTCGGAAATAGACTATTTTGGTGTCAGCGGTCCGCAAATCACGAGTGCGGTGTGTACGAGTGTTTTCGTCTTAATCGATCAATGAGAACACTACGTATTCAGGGATTTTGTTTGAACCCTCGGGTTCCATTTTGTGGACGGCAGCCATTTTGTGTGGTTGCCCTCACATAGGCCGATGACTACGGCCGAGCGAGTCCTTGGGACACGTACACCTTAGATGACTTCTGAATGACCTGGCCAAACTGACTCTTTTGCCCGAGCCTGACTTCACTGAGCCAGTTCCTTATTAAGCAGCTGGTCAGATAAAGATCAAAGAGCAGGACATTGCTGAGTTTATAGTACACTGCACCCACCTTTCTATCTTGCTCTCATCTGTTTCTGCTCCTTCCGTTACGACATAATTACTGATTTAAGTTGAGGTTTTCTGATGGTTTTGTCCGGCCTGATCGAACAGGAAAGTTGGAATTTGCTTGGTCATTTCTGGTGGGCTGGACAACGGAAAATGGGATTGTCGTCATGCGCTACTTTTGAAAAGTCACACTGTCATTGGTTAGTTTGTATGTAATCGATGCTACTTTGGAATGTGATTTTTGGCATAAAAGACCATGCTCCGCTCATTGAAATTGTGCAGTCTCTAGCGAACCACCCGTGTTGTGCTTCGTAGATCTCTGTTCCTGGTTGCAGCCAATAAACTTTGGTCTTTGACGTCATCGAGAAGTGTCCCGTGTCTCTGTTTGCCAAGGCACGGGAATCCGAAGACTTCGAGCGTTTTCCCTGGCGCTGCTGTGTTCTAAAACCCGGTTCTTCACCTTTATTGTAACCATTTGTGACTTACATATACAGTGGTCCACCCATGGTTGGTATCTTATTATTTCTAGCCATTCTTCTTTGATTAAGTGAGATTCCTGAATAAATATAACATCTGCAACAGAAAGCTTAGGATACACTAGAATTTTTTGTCTCCTCAAAGAAACCCTCAAACCATTGACATTCCATGTCATAACCCTCAGGCAATTAATTCTGGTTTGCAATACCATGCTTTAAGATATAAAAAAACAAAGAAAAAAGAGAAAAACTCCCACTTTCACTGTTATTTTTAAGTCACAAAAGAAAATAAGGCTATAACAATTGAGGACACTTTTGGGTTTTTTTTTTCCCCCAATGCTCCCCCACCCTTTGTGGAAATTAAGGTTTTAGTGTTTCCCACACATTCTAATTTTTTACCTGTGACCCCCCCCATCCCACCCCACCCTCCCTGGGGAACCCTCCCGTTCTTCTTGAGGTGTGATTACACCTCCATTTGAACTCTCTCTTCCGTGGGGCTTTATTAATACTTAACTTATTTTTATGACTGAGCCTTTAACTCATCCAAAAAACTTCTCACTTCATTAGGATCCTGAAAGTTGTGCATTTTATTATTCAGCATGACGCTTAGTGAAGCGGGGAATCTAATTTTTGCTGTGGCGCCAAGGTCTCTGAATTCTGTAATAAATTTTCCCAATTCCCATTGGCGGTCAAGTGTAGTGCGCGAGATGTCTGACCTTATGCGGTACTGCCAATCGTCTTTTTTATATGAGCCTGCTTTTAATGCCCCGGTAAGTATCATTTCTTTCAATGTATATGATTTGAAATTCACTAAGATTCTTCTTGCAGCCTTCCTGCCAGGACGAATGACAAAAGGCTTGCGATGGACTGGCTGTATGTCCTCCTCAAGGGAAACTTGGACAATGTCAGTATTCTGCTCCAAAATAAGCTTGGTGACAAATGTTTTAATATCCCCTCCTTCCACTCCTGCTAGGACATTTAATATTCTAATATTGTTGCGTCTTGCATTATTCTCAAGTTGTTCTATCTTTTCTCTCAGTTCCTGCTCATTTTTCTGGAGTTTGTTAATTCACAACTGGTTAACCACTACTTCTGCAGCAATCTGCCCATACGCAGTCTCCATAGTTGTAACCCTTTCCACTAGACCATTGAGCTTCTCTTCCAGAATCCCACAGTGGTCTTGAATTTTTTTTTGATTCTCCTCCAATAACTCACAGTGGTTATGAATCTTTTTTTGATTCTCCTCCGAGGTTACAAACCGATGTCTAATCTCAGTAAGCATTGTCGCCATTAGCCTCCCCAGATCTTGTGGTTCCTTCTGTATAGACAGTGGTTCTCCTGCAGTGCTTTTTTCTTTTTTTTCTTTTTTTATTAAATAGACCTTTATTTTGTGGTATCGCCGACCGTAAAAGTAAATAGACATTGCTTTTCCACTTTACAGTACACAAAACATCGTGAGAGCCCAATGGGCAATACTGGAGAACAATATACACAGCCAGAGTGCCGGCATCCCAGAGGCCCGGCGGCGCAAAGTGATGGAACAAATCAATATACGCCAGTCACATCTCACCCTGAAAGTCCTCATCTTTGCAACTAAACAGTCGGCATTCATACAGTACGAATATAACGTTGCGGTCTTGCAACAACACAAAAGAAAAAAACAGAAAGGAAACTACCCCTGAACAACCCCCAGGCCCTCCCCGTTTGCTATAGAGTGCATTGATGGAGTCTCTGTTACCCTCCCTAAGCTAATAATGTTGATTGCGCCCTCAGTGTGTGTCATAACCACCCACCACCCATGTTACCTTCTAGTCCGTGTCACTCCCAACCCGTCTCCCCAGTGTAGTATACGCCCCCCCCTTTCTCCCACCTCCTAAACTCAAATCTTCAGTGCTCCTCATGTGTTAGTTGCCCCAGTTCCAAACCATCGCCCAACTCCTGAGCCTGGAGCTCGTCGACGTCGGACGTGGCAGAGCTGTCCCCCTCCCCCTTGTGTAGGTATTCCTTGTAGAGGTCCCAGAAGGATTTCGGTCTGCTTTTGGGCGGCAGCAGTTCGCTGTACAATTCCGTTTGGGTGCAGCAGTATTGGAGGTCCCTGAGCCATCTCGTTTTGGTAGGGAGTGGACCGCGCATCCAGCACGTTGCCACAACTCTTCTGGCCAATAGCATCGCCACATCCACTATCCGGCGCAGCGAGGGGGGCAGTGGCTTGGAGAAGCCCAGCAGCGCAAGCGACGGGGATCTCTGCAGCGTCTCCCCCAGTATCCTGTCTAACTCCGCGAATACCTCCTCCCAGAAGGAGCTTACCCCTGGGCATAGCCAGGCCATGTGAAAGAAATCAGCGACCTGGGCTCGACAGCGCTCACACTCCGAGGATGCACGTAGGCCATAGCGATGTAGCCGCTCGGGGGTGTAATACACCCTCTGTAGGAATTTAAAATGCACTAGTCGGTGCCTGCCATTAAGAGAAACTTTACGAGTGTTGGCGCAGCAATAGCGCCACATAGCATCATCTATGGGGGCCTGGAGATCTGTTTCCCACGCCGCCCTAGAAGCAGAGGTAGGCAATGTTTGGTGCGAGATTCCTAGCTTGTTGACTACTGAGACCAGTTTTGTAGGCGTTTTAGTCTTAATAACATACGTCAATTCAGGGATCTCCTCAGGTTCCTTCAGCGAGGGGCCTAGTATGTCCCGGCAGGCTGATCGGAGCCTGTGGTACTGGAACCTTTGTAGCAGCGAGGGAGCCGGGGTGGTAGGGGGGAGTTGTTCCCAGGTTTCCCAGAGTACCCTCAAAGAACAAGTCCTCCATATTCTGTATGCCAAGGGCTCTTAGGGCCTCTGTCACTCCCTTCTCGTTAAGCGGGTCTAGCCATAAGGCCCAGGCCACCGGCATTTGTGGGGAGTACATCAATTTACAATCTCGCTCCCTCATCAGTGCATGCCACGCGTGGTTGGTCGCCTTGAGCGAGTCCATCTGTCCGACCGCTCGGTCCGCTGGGAGACAGATCGTGGCTGGCAGTGGGAGCGGGTCAGCAAACAGCCGTTCTAGAATGAGATGCGGCGTACGTGCATCTCCGTGGATCCATGAGTGTAAGTGTATCGCCTGCGCCACTCGATAGTAGCGCTCCAGGTCGGGCGCTCCCAGTCCCCCCATCTCGCATGGGAGTGTCAGCGTCGCCCATTTGACTCGAGGTTGTTTCCCGCCCCAGGCCAGCCTGACCAGGACCTGTGTTAGTCGTTTAAAGAAGACCTTCGACAGCACTACCGGGATGTTAACGAAGAGGAAGAGGAATCGGGGCAGCACTATCATTTTTATGATGGCGATCCTGCCTAATAGTGAAAGCGGGAGTCTGATCCAGACGTCCACATCGTCCACAAGTTTGTTAAACGCGACCCCGTAGTTGTCCCGGATCAGGATCTCGGGGTCCGTGTGTAGGCGGATGCCCAGGTACCAGACCGAGTCGTCTGTCCATTGCAGGGGATATTCCATATCGAATGGCCTCGTGACTGGGGTCAGGGGGAAGGCGATGGACTTGTCCCAGTTCACCCTAAGTCCGGAAAGCGCTCCAAACCGGACCACTTCTCTGAGTATCGAGGTTAAGTTGACTTCTGGGTCACGGACGTACAGTAAAGTGTCGTCGGCGTATGTCGAGATACCAATTTTGTAGGTAGGGAAACTAACACCCTCCAGGCTATGGTATTCCCGCATGGCACATGCTAGTGGCTCCGCTACCAGCGCATACAGCAGAGGCGACAAGGGGCATCCCTGTCGGGTTCCCCTACTGATGTGTATAGGCTCTGAAACTCTGTCTCCTATCCGAAGACGGGCCGAGGGGTGGTGGTAGAGTGCCCCTATCCTCTGCAAGAACGGTTCTCCCAGTCCCAGTTTTCGCAACACTCTGATCATGAACGGCCATTCGACGGAGTCGAACGCCTTTTCCATATCCAGGAAAATCGCCAGTGCGCGATTCTCCTGTTTAACATGCTGTATCGTACCCAGTACCGTTCGGATGTTATATGTTAGATTCCGGCTAGGGACGAAACCAGATTGCTCCGGTGCCACGAGGTCAGGGACCAGTAAAGCCAGCCGGTTGGCCAGCACCTTGGCGTACAATTTCGCGTCTACGTTCAGTAAGCTGAGCGGTCTGTACGAGCCACAGAGATCAGGGGGTTTCCCCGGTTTTGGGATCGTAACCAGCAAAGCTTCCCGCATGGAGAGTGGCATCTCGCCATCTTCGCAGATGGAGTCGAAGAGGGTTATCAGGTGTGGGAGTAGGAGATCTTTGAACGCTTTGTAAAAGCCTACCGTGAGACCGTCGGAGCCCGGGGCGCTACCCGACCTCATGCTGCCTAGGGCTTCTAATATCTCGTCTTCGTGGAACGGGGCCATCAGAAATTCCCGATCTGAGTTCTTGAGGAACGGCATCGAGATGTATTCCAGGTATTCGTCGATTTCTGTTTCCGCCCCCCCCCCCGCCTTGGAACGGTAGAGTTCCGTGTAGTAGCGCCTAAACGTCTCCAGTATCTGATCTTCCTCAGCTACCCTATCCCCCTCCGGGGTCTGCAGTTCTTCTATCACCAATGGTCTCCGGGAGCCCTTGACCATGCGGGCCAATAACGCCCCCGGTCTCTCCCCCTCCCCGTATGCCCGAGCAGTGGCGTACTTGCCCATGAAAAGGACCTCTCTGTCCGCAAGTGCGTTATAGTCCGTCAGCAAAGACGGCTGCTCCTGCCCCACATCACTACCGGAAGCCGCCAGCTGTCGTTTCTCTAAGTCCGCAAGCTTTGTTTCTAAGTCGGAGAGTTCCTGCCTAATGGTGCTTAAAACGCCAGAGTGCTTGGACATGGCCATCCCCCTAATATATACTTTGAAGGCTTCCCATATCGTAAAGAAATTATCAACCGAATTAATATTGGTGGCAAAGTATCGTTCTATGTCTTCCGCCATCTCCCCACGGAAGGCGTCGTCCAGCAGAGCATAGGGTGGGAAACGCCAAGTGTAGGGCGGGATCCCCTTCCTGGCAGTGGAGAGATGGATCAGGACTGGGGAGTGATCGGAAAGTGTGCGTGGGAGTACCTCACATGAGCTGATACCGCCAAGGACCGAAGAGGAGGCCAGCCAGTAGTCTATCCTAGTATGTATGTTGTGATAGGCCGAGTAGTGTGTGAATCCGCCCTGCATAGGGTGTTTGTCCCGCCACACATCCACTAGGTCCAGCTTTGTCATCTCTGCTCTCATATAGACAGCAGACGCTACCGGCATTCGAGCTGGGCCCGTGGAGCGATCCTTGGTAGGGTCAAATACAAAGTTGAAGTCCCCCCCCACAACATTTTGGAGTGTGTATGTGTCCTACACGTGGCCGACAGGGCGGCATAAAATTCCAGATTATCATGATTGGGACCATAAGCATTCACTAATAACAGATCCAGACCTCTCCCCGCACATCTAGCAATTACATATCTACCCTCTGCGTCCGCATGTACCGGGGTCAGTTTCAATCTCGAGGAGGGGTTAGCCCAGATAAGCACGCCACGGGCGTGAGTGGTGAAGCCCGCTGCCACTATATTGCCCGCCAACCCTCTAGTCTGCAACAGCTTACTGCGGACGGGTAGGTG